>NC_141163.1:14029597-14629597 GCF_053477565.2 Lygodium microphyllum | reverse complement strand
CTTTTTAGAATTAAATCAAATGAACCCTATATATTAGAATATATAAAAAAATCAAAATTCAGATGATAACTACCACAATCCCATTTTCTCTATCGTTTAAGATTTTGCATTCGATGGGTAGGTTAAAAGGGTTTTTCATGTATATTTCTTTATGTAGAAAGCAATAAACACACACTTTGATATATAAACGCGGGTAAACTAAGGCAAATGCTCATGCTTTACCTCAGTTAGACTTGAAAGAACATGATCCTAATTTTTCATAATTTTTTGAATACAAAAACTAAAATTTTCATATTTTCTTTATCTCAAAACCGCATTTTAAAAATAGTTTTCTTTATGTAAAATGTTGTATTTCTTGATTTTAGAGATTAATTCACACTTTTTCCATCCTCATATTTGATTTCATCCCATATGAACATGATTTGATAACTCGAAACCAAGAAAAATTTCAATTTTTTGCTTAAAACACATTTCAAATTTCAAAAATTAATACTCACACACACAAATATGAGTTTTGGCTTTTATAATTCATAGCCCTCGAACACGTCACAACCAAGCTTCAAACAAATTTTCATCACATATAAACAAGATTTGCACCATGAATTATAAAAAAGAATCTGAATTCCTATTAAAAAGAGGCTTACCACCATATTTTGGGATTTGGGTCTCAAGGATTGGTTTTTCAGACAGTGAATAGACCCACCATTGATCTCCAAACACTGTTGTCATCACTCCTCAGCGTCTGCATGATTCCATATAAATTTGGTTCAAGCCGGACAACCGATATTCATCTCAGTTTTTCCCAATTCATTCCCGCATGAATAGCCCATTGGAAGAGAGAGGAGGAGAGAGAAAGACTAAAATTCAATCTTCGCAATCAAGCCACCATCTTCAGATTTGAGAGCGTCAGCAAAATGAAGTGCAAAAATTAAGATCGGGCTAGAGTAATCAAATTAAAGCCTTCCTTTTGGCCTCCATAGCTCCCCCCCCCCCCCCCCCTCGCTTTCATCAAATTTTCGTGAATAGGATGGTGCCTTCATCTTTTTTTTCACCAAAAGAAAAGGAGTCCCCCTTGATGTGAAATTTTTGGGGGTTGGGGAAAAATCCCTAAGGGGGTCACACCCCTTCCCCATAAGATACTCTACATTACTTTTTTTTTCCTCTTTGCATGGCTTTTGGCTACTCCGATGTCCGACATCTAATCTTCAATCCCAAAATATTTCCCCAACTGTCTCGGAGTCCCGTATTGCTGCCGAAAACTTATTCCACCCCGTTTTAGTACCAAAAAATTTATGGAAAATCTACGACCACTAGAGATCCATCTTCTAAAGTGATTTTAAATCTCATCTTCCACGGCTACTTAAAATTGTCAAATCTGCATCTGTTGCTTCCATCGAGCTTTAATTTCCACCTTAAATTGATAGAATTTGATACATTTCTAGCTTCCTTCGGGTCGTAAAATCTTGCTATCAATAGAGTTGTATAAAAAGTATCCCATGACTTCAGTGAGTAATAAGTAGAAATAAAGGATGCAAAGGATTCTTAAAATCAATCTCATGTGTAAAGCTAGATGGTTGATGATGGAGTGAAACTTATTCAAGTGTGCAGACATAAAAGTCCATTCTATTGAGATGGCAAGCTCAATACATGCAAACATTGATGATGGACTTGTCAAGATTGTGGGAGAGAAGGAAGGAGTCTCGCTTGAAGCTTTCTTGCTTGCACAATGGGGAAAGACACACAAGGGTGGAGGCTGAAAACAGTTTTCCTCTTCTTAGTTGTGTAAGCCAAAAGAACTCAAGTACAAAGAAATAGAAGAACCCTAGATATGGGTCTCAAACCAAACTCAACTAACTAAGGTGGCATACTAACTGAGCCACGAACTAGAGTAGATAAGGATAGCTATCATGTAGCTATTATTCAGGGACGGTGTACCAACCGCATCTGCAACTGACAAGTTGGTGACATAAATACACAACGGTCACCCTGGCGTATCACGAGTGGAGCTCGATATCTCAACACTCCCCCTCGAGCTCAATCCCAATTCCTGCACACCAAGCAGGTCTCTGAACTTGCGCAGCTTCTCTGCGCCCAATGCCTTCGTGAATATGTCAGCTACCTGATCCTCTGTGCTGACATAAACTAGATCAATAAGACCTAGTAAAACCCTCTCTCGCACATAGTGATAATGCACCTCAATGTGCTTTGTTCTAGCATGATAGACTGGGTTATTTGCCAAGTGTATACTACTCATGTTGTCACAATAAATGACAACTGGCCCATCTGTAGACTGATGCATATCATAAAGTAGCTTATGCAACCAAGCTACCTCACATGCAGCCATTGCTGCGCCCCTGTACTCAGCCTCTGTGCTCGACAAGGCAACTGTAGGCTGTTTCTTGCTGCTCCAAGTGACTGCAGCACTCCCAAAAGAGAATACATATCCACTGGTAGATCGTCTATCAGAAATACTACCAGCCCAATCAGCATCAGTGTATCCATGCAACTGTATCTGAACCCCAGTCTCATAAAATAGTCCATACTGCAATGTGGACTTCACATACCTAAGTATGCGTCTAGCCGCATCCAAATGCGGTTTCCTTGGAGCCTGCATAAATTGACTTACCAATCCAACAGCATAGCTCAAATCTGGCCTGGTAATAGTCATATAAATCAAACTTCCTACTATGCGTCTGTACATAGTAGGGTCTTCCAGAAGCTCACCAGCATCTGTGCTCAGCTTCACATTCTGCTCCAAAGGAACTGAAATAGGCTTACAGCCTGTCATCCCATATTTGGATAGCATGTCCAATCCATACTGCCTCTGCAAGAGCTGTATCCCACTTGGTGATCTAATCACCTCAATGCCCAAGAAATAACGCAGCTCTCCCAAATCCTTCATCTCAAACTTCTGCTTCAATAGCATTTTCACATGAAGGATATCTTCATCACTGTCACCTGTCATAATCAAATCATCAACATAAATGACAAGTAGCATAATACCTTTCTCTGTTTTTCTCACATAAAGTGAGAAATCTGCCTTGGAAATCTGAAAGCCAATAGTGACAAGATACTGTCCTATCTTGTCAGACCATGCTCTAGGTGCTTGCTTCAAGCCATACAAGGCTTTCTTCAACCTGCAAACAAACTCAGGATGAACAGCATGCACATAACCTGGTGGCTGCTCCATATAGACCTCTTCTTGCAAATCACCATGCAAGAAGGCATTCTTTACATCCATCTGATGTAAAGACCATCCCTTTGATGCAGCCATAGCAATGACTGCTCTTACAGTTGCCATCCTTGCAACCGGACTGAATGTTTCTTCATAGTCAATGCCATATGTTTGTGCATACCCCTTGACTACTAATCTTGCCTTGTATCTATTCACAGAACCATCTGCATTGTGCTTCACCTTATAAACCCACTTACAGCCAATTGCATTCTTACCTTTAGGCAAAGGTACTAACTCCCATGTAGCATTTCCTTCCAAGGCATCCATTTCTTCATCCATGGCTTTCTCCCATTTTTCTTTTCCCATGGCTTGCTCAAAAGATGTGGGTTCTGGTTCCTGTATCACTTTGACCATATATGCATAGTGAATGGCTGTAAATCCATCATATTTCAGCCTATCCACAGGATACCTAGCTCTTGTAGACCTGCGCAAAGTAGGTTCACTCCCAGGTGCTCTCAAAACATCCCTGGTTTTCCTTACTCCAGGTGTAACAATAGAAGGAATACCCAACTCATCATCAATGCTCTGTTCTGAGCCACTGGATTCACCATCCACATAAGAGTGACCTGCATTCACATCAAACATGGACTGATCAACCTTCTCTTTTCCTTTTCGTGATACCTGCATACCACTATCTGCATTACTTTGAGAAGATTCTCCTGATCTCAATCTGCCTGTCCATGGTGAAGAATGTGAACCACTACTAGAGGACGCTCCAGGTCCACTAATATTTTGTGACTGCTGCTGTGAATTTTGTGCAGCATTACCATTTTGTGCATCTACATCATCAATCACATTTACTGGTTTATACCAGCTACTCATCTCATCAAAAACAACATCTCTGCTCACTGTAAACTTATGAGTAGAAGGGTTATAGCATCTATACCCTTTTTGCTGCAGAGAGTAACCAATAAAGATGCACTTCTCAGCTTTTGGATCCAACTTGGATCTCAACTCATCTGGCACATGTACATAGGCAATGCAACCAAAAATTTTCAAATGAGAAATATCTGGTTTCCTACCAGTATACCTCTCCTCTGGAGTCATTCCATGTATTGCTGCAGTGGGAGTCCTGTTCATTATGTAGACTGCTGTAGCAACTGCTTCAGCCCAATAAAAATCTGGCAAGTCTTTTTCATTGAGCATGGCACGAGATACCTCTCCAATATGCCTGTTTTTCCTTTCTGCAATTCCATTCTGTTGTGGGGTATAACTGCATGAATATTGCTGCTTTATGCCATGCTCCTGCAGGAACCTTGCAAACTCATTTGAGAGGTACTCTCCCCCTCCATCTGACCTTAGGCATTTTATCTGCAAGCCTGTTTCTTTTTCAACCATAGCTTTAAGAGTTTTGAAATGCCCAAAAACTTCACTTTTCTTTTTCATAAAATACACCCAAACTTTTCTGCTATAGTCATCAATAAAACTGACAAAATAATGACAGCCTCCAAGAGATGCAGCTTTAGTAGTCCACACATCAGAGTGGATTAATTCCAATGGCTTCTCACTCTCTTGAACATGTCTAGGAAATGGTTTCCTTGCCTATTTTCCAAACTGACAGGCTTCACATACCTTATGCATTTCTGCAACCTTGAATTTGGGCAATCCTGCAACAATATTTTGGGCCTGCATTGATTTAAGTCGCTGTACATTAACATGACCAATGCGTTTATGCCAGATATCAATATCTGCAACTACACCGGTCCCATGTGCAAACATTGCTGCACTCAATTCAGACATGTCTGCATCCAATGTAAACATTCTGCCCTTCTTCTTTCCTTTTGCTATCAAGCGACCTTTATTTTTCATATCCTCAACAAAGCATCCATGAGGATTAAATCTGACCTGCAAGCCCTGTTCAACCATTTGACCAACTGAAACCAGATTCTTGGTGATATTCGGGACATGAAATACATCGGACAGGTATTTCTTTTTCCCACCCTGCATAGACAGGGGAATTTTTCCAATCTGCACAATAGGATGTGCAGTATCATCACCAGTCTCCACAAATCCTGGTTTTTCTATTTTCCTTGCATCCTCCATCCATTCTGCATGACCTGTCATGTGGTTTGATGCACCTGAGTCAACATACCATACATCATTGCTTTCTTCTGCACTTGTCATAGAATTGTTCATGTGCTGCACCATGAACAAATGCTCATTTCTGTCATCACCCTGTCTACTAGAAGATGCATAATTCCCTTGTTGCAGTTTTCCATTCATGATGTCATTTTGCTTTTTATAGCAGTCTTTAGCCATATGACCCATTTTACCACAGTAGTAGCATTCAACATTACTGTTTGCATTTTGGCCTCTTTGCCATCCACCACGACCTCTTTGGCTCCCCCTGCCTCTAGAGTTACCACGTCCTCCTCCATAGGACTGGTTTTCTTGAGTTTGCTGCATATTCTGATTTCTGCCACGGCCTCCAAATCGGCCTCCTCTACCTCTGCCTCTACCTCTTCCAGCATTTGAGTAGAAGACAGCTTCTTTTGAAGTTCCTCCTGAAGAAGATGCACCACCATTTCTCTGTTCCTCAGAAATTAGAAGAGCAATCAACTCCTCAAAATCAGGAAATCTTTCACGAACTGAAATGGATGTCCGAAACTGTGCATAATCCTTTCCTAGACCATTCAAGGTCACGGAAACTAAATCATCATCTTCCACTGGCGACCCAATGGAAGCAAGTGCATCTGCAATCTTCTTCACCTTCATGTGGTAGTCGTTGATGCTCATACTTTCTCTTTGCACATTATGCAACTCTTGCTTGAGCTGCATTTTCCTGGCTTGCGTATTTGTGCTATACATTTTTGACAAAGTATCCCATGCCTCCTTTGGCGTACTTGCATCCTGAATATGCACAATCATAGAGTCTGAAATACTGATAGACAGCCAATACATAACTTTCCTGGCTCTCTCATGCCATGTTTTGAATGCCTGCATTTGCTGTTGATTGGGAACATCAGGAAGAACTGGTTCTTCTTCATTTCCTGCAACAAATTCCCAATATCCTTTTCCCATAAGGAAATTCGTCATTCTAAACTTCCATGCTTGGAAGTTGTTCTTGTCAAGCTTTTCAGTGACAATCTGTGAAAGAGAATCAGATGCCATTACAGAAGACTGCAAAAAATTCTGTCACTGCAAAAACCACAGCTTCACCCTCACAAGGGAAAATCTGCAAAACTGGCGAAAGTGGTATTTGACCACACAGTCACTTCCTAGTGACGATTTTGCATCAACAGGCAACAGGGATGATTCTGTAACTCCCAATGTCTCTGCGCACAAGCATACAATGCAATTTTTACAGTAACTATTCACCGACCTGTAGAACAGTGGCTGCACAGCATAAAACTGGGCCTTTTCCTGAGTGCGTGCAGAAAACTTCCGTCTGCAAAACAGGCCCCGAAATGGCCTCAAATCAAAAAAACAAGGTCGCCAAGGGCTAAAGCCCTTTCCCGCAGCATATACTGCCCTCTTGCTTCACCGCGAAGGGCGTCTCAACCTGAGACAATGCACTCCTGCAATTTCCGGCTGTGCTACCTGTAGAGATCTGCTCCCAAAACAGAAAATGAAAGCAACACTGCTCCTCTTACCAGACCACCGTGAGCTTGGCTTGCTTTCTTGAGCTCCTTACCACGAACAAGGCTCTGATACCATGTCAAGATTGTGGGAGAGAAGGAAGGAGTCTCGCTTGAAGCTTTCTTGCTTGCACAATGGGGAAAGACACACAAGGGTGGAGGCTGAAAACAGTTTTCCTCTTCTTAGTTGTGTAAGCCAAAAGAACTCAAGTACAAAGAAATAGAAGAACCCTAGATATGGGTCTCAAACCAAACTCAACTAACTAAGGTGGCATACTAACTGAGCCACGAACTAGAGTAGATAAGGATAGCTATCATGTAGCTATTATTCAGGGACGGTGTACCAACCGCATCTGCAACTGACAAGTTGGTGACATAAATACACAACGGTCACCCTGGCGTATCACGAGTGGAGCTCGATATCTCAACAGGACTACATGGTTAGATGGGTATGTACATTTACACTTAGTACATCAGTGGTCATTATGATCCTCACATGGCCTCTGACTTATCACTTATTATATTTAGTTTATTGCACTTACCTATAGCTGGAATAGTTATAGCATTAGTCGATTAGGATAGTCAGCTACACACTATTTGACTTAGTAGATCACTTTTCTTTATCTTGTATCTTATCTATACTTTGTACACATTGTATTTTGTGTAAAAAGAAGAAGAATAAACAAAAAAAAAAAAAATTGGTCTCCATCTCTCTTCTTGCGTGCTTGAGTGAGCTTTCTCTTATGTATATGGTATGTGTTTGACACAGCAACTCAAGCAAGTTCCCCCACCATGAGATTCTTGGCATAGTATTAGAGTAGTACCATTTAGAGAGACTAGTTTTGAAGGTTGAAGTAAAGGAGAGCTCTTCATTTGTTCCACTCTTTCTCTTGGATAGAGCCTATGGAGGCACCAGAAGTAGGACTAAGCAAAAATCTCGAATTGCTGTGAGATTTGTGTGCAAGCAGAGTAATGTATACTCTATAAATAGGCCTTGAGGGATCTCTTGCTGCTTTTTTGGCTATCTAAGACCATTTTGAGCCTCCTTTTAGACCCTAAAGTTACAAATAGTAGTTTCAAAGTATACTACGATTTTGATTGCGTTGACCCAAAATGCATGCACAAGTTACAGATTTCAAATTTGTAAGTTTTGAGGTGTTTATTAGAAAGAAAACACAAGTTCTATGTGCAAATAGGTTGCAAATTACATGTAATATTGAGCAATCAGTGAAAAGGGCTACTTAGTATATTATTATACACTTGTTGTACAAGGTTGTAGAAGACTTGCTTTCCATTTTATATCAATTTTGTGATGATAGCAGAGAATAGTGAAAACCCCATCATTGAGAACCTAGACAAGAATAACTACCCATCATGGAAGTTCTTGTGACAAACTTCCTTATTGGAAAAGGCCTCTTCGAGTTTGTTTTCGAGTGAAGAAAAGGAGCCATAGCTGAGTGACCTTGCAACTATAGATAAATTGAAGGTGGAAAGAATGGAATGTAATTTAAGATGTGGAAAGAATGGAATATAAAAGATAAAAAGGTGATATATGTGATATCTGCACAATCATTGATAATACTATGTTGGGGTATATCAAAAATGCAAAAACTTTACATGTAGCTTGGATAATCCTTGAGAATATAATTTTAGTAAACACAAACACACATAAGATTTAACTCAAGCAAGAGTTGAATATCTTGAAGAAAAGAAAGATGTTTGTAAACAAGTATGTTTTGAAGGTGAGAAGCATTGCACATGCCTTAGCAGCTATTGATGCAATGCCTAATGATGTTGATTTGGTTTTATCTACCTTAGGTGGCCTTAATAATGAGAAGGCCTAGAAATCATTTATTACTTTTGTCTATGTACAGAATCCATTTTTAGTTTTTGATGAGTTAGTCTCTCTCATGATCACTGAAGAGATCAATATGTAGGGTGATTCATTTAAAAGAAGTGATGAATAGGTCCAAGCATTTTACTCAATTTCGAGAAGGGGACATGGCAGATTTTCTTCAAGAGGCCATGGTATTTGATGTGCTAGTGATAACTAGAAAAATAGATCAAATCAATAGTTTGGTGAAATTTAAGTTTGAGGAGGCCATAGAAAATTTAGAGGCAAGGGAAGCTCTAGAGGAAGAGGTGGAGAGTAGAATAGAGGTTTTGAAAATTTTGGTATTGTTTGTTATTATTATGGTAAAATAAGCCATATTGCAACCCATTGTTATGCTAAGAAGGATGATATCCACAATGATAAATTGCAGTAATGAAACTATATATCATTTTCACAACAAAATGAAGACAAAAATGAGTGTTTGTTTGTTATGCGGCATATAATGAATTCTGTCACAAAGGAGACACATGATAATGTATTGTATGTTGATTCAAATGCATCTCTAGTCATGTTGAATGGTTTGGAGAGATGCAAGATTTACAAAATCAAGATTATATGTAGATGATTGATTATTTATACCACCCAATTTCAAACATTAGAAAGGTTTCCTTGTCCTTGTATGATGATCAGACAAAGAATCTATCAGGTGTTGTAGTGGGAGCTCACGCTCAACCGCCAAGACCCACGGACCACTTATTGCTTCAAGCGTTTCAAGCGAGCTCTAATGGCTATCTCTCACCTAGCCGATGCGCCGTCGATCCTATGAGTGTAGTGAGCTTACCTTGATGTCGATACAAGTTGCCTCCTCTCTCGCACACCCCGGTAGCTCCACGATCCTAGATGCAAGCTCAAGCATCCTCAAGCCTCCTCCATCTCCAAGCTCCATCCTCCATAGCCGCGTGTGCGAGAAAAGAGAAGAGAAGAGAAGAGAAGAAGAGAGGAGGAGATGGTGAAGAGCTTCACCCTCTTGATCCCTCACTCTCACACACTTACTCCCTCACACTCTCACACTCCCTCTCTCAAGAGCACACACCAGCAAGAAGATGAGGAGAAAAGAAGAAGAAGAGAGCTCTTGTTAGCCACACACCAAAGAATGAGCTCTCATTCATTTTTTGAACTTTATGTATACAAACCCTAAAATCCCATGGGCACCCATCCCTTTTTTACATGACCGACCATTGTGGTAAGGTCCTTTTTCCATTTCCCTCTTCTAGCCTTATGCCTCTAGCCTACACCCATCTAATATTTTATAATTGGCATAGGAGGGAGCCTGGCACTCTTTTACAAGAGTTTTCCAAGTTTTTTAAGGCACCTTTCATTTAAAATTATGCTTTTTGCCCCAGCTAAGCTTTGGAGGTCACCTGCGTGTCTTTGCTCTTTTTCCATGTTTTTTTTCTGCTTTTTCCTTCCTTTTTCTGCCATCTCGACTTGGGGTTAACATTGGCCCCCTCCTAGATGGGTGCCAGTCCCATGGCACTTTGTGTTGGTATAGATTGGCAGGCAATTGGCCAAGTGGCATAAAGGTGAGGGCCACTTGGAGACTCAGGTGCTTGTGGAAGCTGTGAAATGATTTTTGTCGAAGAAGTCAAATGGGTATTGCATGGTTGACGGGGGCCTCCGAAGTTGGTGGTTTGTTGCTTTTTGTGATGCCTGAAAGGAGAAGGTGTGGTGTTGTTCCTAAGGGGAGTGCCTACCTCATTGTGTTAGTGCATTGTGCTCGTGCTAGTGGATTGGGGAGGTGGGTCTAACCGCAAGCAAGCCTGGGTGATGTCCCACACTTGAGGACCCCATTTGTGTCAAGGGAGGTGCGGTGCAAGTGGCTAGGGTGACAGGTCTAACCATAGGCAAGTGTTACCTCCCTAGGTATGTCCTGTCCTTGATTTGCCCTAAGCATGAAGTGGGGGAGCAAAAGGTCTAGGGGGTTAGGAGTGGAGCCCGGCCGACCGAAGCCACCGAGCACGCCTAACTTGAGAACCCCTAGGTGCAGTGATCATGCTTTATGTGATGGTAAGTGCTTCTGCGAGTGGGCTATGTTGTCCAGTCCATCAGTGGAGAGTGTTTTTCGTGCTTTTCCTTTCATGATGTTCTTTTCTTCGCTTTTACTTTTCTTTTCTTTGCTTTTTTTTTTTGAAGTTACTGTAGTTGAATGACAGTCAAGGCCTAATTCTCTTCATCTGAATGAGGAGGGGAAGGGGTCGAATGGATTTTCTCAAAATTTGGTAGCTTTGCATGTATCCTTTCAGATTCATGCGGACGTGGAGAGAGGTGGTGGAGAAGAAAGGGTGATTGCATCTAGTAAACTGGTTGTCATCCATGTCTTCTAAGAGGGCTAGGAAAAAAGAGGGGAGGAGACTAGCCCTCATCATTAAACGAGCCATGGCACAGCTGTCAATGGCGTTAGGGTCGAAGAAGAGGGGAGGCAGGCCGCGCTCTTGTGGAGTCGGGTCCTGCTTAGGTAATAGCTTAAGTAATCTAAGGTAGTTACATGTAGTTACAAAAGCTGGATCAGGGCACGAAGAGAAATTTGCGAGGAAGCACGTCATAGAGTCATCTAGGCTTTCTGAGTCAAAGAGAAGGGCATGTTCGAAGGATACTACATTGGGTTATAGATAATGGGAAAGTCGTAACGCCCGTGGAGGGTGGCATCAAAATCCACACCTACCCTTCGAGGGTATGCCATGTATGTGGGGTTGTTCCTCTCGAAGGGCAGCGTGTTACAAAAGGCCATCCAGGCGAGCATACTAATGTCGCATACTCGCCTCCTCCACAGAGGTTGGCTTTTATAGCCCTGTATTGTATGTGGAACTTCAAAAACTTTGTTTTCAGCCTCTTGAGTTCCCTAATAGGTGGGGGTCTTCTCTCTCTCTTCTAGCCACTTTTGCCCTAGTCGGCCACCAATCGCAATCACCTTCTCCATCACCTTAAGCGGAAAGACCCTCCATAGGTTGTTGGGCAAGAGAAAGCTAAAGGTGAATGGATCCTTTTCTTTTTCTTGTCTTTCCCACACCACTAGCTCTGTGTGGAAGCCAGCTGGGATGTCATCAGGGCGATTTGGGAGGGGTGTGGACGGCTACACGGCTTGCTTGGCCCTTAACTGCTTCCTAGCTTCTTCGACTAACTTCCTGCGTCTCTCTTTAAGTGCGGCTTATCTCTCCGCAGATGGGTCCTCCTGTTGTTGCTCTTGAGACTGTGGCTAGGGGGGTTGTGGGATCACATCCTCTCTGAATGTGCCCATGTCAAATTCGAGTTCTGCTTCCTCCCCTTGTCGTTCTCCTTGTTGTGCTCCCTCTTCAAATCCTATGGCATCTATTTCATGGGGGGTTAGGCTGGCCAGCAATAGGTATTTCCTTTGCTCTTCCAGGCTCAGTCTAACCTCGGCAGGTTGGGGTGGCATTTGCAGTCCTGCATGCAGGGCTCTGCGTGCAATGTGAAGCTTCTTTTGTGCCACCTCCAACGATTCTCCCTCCTCTAGGCGGGTGGGGTCCATGATTGTGTTGAGGAAGGCCTTTTGTTGGGCCCCGAAGGCCACCTGGGCGGCTTCTGCCTTGTTCTTTGCGATGATATTCTCTTTTTCCACCAGAGCAAGGTGCCGTGCCAGTGTCTTCACCCTCCTTCCATTCTGCGTGGCCCACTCCTCTGCTCTCCTGTTCATCTCTTCTAGGCTCTCTCCTTGCCTTAGAGCCAAGGTCATGAGCCTTTGTTCTTGGTCTTTCCGTTCTCTGACCAGTTTCTCCTTTTCTTCTTTTTTGGAGTTCAGCTGATCGGGGTCAAGGACTCGATCTCGTCCTGTTGCTGCTCCATGTTTTGTTTTCTTTCCTTGTCCCTGGCATTGAGCTCAACCATAAGTGCTTCGACTTTGGCGGTTTTTGCAATGAGCTCCTCATATTGCATGATCAGGAGCTTGTGTTCTCTCTGCATTTTCACAAGTTTCTGTGTTTCATTGTCTAGTAGCTGCCTCCAGTGCTCTTCCCTATCGTCCTTAGCCTTCACTTCTTGCTTGAGATCTGAGATCTCCCTTTGTTGCATGGCTATCATTCTAGTTTTGTCGAGTTGGAAGGCAGCTACTGGCTCCTTTTCAGCCGCCAACTTAGACACAACTATCTTTTGTTCCTCCTTAGCTTTCTCCAATTGGGAGAGTAGCTCGGCGACATACTCATCGTAGTTAGCTGATGGCATCATCGTTGTGTGGATTGGTGATGTCGAGGCTTCCACCTTCTGCCGTTTAGGGTCTTGCCTTGATTCTGCATCATTGGATGGCCTCTTTTGCCCTGTGGCCGTAGTTTTGGTGCTTTGTCCCTGGGCCATTTCTTCGTTGATGAAGTATTGCATCCATGCCACGAAATTCGAAACATCGGCACTGGTTGGGATGCTGGGGGTGATAGTGGTTGGTTCGGTGGGAGGCACCATGAGGGGAGGAAGCGGGTGAATTGGGGCTTTGCACTTGCCCTCAATGACAGCAGGCGGCACGATTTCTGGCACCTATGTGCTAGAACCAGGCCCTTCTTCTCTTTCCGGGCTCAGATTCCCCAATTCATCTGCCCTGCTTTGTTGTTCAATAGACTGACATGTAGCCTCAGCCAGGTCTTCTTCCTCCTTTCTTCTTAGTTCCTCATCTTCCTCCGCGGCTTTTCTTTGCCTTTCCGCTTCTGTTTTTTGGCGTTCTTCCTCCTTTTTGTCTTTTTCTTCCTTTTTTTTCTTTTTTCTCTCAACCTCCTGTTTTGACGCCTTCTTTGCCTTCTGTAATTCCTCCTTTTCCTTTTCTTCTTCATGTTTATTCTTCTTCTCCCTCTCCTTGGCCTCCTTAAGGGATTCTTTTTTGGCCCTTTTCAAGTCCTCTTTCTTCTTCTTGCAGTCTTTGTCATCCTTTTTCTTCCCTTGGGCTGTTTTCTTCTTAGGTTTCTTGGTCATCTTCTTACTTTTCTATTCTTCCCCTTCTTCCTCGATCTCGATTCTATCGATGGACCCTTCTTTGTCCTGGTGAGGGGGCGACCTATCTGGCGTTTCTCCTTCTCCTTCTTCTGCATTCTGTGTCTCCTTTACTGCCTCCTGGATAAGCGCAATCAAAATACTTCTGTAGCCGATAAATGAGGCCTTGGACGAGGCCTTCTTCATTTCTGTGGCCTTGGAAGCTGGAGACTCTCCACCTGCTGGCGTACTTCCCAAAGCTAGTGTTTTAGCCGCCTGGTCGATGGTTTTGCGCACATACCCGTTCCAATCGACTTCATGCAGGGTATGAGCCGCCACATTCTCCAGTACTGGCACACTGATTCGGTGCATCAATGCGTTGTAGCACTGGCTGAAAAAGAGCGCGGTACCAGTTTTGCCTGCAATCTAGTTTTTACATCAGGGATATCTTGAATGTTGATGCCGTCATTTGTAACACGTCCTCCTTTCTCATCCGCAGCATGGCGTACACATCTCTCTTCTACTTCTTTTCTATTTTCGGTTCTAGTCCTAGCGCCTTTTCCATCAAGGCGGGGGTTAAGCGAACCAACACTTGCTTGGCATTTTGTCCCCTTCCTATTGTGACGGTGCCGCATTCGTTGTTGGGGTCGTAAGATCTGAGAAATTCCACGCACCTTGTGTGGTCGGGTTCTTTTGCAAATCTTTCTAGGTACTTGGTGAAGTTGCAATTTTCAACGACTCTCCTGGCCACCAATCCTTCTATGTTGTGAATAGTTCGGAATTTTAGTTGGTTGTAGGCGCGGCTCTCCAAGGTGATGTTGTATTGCGCTCTCTCCTCTTCCGTGAATGGAAGCCAGTGGGCACGATCTTGTTGCAACATTTTTTGTTCCTGTCATAAACCGTAATTTTCATTAGTGCTTTCCACATAGTAATTTGTTGATTGCTGAAAAAGAAAAACTCTATGCTTTTTGGGTGAATTCATTAAGAACCAATGTAGATTTTCATTTTCAAACTTTGACTTTTTGCCCTTTACTTCAAAGTTTCCATGCCCTTTTTCCTACCCCGTCCGTTTTTCATAATATATGTTTACATGTTTCACTAATTTTGATTTGATTGGCCTGATTTGATTCACCTTACCCCCTCCCCTTCCAGCTTGAGAAGAATCCTTCCTAGGATTTAGGGTCAGAAGGGCAAGGGCGTTCGGCATGGTGATGTAGGAGTTACTTGTGAAGGAGCCAATCATAGAACTGGGGGTTGTATTCTAAGTGAGCTTCGCGGTCCAGATCAAAGGGTCAAATCCCCACTTGCATGATGTATGTGAGAACATCTTTTAGGAAGTCACCAGAGTTGACACGGCTAGCAATGTGTAACTCTTCCTCAGTCAACAAGTGGTCGAGGTAGGAGTGTCCTTTGATGTGTTCTTCCATGGGTCGGCCCCAAAGAGCGGTTAACACTCTATACGAGGTTGGTGCGACATATATAGGGTCATATTCCGATGTTTCGATAGCGCGGCGCTGCTCAGCATTAGTCATTATGCGGCACCCTTCAACTTCCCATTGCAGCATAAGAGTGTACCAATGCCTCAAGAACGGGGAGTCTGTATTAGCAAGCTTTGATAACGCTGTGATTTCTTGATCAGTGATAGCAGAAGTGGTTCGTTGATCATATGACTACGTGATGAGGCACTGTTTGATGGCTTGCTCCTTGGAGATCTCGTTGTTGAGCAATTCAGCAGAGCGGAGTGAGAAGCTTTCGCGAATGCGAATTCAAAGGTCTCCCAGGAGCATGGCATCGTTTTAACTTCAGTCGCAAAGGGTTCCTCCAATAGTCCTAAGTCCAAGCGGTCGTAGCTTAGTGCTAGCGACATGAAGGTGGTGTCTAGTCGTTTAATGCATTCCACCATGTCATCCCTAGTGTCCTCAGCGAGGTGTCGGCGGCCAACGCTAAAAAGGATTTGTGTTCATAGGAGGGCATAAGGCCGACGGGTGGTTGAGGTTTGCTAGAACTAGAGCCTATGACAATGAAGAGTTGCGATTGGGAGTGTTCTTGAGTCTGCGGTTGGGATGCTTGGATTATGGGTGGATTAGGTCGGGTGATGACTCTTGTGACGAAGTCTGTTGTTTGGGCCGATAGGCTTGTGTGACTCTCTTGAGTTTAGGCGTGGATGAATCGGATGGCTGTGGTTTTGGAGAGCACTATGGCTTATGGTTTGAAGGGTTTATGGGACTTGGGTTGATCAAGCTTGAGGGCGGCGTATGAGTAGTGCCTTTGGCCGTGTAGGCCTTAGGGATCCACAGCCAGGTGTTGCCCACGTAGTAGCCTTGCGCATGCAAGAGGGCTTTAGGGATCCATCTTTGCTTGATCATGCGACGCTTTCTGTGACTGCGTCTTGGCCTCCTAGGTTTAGAGTTTTTGGTTTTATGAGGATAGGGGAGTCGACTCTAGGTAGCAGTTGCGACTGCTTAGGCTGCCATTGAAATTTAGGTTGTTGGGCCTTAGGTTTTGTTGTTGTGGGCTGTGATTCATGAAATCTGGGAGGTGGCAGCCGCGCACTACCCCCCTCCTTGGACTTGGTTACGGATATTTCTACCGGTGGCATTGCGGATAGTAATGAGGTCATGTAGCCCTTGCTGAAAGCTGCGACAATGCGAACGTTGCCTATTGCAAGGTGGATTCACTGCGACTCATAAAATCAACATTGCAGTGAGTCTGCTTTTTGAAAGTTTGCCCCAGCAGCGACTCCGTGCCTGTATTTTCAGCATTTGGCAACACGTAAAAAATCATTGGGACAGTCTCAGACTCGATAGAAACGGTGGCTCTACACTTGCCGAGAAGTGCGTAGGAATGGGCCCCATATGGGCTTAATTTTGCATTAGTGGGTTGAAGTGGTGGTCTGCCAAGTTGAGTCCAATGATCGTGAGTTAATACATTGAAGTCAGCTCCCTCGTGATCAAAGCGTTGAAAGCGCATGTTTGTTTTGCAGTGACCGTGATATGGAGGTATGCGGGCTCTACGGCTTCCTCATCCTCATCATCAATCTCAGTGATTGTGGCCACTCATATCTTGATAGGCGGTTCTAACATCGGGGGCTCGTGCAAAGGATGGGTGGGAGGGTAGTACTTCTTGACACGACTGCCATTGAAGAAGCCTATGCCCTCACCATCTAAGGTCTCAAGCTCGACATTGCCTGTGTGGCTGATCGCACAAACTTTGAAAGGTCCAAGACCTCTAAATTTCATTTTTTGCTTATGCCCCTTAACTGAGTAGAGGAGCACTAAGTCGCCCTATTCAAAGTCATGCTGCTTGACATGCTTGTCAAACCAACTCTTGTGTCGGACCTTCTTACATATAAGTGCATGGGTGGCTAGAAGGCGAGTCTCTGAGAGGCATTCGAGTTCGATCAAGCGTTGTGTCCATGCCTCCTTCCTTCCCATCGTTCTTGAAGTGCTATTCTCAGGCTAGGAACAAAGAATTCTAATGGTAGAACTGCTTCAGTTCCATAGGTCAGCCTGAAGGGGGTTTGACCGACAGCCATTTTATAAGCTATGCAGTAAGCCCACAAAGCTGACATCAACTTGTTGTCCCAGCGCTGCGTGCGGCTGAGACCACCTTGGTCAGGACATTGACAAGAATCTTATTCATGGATTCTGCGTGACTGTTTGCATGAGGGTAGTATGGCGAGGATTTGCGATGGATGATGAGAAAGGTGGATAGGAGATGCGCTATCACTTCATTGATAAAGTGTGTGCCTGACTAGTTCGATGGGGCAGCCGAATCACGAGATCACTTGCTCCCATAAGAACTTGGCAGTCATCCTAGCATCGTTTTTTCGTGTCGCTCTTTCCTCTGCCCATTTTGTGAGGTAGTCCGTGGCCACAATGATGTACTTGGCCTGTGAATACTGTGCCGCAGGACTGATGGGTCCTATGAAGTCAAGTCTCCATTTTTCGAAGGATTGTCGTGCAATAATTGGGGTCAACTCCATTTGATCCTTGTGAATCAGGACTTTTGTCTATTGGCACTCATCACAATGCTTGACGAATCGCGCTGCATTGCTGAAAAGCATGGGCCACCACAATTGAGATTGCAACACTTTTTGTGCTGCAGTATCTCCGCTAAAGTGCCCTCCAACGATGCCACTATGTGCCTCTGAGAGCACATCGTGCATCTCATGTTTGCATATGCATTTGCGCAACAATCCGTCTTGCCCCAGCCTATAGAGTTGGCCTGTGATCAGCTGATAGGGCTGGATCTTAAGGATTAATCGCCTAAGTTGGGATTTTTCTATCGGTCGATCAAGTAGTCCATGTTCAAGCACTTGGACTATGTCATCCGCCCAATATGGCATTAGATCAGCCTTGAATAAATCTCTCTCGCTGGACAGGTTAAATACATGGGCATCGGGTAATTCGTCAACAATGCCTTGTCCAACGGCTTCTCTCGTGGGAATCCGTGACATATGGTCAGCCATGTAGTGTTGTTTTCCTTTTCGTACAACCACAGAGAAGTTGAATTCCAAGAGCAGAAGGAGCCACCGCGCTATGCGTCCTGTAGTGTAAGGTTTGTTTACTAGATAGAGCAGGGCTTGATGGTCCACAAAAAAGGTAAAAGGTGTGGCCAATAGATAGTGTCAAAATTTCTTCACTGCAAACACCATGGCTAATCCTTCTCTTTCTGTCGTCGAGTAGTTCATTTCCGTCTCAGTGAGTTGTCTGCTAGCAAAGCTCACTGGATAGTCTAAGTTGTGTTTGCCAGGTTGGCACAACACTATCCCCATGGCAAACTTAGAAGCATCGGTATCCACGTGGAAAGTAACGGTCCAATCTGGGGCTCGTAGAATTGGTGCTGTGGTTAGAGCCTTTTTCAACTCTTCATATGCTCGTTGGCATGCCTCGGTCCATTCGAAGACGATCAGCAGCTTGTACAAAGGTCTAGCAATCAATGCATAGTTTAGTACAAACCGTCGATAGTACCCCATATGGCCTAGGAAGCATTGAACTCCCTTGTAGTTGATTGGGGGTGGAAGGTCAACAACAACCCTGACTTTTGAGAAGTCAGTGGCAATGCCGTTCTTCGATACCACGTGCCCTAAGATGCATCCATGCTTTACCCAAAACTAGCACTTTAAGGAGTTCAAGGAGAGACGATATAAGCGACACCACTCAAAGACTGCACGTAGTTTGTCTAAGTGTTCGATCTAGGTCGAGTGGACACAGAGGTCATCGACAAAGACTTCCAACTCCTTGCAAAGCATGTCTTTAAAGATGGTGCACATGAGGCGTTGGAAGGTGGCAAGGGCATTAGTCAACCCGAAGGGCATGACTATGTAAGCAAAGACACCCCACTCAGTGGTGAAGGCAGTCTTGTGCCTATCCGCAAGATGCACTTGCACCTGGTTGTACCCTGAGAAGCCGTCCAGAAAACTGTAGGCTTCCTTGCCTGCCACTCTCTCAAGCATCTGCTCGGTGTACGGCAATGGATAGTTGTCCCTCTTAGTAGCAGCATTCACCTTCTTGTAATTTATGCACACTCGGATTTTTCCATTCTTCTTTATCACGATGACTATGGGCGATACCCAGTCTGTGTGTTCAATTTTGTAAATGAATCTCGCTCTCATCAACTTATCAATCTCCTCTTTGACAGCATGAGTGTATTTTGGATTCATAGAGTACGGTCTTGCTGCTTGACCGGCGTTGCGTCTGGTGTCATGGGTATGTTGTGAGTCACGACACTCAGATCTACCCCCTTAAGCTCTTCTAAGGACCAGGCAAGCACGTCTATGTACTCTCAACAGAGAGCGATAAGACTCATTTCTTCTGCCTCAATCAAGTCATCGGAAATGAAGACTGGTCGGGGTGTTTCCCCTTCCTGGGCTAGGTTCACCTTCTTGACCTTGGCCAATCCTTCAATCAGTTTGCTTGTTTGCCCTTGACGCTTGGCACCTAACAGAATTACTGCCCTATCCCCTTTTTTAAATTTTGTAAATCGTTTAGGGAGGTCCTGCGGTTTTCGTTGTTCTTCCGTTCGTGTATCCCTAGGTCATTTTCCCTTTTTCTGCCTTAATCGTCTGCGCCTCAGGTGGACGGGTAGGTCCCCCTTGGTGCATGGGGCAGCCTAGGGATTTCTGGATCACTATCTAAACTAACCTCTGACTCAAAGTCGAACTCCCGGTCCTCGCTAGAAGAGGTGGTCTCCCCCTGGTGGGCACAGTTCGGACGGCGACTCTGTCCTAAGAACTAATGTTGTTCCTGGCTGGGCTAGGCCTGCTTGCTCAAGGTCTATGGCTCCTACGTGTTCCAACCAGGCACGATCACATTCCATGCGCATGACTCATCGCTCTATCCTGAAGATACTCTTTTTTTGTGGCTTGGAGTCTGCTCGTATTTGCTCTATTTCTTGTCCTTCAGTGTCATATTCCATGGTATCTACCTCACCCTCACTTTTGTCGTTGAAGGATTGGCAATCTTCATATTTGTCATTAGAATCCTCTTCGTCAGACTGCTCGTCGTCTCCCAGGGCTTGGTATATCTCTTGTCGTTGGTCAGGAACTAGGGCCCAGTTATACATGAGGTTTAAGTCATGCACTCTGGTCCATTGCCACTTGGATTCATCTAAGAGATCCTGGAGTGGTTTGAAGTTTGCAGCTGGATTGCCAGCTAGCTTGTCCGTTAAGTATTCCAGTATCTCCTGGAGTTCCCTTTTGTTGGTTGGGACTTGGAAGTTGACAGGCTTAGGTTTTCCACAAAGGGTTCCTGCCATCATGCAGACTGGCACAGAGGGTGTGTCGTTAGACTTGTCGATTGTTTTAATGGCTTACTCATACGCCTCATGATCTGAGAACGGCAAGTCAATTGTAGCAAGGATGTGCATCCAACCCCCCTCTTCCTCTGGGCATGGGATATACTTGGTCAAGGGCCCATAGGACTTCTTGACCTGGGTGTTACCCTTGAGCATAGTAGAGATGGCATCTAAGTCGACTGGTGAGGTCTTCCAAGTGTTCATCTCTATTATCACGGGATCCGTTCTATTGCCAAGGAAGATCAAGCCGTTACCCCAATCTTCGATGACTCTAGCATTGCACATCTAGGGTCGGCCTAATAGGATATCGTAGTCCACTCCCTTCATGACTATAAAGTCCATAGAGAATTGGACACCTGCGATCTTCACTGGCCAATTCTTAAGCACCCCGAATGGCTTGACTCTCATATTGTTTGCTAATGTGACATTAAACCTAGCAGTTTCGACAGGTGGGTTTCCCCAAGTCTGAAGCACCGCGTGGCTAAGCACACTAACCGCAGATCCCGTATCCACGATTCCCTTTCTCGTTGTATCACCTAGGGCTAGAACCGATAAGACCGCATGCATCTCGAAACCTTCCCACAAGGCATTGACGTGTAAGGATTTAAGTATAGAGTGCAGCGTCAAACTCGGTTTTGCATCTCTGCATCATGGTCATGAGGGTCTGTGGTGACCTGCTCTCGTGACCCTTCAACCCACTGCTTAAGATCTTGCCATAGGGTGGGATGCTGCCTAAGCAGATCTCCCAGGCTAAGTGTTACAGGGGTAGTCACCAATGTGGTCAGGAGATCATTGGGTGCTCATCTTTCTCCTAACCTGGATCGTCCTGACCAATGGCGGTGACTGATCTACGGCCCTGTAGCATCAAGGCTTGGCCTTAGCGGCACTGCTTGTGGTGCAATTGCTTCTCCCGACTTTGGTTGAGGAGGTGAGATTGGCGTGCTTATGCTGGAGAGATCATCGATCTCATCCTCTATGATGGGCTCAGTGTCTTTTAGATGCTCTTGAGCCTCCTTCACCCATTCCTTCACTTTTTCTATGGCCTCTAACTGTCGCTTCGGATGCGGGTATTCCCCTACCTTAGCACTTCCCTTTTCGGCCATCTTAGGGGTTGAAGTCTCTGCCTCTGCATCAAAGACCTTTCCAGCAGGCAGAGTTGTAGCACTCTCTGTTTTTAGTGCAATTTTAGCTTCCGACCTCTTCTTCTTTCGCCTGCAACTTTTCTTCCCTATCGAAGCTGCGTCAAGGTTGCTAGGTCCTGGCAGTGATATGCTGGCCTGCTTTGTCTGGGCACGGGTCATGACCCGCAATGGCATAGGTGTAGCCTCCCCATCGAGGTTCTCGACACCAAATAGCCCCAATGGGACAGATGATATGTTGGCTGAGCTAGAAGACGGCTTTTGCTTTGGGCAATCGACGAAGAGATGAGTGATTCCGCACTCAGCACACCTTTGGTCAGCCTTGTCTCTATTTTGCTACTCCCTTTCAGGGCAGCGTGATGAGACATGACCTGGGTGACCACAAGTCCAACAGGTGATTGGATCCTGCGTCTGCCCTCCTAGGCCTCTACCTCATCCTCTTCCTAATGCCATCACCGACACGGGGCGATAATCCATGAGGATAGCGTTGCCCTCATCGTCATGCGAGACGTAAGGGCATATGTAAGTTTCTTTCTCATTTGGTTCTTCCAAGTAGTGGACTGGAGCATCGCTCGGTGGATGGGTCACGTAAGGACCAGGCGGTCTGGGTATGCCAGTAGGGTTTATGTCATCCTAGAAATAGCTGGCTTAACATCGTTAGGCGCAGAAGGGCCAATGGGACTCCCATTCCGAAGAATGGCTATGGCCTGTTCGCTAGGTAAGGCTGGCCGTAGGGTTGCGAGTATGGAAGTCTTCTTGGTAATCTACAATGCACGACGTCATGACCGAACCTACCGCAGTTAGCATAAGGTCTTGACCTAGGGTGTTGACACTTGACTGGCAAGTGGTTTCCGCCACAGTATACGCATTGGACGTGTGGGCACGTTGGTCATCTCAACATGTCTTGCAACTTGGCTAACTCCATCTTTACATCAGCCAAGTCTTGGTTCGTCTCGGTGGCCTTCCCCTTATCTTGGGATGATGGGACTGATCACTTACTAGAGGCTGACACTCTCTCTGAGCTTCGCGAGTTGGTCTCTTCTAGGTTCGAGCTCCTAGAGCTCTGCTCTTTCAGCTGATCATCGACTTTGATGGCTTCCTCAAACATTCTAGCTAGCACGTCTCGTTGCAAGCTCGAATTGCATGCCAAAGCCTTGTATAACTCCTCGTCTCAAATTACGTTGATGAATATAGTAAAAAATGCTCTTTCTGTCAGTCGCTCGCCCATAGGGATTCTCTTGAAGAGACTCCTCACGTGGGTTACGTAGTCGCGAATGTCCTCCTTCTCTTTCTGCTTGACGTTCATCAAGCGTACTAGTAGATTATCGGAGTATCCAGGCTCGACAAATTTCTTAATGAAGAGATCCTTGAGGCCACTAAAGTTTGCTCGTTCTTCTACGGCATCTAGGCTTGTATACCAAGTCCTTCCCTTCTCACCTAAGTAGAGCCCGAATGCTTGAGAGCGTTGAGTCAGGTCATTGAGGCCGTTGGCTTTGCAAACTTGCTCGAACTACTCTACAAAGCTGTATGGATTGTCGTGGGGTTGGTACTTGTTGAGTTGCTTGGCAACAATAGGGATTTTAGATTGGCTCTTTGAGCCTTGGTTCGCTCCTAATCTTGCGAGCAATGATGTCGCTAGTGCCGCGGCACTTTGCTCTGCTGTCGTGTTATCTAGCAGTCGCTTCATGAGAAGCTCGCTCAGCATCAAGTCTCCTTCTAGGGCTCTCTCGTGATCTGTTCAGTTTCTACCTGCTAAGTTCAGCACTCACTGTACCTCACGAAACTCCGTGCTTTGCCTTTGACTCCTAGCCTGCTGGTCCCTATTGTATTCAACTATGCTTTGCAAAGCCTTGTGGGCTAGTTTTCTCTCTTCCTCTAGGTCTGCAATGATAGCATCTGCCGTCCTACTGCGGTGCTCGTACCGGGCGTGTGCATCGTAGCTGCTGACCAGTTGCTAAATAGCCTCCGAGAAGACGTTCAAGTCGAGTTCCTCATTAGACCTATGGTCTGAGCCTCCTTCTTCCATAGTCGTGTTGTCGTGCTCCACCAAGATTTCGATCAGGTTGAGTAGATTTGTCAAATCTACATCGTTGATGCCACCTGCTTGGTCCTACTGCACGCGTTGATGGTTTGTCTGCATCTTGGGTCCTCTCCTACGGGTGGGTTTCTTGAGTGGTTTATCTGAGTGAGTTCCTTAGTTATTGAATACAATCCTCAATTTATGGTCACTCTGTGTGTGTGTCGCTTCTCGTGCACTTGTGCTCAATCAGGCTTTCAATTTCCTTAAGTGCATTCAAGTGCGAAAATTCAAGGTGAGTGCAGCAAACAATCTCGAAGCGTCTTACACACTCTCGCTTTGTTTCGGGCCTGATAGGCTTATTGGTCAATTTTCTGGCTGCCTTGACAGGGTTCAGGGTTCTTTAATATGTTGCCTCGTTTGTTTTTGGCCAATTAGGTTTTAACTGCTCAGTGCTTTGCGTCTAGGTCTTGGTCTCATTGCTGCCTACTTCAAGCTGCTAAGCGGCTGCTCCCTACGATTTCATCTATTCCGTGTGCTAGAATCAAGTTCTGAGCGTCAAAAGGACTTTCGACAATTTGCGCTGCTGAGCTCTAGCTGGGTCAGGTCAAATTTCTGAGAATTTGATAAAAATTTACACTCGGCCCAGCTGGTCCGAATTATAGGGTCCGAGTGGGTCACTCAGACGGGCCGAGGTACATGGGCCGAGGGCCGAATTCGTGACTCGGACAGGGTAGACTTGGACGGGCTGAGGCATAGACTCGAAAAAAGTTGCTTTTTTAGGTTGGCTCGAACGGGCCGAATTGTCAATTCGGACGAGGTCACTTGGACGGGCCGAATATGACACGTGGTCACTCGGACAAGGTCACTCGGACGAGGCCACTCGGACGAGGTCACTCGGACGGACCGAATATGACACGTGGTCGAGGGCCAAATTCTATGGCTCGAACGGTTTGGCTCGGACAATATTAGTCGATGGTCCAAATGGTCGACTCGGACGGGCCGAGTAGGTCTGGGCCGAGGGCTGATTAGGGTTTCGGGCCGAGTGGCCTGAACGAAAGAGGATCGAGGGCTGATTCTGGGACTCGGCCCAGAAGTGACCGCTCAGACAGGCCAAACGCGGCGCGACGACGATAGCGAGAGGTCGATTTTGCTCAATCCTTGCAATTTAATCAATCATAGCAAGCATAAACCTCCAGATCCTATCTAGGGGGATAGGGGAAGGGATTCATATACCTGAATAGAGCGGTAGGCTCGTCTATGGTGCGATCAAATCGAATCGTGCGATGGCTCTCTCTCTCTCTCTCTCTCTCTCTCTCTCTCTCTCTCTCTCTCTCTCTCTCTCTCTCTCTCTCTCTCTCTCTCTCTCTCTCTCTTTGTGAAGTAGTCACAAATGAGCTCTCCCTTGGCCTCTTGGATCTTGTACCCCTTCCTGGGTATGGTGTTGATGCCCCCAATCACTCACTTGCCAATCTTAGGCATCACAAGCAAGCTCTTTACCATTTTTTGCACGATTTTTGCCCTGTTTTGCCCTGTTTTGCAAGAGTAAACCCTACCCTTCTCTGGTGCGATTTCCTAATCCTAACCTACACTAAATGCAATAAGAATCGAAAGCAAAAAACTGAAATAATTTCTCCATGTTTCCCAATCATCAAACAAACAAAATATCCCAAAATACTCACTTGTTTTGAAGATCAAAAACACCCAAACTTCCTACCTATCTCAAGCTCCTTTTCAGGGATGAATCCCTTACTTCGATGCTCGATATGAGGCGCGCAAGTGCTCAAGCTTGAATCCGTTGGTCCCGGCAACGGAACCAAAATGTAGTGGAAGCTCACGCTCAACCGCCAAGACCCACGGACCGCTTATTGCTTCAAACATTTCAAGTGAGCTCTAATGGCTATCTCTCACCTAGCCGATGCGTCGTCGATCCTATGAGTGTAGTGAGCTTACCTTGATGCCGATACGAGTTCCCTCCTCTCTCACACACCCTGATAGCTCCACGATCCTAGATGCTAGCTCAAGCATCCTCAAGCATCCTCCATCTCCAAGCTCCATCCTTCATAGCCGCGCGCGCAAGAAAAGAAAAGAGAATAGAAGAGAAGAAGAGAAGAGGAGATGGTGAGGAGCTTCACCCACTTGATCCCTCACTCTCACACACTCACTCCCTCACACTCTCACACTCCCTCTCTTAAGAGCACACACCAGCAAGAAGATGAGGAGAAAAGAAGAAGAAGAGAGCTCTTGTTAGCCACACACCAAAGAATGAGCTCTCATTCACTTTTTGAGCTTTATATATACAAACCCTAAAATCCCATGGGCACCCATCCCTTTTTTACATGACCAGCCATTGTGGCAAGGTCCTTTTTCCATTTCCCTCTTCTAGCCTTATGCCTCTAGCCTACACCTGTCTAATATTTTACAATTGGCACAGGAGGGAGCCTAGCGCTCTTTTACAAGAGTTTTCCAAGTTTTTTGAGACGCCTTTCATTTAAAATTGTGCTTTTTGCCCCGGCTTAGCTTTGGAGGTCGCATGCGTGTCTTTGCTCTTTTTCCATGTTTTTTTCTACTTTTTCTTTCCTTTTTCCGCCATCTCGACTTGGGGTTAACAGATGTATTATATGTGTCCTCCATTACAAAGATTTTAGTATATATTGGTCAAATAGTAGAGCAAGGATATCAGATTTGATTTACTGTAAAATACTACTTTGTGAAAGATTATAATGATAAGTATAGGTTAGTCGTAGAGTTTGTTGCATGTTTACTTAAAATACTAGAATTCCTATTGTGAATATTGCTATATATGCTAAAGGAAAAGGAGTGGTTTTGTAGACATTGAAATATGACGCAAACATATTGGATATGCAAATATGCAAAGGTTGAAATTAATGCAGTCCAAGGGTTGGTTACAAGGTAGTTTGATAAGCAAGCAATAAAATATTTTTTGCATGACAGAGATGTGAGCAAAAATATACTTGATGTTGGACATACAGATATTTGGGAGCCTATGCAAAAAAAATCTCTTCATGGTAGCAAATTTTTTATTACGCTTATTGATGATTATTCAAGAAAGCTATGGGTATATTTCATAAAGGAAAAGAGTGATGTATTTAAGCACTTCACAACTTTCAAGGCTATCATTGAAATGGAAACAAACTTGAAAGTTAAGTACTTGAAGTCAAATGGAGGGAAAGAGTACCTCTCTAGTACAATGACTTCTTGAGGTCTCATGGGATAACGAGATAGTTTACTTGCAAGCATATCCATAGCAAAATGGAGTTACAAAAGTTAAAAATAGGCATATTGCAAAAGTTTCACTAGCATTGATTGTTCATATTGTTGTCTATATTATTATGAATAGAACTCCCATAGCTAGAGTTTAGGGGATGATCCCCAAAGAATGCTTTACAAGCAAGAAGTTCAATGAGTCACACTTGAAAGTGTTTGGTTGTATTGTATATGTTCATGTGCGAGATGAGATACGAAAGAAGCTTGATCCAAAGGCTAAAAAACGTGTTTTTATTAGATATTATTTAGAGAAAAAAAAATATCATTGCTATAATCCTATCGCAAGTGAGTTTAGAGTGATCATGGATGTTATTTCTCATGAGATGAGAAATTGGTATACATCTAATGGTAATGCATTAGATGATGATGATGATGATGATGATAGTTATGTGTAGAAAGAAAAGTAGAATCATGGAGCCTCAGTGAACCAAAAACATCATTTGGTATTACATCTATAGTTAGCCCTTAATTTAGGAGGCTAAGGAGTATCGCCACATCTTCAAGTGCATCTACAAGTGTTGCATGTAAAGACAAAGGAAAGAAGAAAGTTTCTAATGGTAATGATACATCTACTAATCAATAGCCTACTAATGATACATCTACTAGTCATTTAGAATTTTATGGAGATTCCAATGGTTCAGAGATTTTGGATGATAAGCTTGGTATTCCTTCCATTATCATCAGGTATACATAGAGCACAATGGTAATGTAAAGGATCCACTAAGTGACCCAGTGGTATGCAAGTCTAGTAAGATTAGATATCCTATTAAAAGATTTTATTTCAATCAGCATCCGTATAACCTGTCAAGTCAAATGACTTTCCATGCTCATAAAATGGCCCATAATCAGCAGTGCTCTTCATATGTACCGCATAATCCTCTTAACTGCATCTAGATGTGGCTTACGAGGCTTGTGTATAAACTAGATAATCAACCCCATTGCATAATTGATGTCAGGACAGGTGATAGTGAGATAAATTAGGCTTCCCACCATTTGTCAATACATATGACATTCTCTATTTCATTCCCAACATCAACTACAAGTTTGACATTCTGGTCCAATGGTGTTTCTATGGCTTTACACATCATCATGTCATATTTCAGTAACATATCATGAGCGTACTATTTTTGCAACATCCATATACCTTGAGGTGTAGACACAACCTCAATCCCAATGAAGTATTTTAGCCCTCCAAGATCCTTCACCTTGAATTCAGCTTGTAACCATGACTTAATTTCAGTAATGCCATGGTCATCATCTCCAACGTTGATCAAATCATCCACATAAATCACCAAGAAAACATAACCATTCTCTGTCTTCTTTGTAAATAAGCTATGGTCTACATGACCCATCTGAAAACCAAGCTACTATAAATAAATACCAATACGAGCATTCCATGCTCTCTTAGTACCTGTTTCATCCCATGCAAGGCCTTTTTTAGGTTGCATACATGTGTCGGATAGTCAGGGTGTACATAGCGCTCAAGCTGTTCCATATACACTTCCTCAATCAACTCACAATTCAAGAATGCACTTTTGACATCCATCTACCATAACTTCCATCCCCTAGAAGCTGCTAATGCAATGACTATTCTTATGGCTACCATCTTTGCAACTAGGCTAAAAGTCTCCTCATAGTCTAAGCCATATTGTTATGCATATCTCTTTGCAACAAGCCGTGTTTTATTCCTTTCCAATGAACCGTCTACCTTACATTTCACTTTATAAATCCATTTATAGCCAATGGGTGTTTTTCCTTTAGGCAAACTAACTAAATCCCATGTTTCATTTTTAGTTGTGCTGTTTATTCTTCATCCATGGCAAGCCAATTTCTATCTACAACTGCCTCACTAAACTTAATAGGTTCTTTGTATCCCATCACTTTTGTCATGTATGCATAATGTCAAGCTGAATACCCATTGTATGTCAGCCTATCAATTGGTTTTTTGATCCTTTTGGACCTTCTCAATTGTGGTTCACTATGCAATTGTCTCTCATGAGGCAACACATACCTGCTTTGCCTTGCACCGGTGGCAGGTGTCATAATTGACGGTATGTCCAATTCACTATCAAGAGTGTCACTGCCAGGTGACTCATATCCAGATGTAAGAAAAGGCCAATTACATCATCAAACACCTTCTCTTTGCCTTTATCTAGTCTCCACCTCATTGACATATTCATGCTAGTGGGGATGCAAAAACATGACTGCGTAATCATCTTGTCCAAGGACTAACAATAGAAGTACCGTCACCTATAGGTCCACTCATGGTAGTACTAGCTAAATGATAATTTTCAACACGAGTAGGGATGGTTAGTCCATCAAAAACCACTACATTCATGCCACCATACCATGATGCCAGTCATCAAACACTACATTCCCTATTAATCAAGGTCTCCTCAGTGGATGGATTATAACACTTGTAGGCCTTTCTATCTTGTGCATAGCAAAGAAAAACACTTTTTATAGCTTTTGGATATAATTCCCTCCTCTTCTCATCAGGTACATGTACGTAAGCAATGAAACCAAACACTTTGAAGTGATTGATATAAGGCTTGTGACCATATAACTTCTCATACATTGTCAAATCATGAATTCCAATTGTAGATGTTTTGTTCAGTACATAAACAACATTGACAACTACTTCAGCCCAATAAGCATTTGGCAAATTCTTTTCATTAAGAATTGTCCTAGCATGTCCCATAAGTCCATGATTCTTTCTCTTTGCCCCACACCATTCTACTGTGGGGTGTAGCTACATGTGAGCTACCTTTTTATGCAATATTTTGCCAAGTACCTGTCAAAATCTCTAGAGACATATTCTTTGCCTCCATCAGATCTCAAACATGAGATATAACATCCAAACTCATTTTTAGTGTGTGTCTTAAAATCCTTGAATACATCAAGCACCTCATCCTTGTGCTTTAGGATATACAACCATGTATACTTCTTGAAATCATTGATAAATGACACATAATACCTAGCACCACCAAAAGATGCATTATGGGTAGGACCCCCTACATCCGAATGTATCAATTACAAAGGTCTTGTATTGTTTCTAACATGTCTTATGAATGGAAACCTTGCATATTTCCCAAACTGACAAGTAGAGCAAACATGTCCAAGTTCAGTATACTTGAACTTTGGCAAGTCAAGTACGACCTTATTTTGCTATATATTTTTTAGTCTCGAAATATTTACATGAATAATGCATTTGTACTAGATTCCTACATCTCTAACTGCTCCATTATCATGGGCAAACATGGCTACTTTCAACTCACGTATAGATGCATCCAAAGTAAACATTCTACCATCTCTCTTACCTTTGGCAATCAATTTGCAGCCATTTCCATATTCCTCAATAAAGTAACCATATTTGTTCAATCTAACTTGTAGATTTTGTTTTGTCATTTTTCCAATCGATAATAAATTCTTAGTAATAGAAGGCACATGTAGTACATCATATAGTCTCTTCTTTCTACCATCAGGCCATGATTAACGGAACCACACGTATATGCTCAATATCATGTTGTGTGTCATCACTAGTGCATACATATCCATGGGAACCTGTTGTCATCTCATCAAACCACTCACCATGCGGAGTCATATGATTGGATGCTACTGATTCTATATACCATTTTTTCTCCTTGCCTTGCTTAGATGTATTCTTAGAAACATGTTGCATAGCAAATAGCCTCTCCCTGATCATCCTGTGTACCATGGGAAGATGCATAATTTCCATGTTGCTCACCTTTTGCCTTCATATCTGCTTTCTTTTTATGATAGTTCTTTTCTATGTGTCCATATCTTCCATAATAATGATAGTATTTATCTCCATTAGACTGCTCATCTGATTGCCAAGAGCCACCTTTGCCTCTAGGTGATATCCCCTTGTCTCTAACGGCTCCAAATCCTCATTGTCCTTGTGCATTTGAGCTTTGCTATGCATTCTATTGCTGCTATGTCCATATGTATTTTGAGTGTCCCCACGACATCTAAAAGCTCCACGAGCTCTACCACATCTAGCTTGATGACTAGAGTAAAATATATTATCTCCGCTCTAAGAGGTACTCAAACTTGTATTCAAGCCAAGCTTAGCTTCCTCATGTATCAACAATGCAAGTAATTCATCCCAATCAGGGGGATCTGCTCTCACAAAAATCAAAATATCAAATGCTTTGTACTCATTGCCTAATCCATTCAATGTAATTCCAATCATGTCATCCTTTGAGACTTTAGAACTAATAGTAGCAAGCTCCATAGATGATTTTAGTGGCTATATGTCACAAAATAACTATACTTTTATTTTTTCGGATTTTTTTTCGAAACTCAAGTAGGTTGAGTTATAACTCCAAAAATTTTTATTCGCCAACATTTCTAAGGTATGTTGAGATTTTGAAGGCTCTTTCTCCATTCATGAGAAACAAATATTAAAAGAAATATATCAAATTTGCCACAGTATTTATAAGTTATAGGATATATATAGAAACATTCGCCACATGTACATATGTACTCATACAGTACATATATAGACACATGTTACATACCACTTATCCTTGCTCCTTCTTTACATACTCATACACATGACTCTCACACACCCCTCCAGAGTCCACACACACACATTACTCAGCATTACATCTACTAGACTTGTATTCATACATACATATACACAATTCTTAGAACCAAAAGGTTTGAGATACTCATGGTTCAATAACTTGAGCTAGTCAGATCTTTAAAGCATGCATCTTGAAAGTTCCAAAGCAAGAGAGAGCTCTACCTAAAACCCATAAATGCTAAGGGACTTCCCCTCTTCATAGACTTGAGAAAAAAAAATGCCTCTCCTTCAATGAATGGTTTATCCAAGAGCAAGCTAATTTCAGCAAGGTGCCAAGGACTCTCTCCATTTCCACATCCAAGATTTCAACAACACACTAGGACCAATCAACAACACTCTTTGGCTAGCTCAACTTCGGCTAGCACTGAGAGATTCTTGTGGAAAATAGTAGCATATCCTAGTCAGTAGTCATCAATAAAGGTGCATCTATTTTTGTCCTAATTAAATGTGATAGTCTCTCTTTGATGCTTAGATTTGAGATAGTTGAAGTAAAATTGATATGGAGCATCTCTTAGGAGGTCCTACCTAACTTAACAAGAGGATCCAAAATTCAAATCGAATGTTTGAGCTACTAACACACAATGATAAGTAACAATGTCAATCAAGAGGTTGGGTCAAGTAGTTAGCTATGTGAAACTCCTTCTCAAGTAGGGTTTTATACAAGAGGGGGTGATGCTCTAATTTTGGATGTAGACCAAGTTACATTAGAGAATGATGGAGAGAATAGAGATGTTGTTGCAGTGAGTTGGATTCGATTGAATTGTTTTGGTGGTACATTGCTACTCTACATTGCTCATGATTTGACAATCCCTACAGGCACTGTCAACTCGATGCATATATGATTTCTTCTAAAACAGGCATTGAGAGTTGCATTTTTATTTGATTTCATTGACTTGGGATTGATCCTGAATTTCTGTGGCAAGTGCACAACTAGGGATAAGCCTAAGTTCTCTAGCATTCTTCTTGGGCAACATCTTTACTACGACTCGTCATGACTAGCAGTTGCATGGGGCATCCTTCAATATGTATAGGCATGTGGTTCACAAGCAAGCGCATGAGGACTTGATTTTTAGGAAGGATGTCCATCATTTTTTCCACATTGGCCATTTGGATTGAGATAAACTTTTGTGGAGTACTAGGGAACAGCCTTCTTGTGCACATATTTCAAGCTAAGTTGAGTAACACCTTAGTAGGATCAAGATTCATGCTCTATGCTAGGGTGATAGTTGTGTGAACACAAGCATTTGTCATACATGGAGCAAGGGAAACTCACGAGTCACTACATGGTCTTTGGGACCAAAATAGATGTAGCCAGTTTTCCAAGCAACTCAACAAGATAGAGATACTCTGGTATTACCTTTTTCAATGACATTTGTATACGTGGTGGTATTACTTTTTGATTATAAGTCACTTGTGGATGAGGGAAGGAGAAATTTGACACAAAAGAAAAAGGCTTGTAGGTGATAAGTCTAGTAAGAGATGTTGAAGACTTTTAGAGCTAGCAATGCGGGCCGCCGTGGGAAAAAGGGAATAAGTTGCACGGAGGAAAGAGATGGAGTGTGTGGTCACCCTCTAAGGAGGGGAAGGGAGGAATCTCCTAGAACCTTCTCTCTCTCTCTCTCTCTCTCTCTCTCTCTCTCTCTCTCTCTCTCTCTCTCTCTCTCTCTCTCTCTCTCTCTCTCTCTCTCTCTCTCTCTCTCTCTCTCTCTCTCTCTCTCTCTCTCTCTCTCTCTCTCTCTCTCTCTCTCTTACAGGTTCGTAGAGAAAAAAAAAGGGGGGAGAGAACTAAGTAGTGTCCTTTGCTTCCTTACAATGGGGGGTTATATAGGGAGGAGGGTGGTGTATTATTGGGGGGGGGGAAGGGATAGGGGGTTTGTGGTGGTGGCAGTGACCACCACCTTTTGCATGGCAGCAAGGGCTCCCAATCTCCCAGTTACCCACGATTTGACTGTTATGCCCGTGAGGGAGGGGGTGGTAGGCCACATGGCCTCCCCCCTCTTCATCATCGTTATTGTGTTCCTCTCCTACTTTGTCAGCATCATCAACTCCTCTTTGTCCTCTTCCCCTTCCACCACATCGCCCTTCTCTTTCTCCCCCCACCACCTATCAGCAATGACAGGGGAATGGTTCCTACACGGGCGGGAAACGTTACACATTTTGATTGGGAAAATTGATATAATAAGCCACCTTGAACTATTGAAGGAAAGCATCCAAATCCTAGGATACCCAATCCTTAAATTTGGAAAATGGAATCTTAGATGTCATCAAATAATGGAACGGAGAGATAGAAGGAATGACCACCAACGTTAGCGAGGAGAAGTATTGACCGACTAACTTTAGTTGTGTCTAAGGGGTGATCAATAGAATTAGTGGAGATCCCCATGATGGAGGGAGTGACCACAAATGTGGAAGGTGTGGGGATACACAAATCCCATCCTTGTTTCGCTCCTCATCACTACAAGAAGTAAATAAGCTAGGAACCTCTAGAGTACAAGCTTGGCTTTGGCTCATGCCATGAATGCTGCCCAAACATGGAGTAGCAAGGGTGACAACAGACCTTAAGAACGTATGTGCATAGAAACTCACAATTGAGGCAAGGATCATCATGGTCGCCAAGTGTAATCAAAAAAATATATAGCTAAGAGATAATGTAATCTATGATAGACAAACATAACATATAGGAAGGCATACTTTAAGTACATCACTTCATTGTGCAAAGAACAAAATTAGTACAAAAACAAAGGAATATCAAAGAACAATTTTCTCATGAATTGTATTGCATTGCGCATCATTTAGAACACATTGCATTGAATACATCATTTGGTTACATCCTAGTCAATTCATAGATTGCTATGGACATGACTAATAATACATGACTTTTGATTCCTCAAGATGCAAATTATAATTCTTTTGCACTTTGTGTCTAGCATCTAACACTTAGCTCATAGGAGCCCCACAATTGGCATTGGCAAGGTTGAAGGGCTTGTAGCCTAAGACCCTTATTTAAACTAGACTTGAGGAGTAAGGGAAAGCTTCTAGATTATGAGACCATTGATGATATAAGCATCAGTAGCAAGTAATGAAATTAACAATATTGATGAAAGCACAAATGCAAACACCTCCCAAAAACTCCTTAAGGACTTTTTGAGCTTTCATGAATCTTCTCAAAGTTTCTAGAAGATATAGCTTTCTAGATGTCCATGACATTACCCCCTTCTTCTTTACCGATGAGTTCTAAGTGGTGGGGTTTCTCTGTAAGGCTCTTGGCTTCAATTTGTGGCATCAATGAAACTCCTTTACTTTACAAAGTTGGGAGTTTGGTTTGCATATTCACTCATTGGAATCATAGCCCTTCCAAGTAACAAGGTATTCAAGCCTTCTATAAAAAGAGATCCTAAAATCAAGGATTGTCTCAACTTCATACTTTGTGTGACCTTAGAGTTCAACAAGTGGTGGTCATTACAAGTTCCTCCCCCTTATTGAGGATGTATATGGCAAGGCTGCAAGTCAGTAAGACATGGAACATTGGGTAAATTCTCATAGATTATGGTAACTAGATATAATAAGTGATTGGATTCATTTGGCCAATGGTATTGAATAGCCCAAGTCTTTAATAATCCAACTTCCAAGAAGAGTGAGAAGAACATAAATCTTGATATAAATGCCAAATTTTCTCTAATGTTGTAAGTTGGATGTTGTATCCATTGGTCATTAAACATTTTCTTTTTAAATATATGACTTTAACTCCTTATGTATATTTAACAAGTGTTTAGTTAGATTTATAGCTATTGGATTATTTGTTATGTGACTTATATAAATGTCTACAAAAAATAACTAAGTCTATAACATGATAAAAGGCTAATATGAAAAGTACCACAACCATGTACAACACGGTCATTAAGTATGGGCCCACTAAGGAAAGAAGAGGTGTCACAATGAATGTGCCATAAGCAAGGATGGACTACGTGGGTGTAGTCCAATTGTAGAATCATTGGTGTATCCTCATGTTGTTGAGATGACAAGCTTAACACATGTGGACATTGATGATGGACCGCGTCTGGTTAGATGGGTCCACACATCTACACTTAGCACGTCAGTGGTCATTATGGCTCACACATGGCCACTGACTCATTACTTATTATATTCAGGTTGTTACACCTATTTACAGCTGGCATAGTTATAGCGCCAGTCGACTAGTGTAGTCGGTTATGCATTGTTTGACTTAGTAGGCCACTTTCCTTTATGTTGTATCTTATCTATACTTTGTGGACATTGAAAAGTGTGTGGAAGAAGAAGAAGAAATCAGCAAGAAAACGTTTTGGCCTCCATCTCTCTTCTTGTCTCTTGAGTGAGTTTCTCCTTGTGCATTCTGTGTGTGTTCGGCGCAGCATCTTGAGCAACTCCTTCCACCACGCGATTCTTGACATGGTATCAGAGCCGCACCACTGAGAGAGGCTGATTTCGAAGGCTGAAGCAAAAGAGAAGAAGCAAGGTTCGAGCAAGCAAGCCACAGGTAAGAAGCTCTCCTATTCTTCCACTCTCTCTCTTGGATAGTGCTTGTGGAGGCACCGAAAGCAGGGTCGAGCAAAAATCTCAGATTGCAGTGAGATTTGGTGTGCGCGAAGAGCGCTATCTATTCTGTAGATAAGCCATTTAGGGCAATGCCACAGTTATTCTGGGCATCTGAGGCCGTTTCAGGCCCCGTTTTAGAGCCGCAAGATTGCATACAACAATTTCAAGGTACACTGTGACTTCGACTGTATTGACCGAAAGTGGGTGCATAGGTTACAGCTTTCAGATCTGTAAGTTCAAAGGTGTTTACCAGTGAGTAAACACAAGGTTTATCTGCAAACTTGTTGCAGATTGCATGTATTGTTGAGCAGACAGTGAAAAAGGCTGTCTGGTATATTGCTGTGCACTACAGGTCAAGGGTTGCAGAAAATTTGCTCGCTGTTGGTATTTTGTGATAATGGCAGAGAATAATGGAAGCCCCATCATTGAGAAGCTCGACAAGAACAACTACCCTTCATGGAAGTTCCGTGTCACGAACTTCCTTATTGGAAAAGGCCTCTACGAGTTTGTTTCAGGTGAAGAAAATGAGCCATAGGTGAGTGATCCTCCAACTGCAGAAGAGACAAAGGCACGGAAGGAATGGAATGCAAAAGATAAAAAGGTCATGTATTGGTTGTCTGCAATAATTGACAATAATATGCTGGGACATATTAGAAATGCAGAGTATTCATATGTAGCTTGGACCATACTTGAAAGTATGTTTTCTGTAAATACAAAGGCATGAAAGATTCAACTCAAGCAAGAGTTGAATACATTGAAGAAAGGGAAGATGTCTATCAATGAGTATGCACTGAAGGTAAGGAGCATTGCAGATGCATTGGCAGCAATTGATGCAATGCCCCATGATCATGATTTGGTGTCATCTACCTTGGGTGGGCTTAACAATGAAAAGGCTTGGAAGTCTTTTGTAACTTCCGTATATGTCAGAAAGCCATTTCCAGATTTCGATGAGTTGGTCTCCCTTATGATCATTGAAGAGATCAACATGCAGAGTGAGACATCTGAAAGAAGTGGTGAACAGGTCCAGGCTTTCTACTCGAGTTCAGGAAGGGGACGTGGCAGGTTCTCAAGAGTTCGTGGTACAGGACGTGGTAGTGACAACCAGCAAAATAGATTGAATCAGCAATTTGGAGATATGCAAGTTTCAGGAGGTCATGGTAACTTTAGAGGCAAGGAGAGCTTTAGAGGAAGAGGTGGATGGCAGAACAGAGGTTCTAACAACTCTGGTATTGTGTATCACTACTGTGGCAAAACAGGTCATATCGTAGCCCAATGTTGGTAAGTTGCAGCAAGGAAACTCTGCATCGTCTTCACGACAGAATGAAGAAAAAAATGAACGTCTGTTTGTTATGCAGCATATGCTGAATGCTGTTACAGGAAAGGGAACACATGATGATGTTTGGTATGTTGATTCAAGTGCATCCAATCATATGACCAGCCATGCAGAATGGTTTGGAGAGATGCAGAATTTACAAAATGCAGGTTATGTGCAGACGGGTGATGATTCATGCCACCCAATTTCACACATTGAAAAAGTTCCATTGTCCTTGCATGATGGTAAGACAAAGAGTCTTTCAAATGTATTACATGTGGGTAGAGCAAGGGCTGTAAGTCAGATTTAATGCAAAGGGCTGCTTTGTAGAAAACTTCAATGACAAGTGCAGGTTAGTTGCAAAGGGAAGTAGAGTTGGATGTATGTTTACTCTGGATGCTGGAATTCCTACTATGAATGCTGCTATGTATGCTAAAGGAAAAGGTATTGTTGCAGACATTGAAATTTGGCACAAACTCATTGGACATGCAAATGTACAAAGGCTGAAATTAATGCAGTCCAAAGGGTTGGTTACAAGCTTGCCTACATTTAGAGTTGCAGAATTTCATAAGGTATGCGAAGCATGTCAGTTTGGTAAGCAGGCAAGACAACCCTTTTCACATGACAGAGATGTAAGCAAAAATATCCTTGATGTTGTGCATACAGACATTTGGGGGCCTACACAAAATGTATCTCTTGGAGGCAGTTCATACTTTGTCACATTCATTGATGATTGTTCTAAAAAGTTATGGATATATTTTATGAAGGAAAAGAGTCAAGCATTTGAGCACTTTAGAACTTTCAAGGCTGTAGTTGAAAGAGAAACAGGCTTGAAAGTAAAGTGCTTGAGATCAAATGGAGGGGGAGAGTACCTCTCGAATGAGTTCAGTGATTTTCTAAGGTCTCATGGGATAAAGAGACTATTCACATGCAGGTATACCCCACAGCAAAATGGGGTTGCAGAAAGGAAAAACAAGCATATTGCAGAAGTTGCACGTGCCTTGATGGCTGAAAAGAATATGCCTAAGCATTTTTGGTCTGAAGCTATTCATACTGCTGTTTATATTATGAACAGAACTCCCACAGCTGCAGTTCATGGTATGACTCCTGAAGAATGCTTTACTGGCAAGAAGCCTGATATCTCACACTTGAAAGTGTTTGGCTGCATTGCGTATGTTCATGTGCCAGATGAGTTACGGAAGAAACTAGATCCAAAGGCTGAAAAGTGTGTCTTTATTGGATACTCTTTAGAGCAAAAAGGGTATCGCTGTTATAACCCTACTCGCTATTATAACCCTATCACATGTAAGTTCAAAGTGAGCAAGGATGTCATCTTTGATGAATGAGCAGTTGGTATGCATCTAGTGGTGATGCATTGGATGATGATGATGATCATGACACTCATGTGCAGGCTGAAAAGCAAGAATCACAGACTCTTAGTGGACCAGAGACATCATCTGGTAGTCCTTGGTCTAGGAGACTAAGGAGTAGCTCTACATCTTCAGGTGCATATAGTAGCACTACAGGTAAAGACAAAGGAAAGAATAAAGTGTCAGATGGCATTGATGCAGTTCTTGATGGAGACTCCAGTGGCTCAGAGAGCTTGGATGATGAGCTTGGCATTCCTTCAGTGAGGACTCCAGGTGTGCAGAGAGCACATGCTAATGCAAAGACTCCATTGAGTGATCCAGTGGTACGCAGGTCTAGCAGGGTGAGATACCCTGTTAAAAGATTTGGTTTTGAAGGTTATGCAGCTCACCATTATGCTTATATGCTGAAACTAGTTGAGGATGTTGAGCCCACATGTTTTGAGGAGGCTGTTGGTCATGCTCATTGGGATGCAGCAATGGATGAGGAGATGGCTGCATTAGAGGCCAATAAGACTTGGGATCTAGTATCATTGCCGAAGGGCAAGAAAGCCATTGGAGATGTGGGTTTATAAGATTAAGCACAATGCAGATGGTTCTATTAGTAGGTACAAAGCTAGGCTGGTTGCAAAAGGCTATGCCCAGACATATGGCATAGATTATGATGAAACCTTCAGTCCAGTTGCTAGGATGGCAACTGTCAGATGTGTGATTTCTTTGGCAGCAGCCAAAGGATGGAGGTTGCAGCAAATGGATGTGAAGAATGCCTTCTTGCATGGTGATTTGCAGGAAGAAGTGTATATGGATCAGCCAGCAGGTTATGAAGATTTAGAGCATCCCACGTATGTGTACAAGTTGAAGAAGGCGCTCTATGGGCTCAAGCAAGCACCTAGAGCATGGTTTGATAAGATTAGAGAGTATCTTGTCAATATTGGCTTTTATGTTTCTGATGTTGATCACTCACTTTATGTGAGAAAGGGAGATGCAGGTTTGGTCATCATAGTCATCTATGTGGATGACTTGATTATTACAAGTGATAGTGATAGTGGGATTGCTGAAATCAAGGATTTTTTGAAGAAGAAGTTTGAGATGAAGGATTTAGGTGAGCTAAGGTACTTCCTTGGCATTGAGGTGATTAGATGTGATGATGGTATATGGTTGTCCCAAAGACAGTATGGCTTGGATATGTTGTCCAAGTATGGTATCACAGCATGCAAACCACTTTCAGTCCCGTTGGAGTAGAATGTAAAGTTGAGTGTTGATGTTGGGGATGAGATAGAAGATCCTACTATGTTCAGGAGGATAGTGGGGAGTTTGATCTACATGACCATTACAAGGCCAGACTTGAGCTATGCTGTTGGTCTTGTGAGTCAGTTTATGCAAGTACCTAGAAAGCCACATTTGGATGTAGTCAGACGCATATTGAGATATGTGAAGTCCACATTACATTATGGACTTTTCTATGAGGCAGGTACAGATGTACAGGTGTCTGAATACACAGATGCAGATTGGGCTGGTAGTATGTCTGATAGAAGATCTACCGGCGGATACATGTTCTCTCTTGGTAGTGCAGCAGTTGCTTGGAGCAGCAAAAAGCAATCTACAGTTGCTTTGTCGAGTACAGAGGTTGAGTATAGAGGTGTTGTTGTTGCAGCATGTGAGGTACTATGGCTACAAAAGTTATTGGCTGATCTGGATGTGCAGGTGGAAGGTCCAGTTGTCATTTATTGTGATAACACGAGCAGTATACGGTTGGCTAGGAACCCTGTGTTCCATGCCAGGACAAAACATATTGAGATACACTACCACTTTGTGAGAGAGAAGGTACTATCAGCAGGTGAGATTGACTTGGTGTATGTCAGCACACAGGATCAGATAGCTAACATCTTCACGAAGGCATTGGGTACAGAGAAGCTTCAAAAGTTTTGAAGCTTACTTGGAGTCGCAGAGATGCAGTTGAGCTTGAGGGGGAGTGTTGAGATGATAAGCTCAACACATGTGGACATTGATGATGGACCGCCTGGTTAGATGGGTCCACACGTCTACACTTAGCACGTTGGTAGTCATTATGACTCACACATGGCCACTGACTCATTACTTATTATATTCGGGTTGTTACACCTATTTACAACTGGCATAGTTATAGCGCCAGTCGACTAGTGTAGTCGGTTATGCATTGTTTGACTTAGTAGGCCACTTTCCTTTATGTTGTATCTTATCTATACTTTGTGGACATTGAAAAGTGTGTGGAAGAAGAAGAAGAAATCAGCAAGAAAACGTTTTGGCCTCCATCTCTCTTCTTGTCTCTTGAGTGAGCTTCTCCTTGTGCATTCTGTGTGTGTTCGGCGCAGCATCTTCAGCAAGTCCTTCCACCACGCGATTCTTGACACATGTTGGTGACCTAATATGTGAGTGAGTAATATCCTACCATACCAAGGTGTGTGGTAGATACTAGCTCATAAAGATCTCGAGATCTTAACACTCTCCCTTGAGCCAACATAAGCTCATGAACTTCAAGCATAGTCCTAAAGTATTCAAGCTTCCCAAGGCCTTGAAGAAAATGTCAAAAAATTAATCCTTTGTGTTTACATATTGCACCTATATCCACCTATATCCCCAAATCACAAGGTAGCTTTCATAGCCAAGCTACTTCACATATTGCAATTATAGCACCCCTATACTTTGCCTTTGTACTAGACAAGGCAACTATCAATTATTTCTTATTGCTCCAAGTAATAGTAGCATTGCCAAAGGAAAACATAAAATCACTAGTAGATCTCGTCTAAAATACTATCATCCCAATATGCATCTGTATAACCATACAAGTCCCATGGTATACTTGTACCATAGAATAAGGCATAATTCAATGTGTACTTGATATACTACAATGTGCACCACATTGCATCTAAATATGGCTTTTGTGGAAGATGCATAAATTAACTCTCCAAACCAACTATATAGTTTAGGTCTGGCCTACTGATCATCAAATAAATAAGGCCTCCCATAATATTTTCATATATAGTGATATCCTCAATCAAGTCACCATGTGTATTAAGCTTAGCATTAATATCCAAATACATAAAAATAGACTCGCAATAAACCATACTATACGTTTTAAACATATCCAACACATATTGTCTCTAAGACAACCATAAATCCTTTAGAGTCCTAATTATCTCTATGCTAAGAAAATAGTGTAGCTCTTCCAAATCCTTCATCTCAAATTCACTCTTGAGAAGACCTTTCACATGGTTAATCTCTACCTCACTATCATCCACAATCATCAAATCATCCATATGTATACTAATGACCACAATACCTCCATCACTCTCATATACATAGAGTGAGTGATTAGTCTATGCTCTGTGAAATCCAATGCTAACAAGGTATTTTATAAACCTATCATACCATGCCCTAGGTGCTTGCTTTAGCCCATTAAGGCCTTATAAAGCCTGCAAAAAATAATCTGGATGACTCTCATTTACATAACAAGATGGCTACTCCACATAAACTTCCTCTTGCAACTGCCCCTGCAAAAATGCATTCTTAACATCCATTTGATGCATGATCCAATCTTTTAATTTAGCCACTAATATGAAAGTCCTTATAGTGGCCATTTTAGCCACTAGAATAAAAGTCTCCTCATAATCAATACCATGAGGTTTCATATACCCTTTGGCAACCACTCATGCCTTATAGTGCTCAATTGATCCATTAGACTTGACCTTGTACATTTTTATCTAATAGCTTTCTTACGTTCAAGTAAAGGTACCAACTCTCATGTATCATTCTCCTTAAGTGCAGCCATTTCTTCATCCATAGCATAATCCCAATACTCATTATCCTTTGCATTCTCAAAACAAGTGGATTCCACATCCTATACAACCCTAGCCATGTAGTGATGAGCTACATAGCTATCATATGCCAATCGCTACATTAGCTTTCTTACTCTACTTGACTTGCATAGAACTAGATCACTACCAAGTGCTTTACCATCCTGTGTGCCTTCTATACACCAAGTACTTTAATAAATGGAATCCCAAACTCCTCATCCAAGCCTTGGTTAGAGCCATCTAAAATCAACATCAACATGAGAGAAACCTGATGATACATCTATCATAATAGGTAAGTTCCTTTACCTTTTCTTGACATCAATGATGTGCTGGTGGAGTAACCTATGACCTCAATCTACCACTCCAAGGTCTATCAATAGAACCACAACTAAGAGACTCTTGTGGTCCACTCAATGTCTATGACTATTGATTTGTTTTCTACACAATCACACTCTCATGCTTGTTAGTCCCAACTACATTTTGCACATTACTATACCATCTACTCGTTTCATCAAAAACAATATCTTTGCTAACTCTTATCTCATATATAATAGGACTAAAATATCTATATCTCTTCTCCTCAAAACAATATCTCACAAATCTCTACTTTAGAATTCAATTTACTTCATACCTCATCAAGAATATGCACATAAGAAATACATCCAAATACTTTCAAATGGGACAAATTTGGCTTTCTACATGTAAACTTCTCTTCAAATGCCATATATGTACAACAACAGTGGGTGTTCTATTCATAATATATACATCAGTAAGCAATCCATTGTAACTTCATTCCAATAGTAATGAGAGAAGTTTCTTTCTGACATTAATGCATGAGCCACCTCTATAATATGCCTAGTTTTCCACTCAACAACTCCATTTTTTTGTGGAGTATATCTACATGTATATTATTCTCTCTATATCATTTTTTTGTAAAAAGTCAAAAAGCTCATTGGAGATATATTCTTTCCTCCATCTGACCTTAGGCATCTAATATGCAACCTTGTCTCCTTCTCAACCAAATCCTTAAAGCTTTTAAAGTGAGTGAACACCTCACTTTTCTCACCCATAAAGTAAACCCACACTTTGCGAGTATAATTATCAATGAAGGAAACAAAATACTTGCAAGAACTTAAATTTGCAGTCTTTGTAGGACCCCACATATTAGAATATATCAATTCAAGTGGCTTCTTGTATGTATGATTTTCATGTGGAAACACATGCCTTACTTGCTTTCCAAATTGGCATGCTTCACATACTTTATGAATCCCATCAACTCTTAACTTAGGTAAACCATTCACAAATTGTTTGGACTACATGTCTTTCAATCAATTCACATTCACGACCAATTCTCTCATTCCAAATTTCAATGTCAACCACAATACCTAAACCTCATGCAAACATGGCAACAACCATTTCAAGAAAATTTACATTAAGAGTAAAGAATCTACTAGCATGTTTTCCTTTTGCAATCAACCTGCAAATCATTTTTATTATATTCTACATAACAACATCAAATGTGAACCAAATGTGAACCGAGAACCTAGAATCCCTGTTCTATCATCTAACCAACAAAAACTAAATTTTTTGCAATGTTTGGTACATGTAGCACATTAGCCAAGTACTTTGTTTTACCATCGTGCATACTCAAATGAACTTTTTTAACACGAGTAATGGGATGAGATGTATCATCTCTTGTCTCCATATAGCCCCCTGGAGACTCTAGACTACACATCTCTCTAAAGCACTCTCCATGAGAAGTTGTCTAGTTAGAGACACCCGAGTCTACATACCATACATTATTCTTTGATGAACCATCAGCAGTCAAAGTATTTATAAAGTGTTGCATAGCAAATAGCTATTCACTTCTTACATCATTAATTATGCTTATTGGATGCAAAAACATCTTATTGCTTTTTTCCATTTCTAATTTTAGTCTTATTTTTTAAGCAATTTTTAGAAATGAGGCCTTTCTAACCATAATGCTAGCACTCCTTGCTCTATCACTAGAACTATGTTGACTATTAGAACTTGCAACTTGACCCCTTTGACTACCCCTTCCTCAAGACTATGTCCACCTCTATTTTACTATGCATCATAACTTTGACCATGACTACCATCTTGGCCTCTATCACAACCTCTATCTCTGCTAGTATAGTAAAACACATGTTTAGACTTGTTCTTGTTTTGAGAAGAAGAGGAATCCAAGCCAATGTTCTTCTCCTCAAGTGTCTGCATAGAAATCAAGTCTACAAAATCAGGGATATTATCCCTCATATTCATAGATGTCCTAAAGCTCTTGTATTCATCCACAAGTCCATCTAAGCACGCACGCACAACATCATAATCATCAACTACCACACCGATGGATCCAAGAGCTTCCACAATACTCTTTATCTTCAAGGCATAATCATTAATGGATAGGTTTTCTCTTTTCACTTCATTCTAAGCTGCAGCTTTCTAGCCTTTGTGTTTACTTTAAATAACCTAGCAAATTCTTCCATGCAATAGTATGGATATTATATTCCTACAAATAGTGTTTCATGCTGTCTATGACACTAACAAACAACTAATACATGACTTTATTCTGTGTGTGCTCCCAATCTTTCCTACCCTTTACCTATTCTATAGTAGCATTTTTCCTAAGAACTTCAGGTGCTACTACCATGTCTCCTTCAATGTAATTCCAAATACCTTTGGCCTTCAAGAGAGTTTCCATACCAAACTTTCATGTATGATAATTGTTCTTATCAAGCTTCCTCTTGACAATCTAGTTGAAGTTGTCACAAATTTTAACAAAATAAACACCTGGAAAAATTTGCAATCTCTAAGTAATCTGATACTAGATGCTCCAAGTGTAGAATCACTAGTGTATCCTCATGTCAATCACTTAACATACTAGTGAGTAATATCCTACCGCATCATCAAGGTGAATAGTGGATACCAACTCATATATAGAGCTTGAGATCTCAAGAGTTAGGGTATCTTCCATAGTTCACAAAGAATGGAGTTTTCCTAGTAGATTTGTGTCTAGCATTATTGTAGGAAAATTTTGCCAAAGTAGGTAAATCCACCCAATTATATTGATGCTAATTCATTGTATATTGGAGATATTGTTCCAAGAATTGATTTACTCCCTCTATTTATCTATTACTTTGAGGGGGGTTGAGTATAGAGAGGTTGGTTTGGAGACCTAGGAGATTGAGGAGACTTCTCTAAAAACTCAACAAAATTTGTGGTCATCAATCTAAAATAGCATCATCTGGTAACCCATGATAAGACTAGATATGTTCAAGGATAAGTCTAGTAAGCCATGAGGTCAATGATGAGGGACTTTGGCTCTGCTGAATATATTATATGTGCATATAAATTCTTTGACTAATTTTCACATTTGAGACCACCAATAGTCTCGAGAGATAAGATCTATCATTTTACAAATCCCAAAATATCTTGCAATTGGAATATCATGCCTTGTTTGGATTATATGTAACTTAAAAAATACAAGTAATATATATAGTAGCCCTTCATAACAGAGCAAGCCTTCAACTTCATGAAAGCCTTCAACACATGCGCCCTTCTTGAGTTTATTGCTTGATATTTTGGGCAAAGCAAGCTTTGGAGAGTACTTTATTGACTTATAGAAGGAAGGTTAAATCTTCTAGAACTTTGCTTGTTATTGTGCAAAGTTGGAATCGTCCTCATTTCAAGAGAACAAAATCTTGTTGGTCATGAACTACATCTCATTTTTTAGGTACAAGATAGAAGCACCAAGACAACACATCATATTTACTTTATTGATTGCCAAGTCAATATGTTATCACAAAATCAAATCTAGAAAGGAAGATACTCTATCTTGCTTGCCATCAATTCAAGACCCAAGAACTCATGATATACTCTCTTTTTTTGTCTATAAAATCAATTTTGTGGCATGTCCCCTTCTCTAATAGATGTCTACATCCATGTTTCAAAAAAGTTAATAATAGCCAAAAGTTCCTTATTATGAACTTTATAATTTATTTCAATTGTGCTACTAAAATTTTTCTGAAAGAAAGGCAAAGCTCGAATGGAAACATACAAGTGGAATCAAGAGCTATGGAGGATGGAGCAAGAAAGCAAGAGAGAGACACCCATATGTGGGAACTCCAATGGTCACAATGTGTGACTGGCCTTCCTTATTTAAGAGTCACAAAATAAAGAATAAAGTGAAAGTGATGGGCACCCACCACCTACAATGCATGTGTGCAGTCACGATGTATATAGTAAATACAAGGTGGCATAGATATAGGCACCTTTACACCCAATAATCTCCCACTTAAAGGTGAATGTGCCTCGAGTGAGGAGAGAACAAGAAAAGTGATGCAACAAGATAAAGTTTTGAAATAGACATCATCTCATCCTACGCCTTTCATCTTCTTAAGGTAAAAGGTTCTGTTAAGAGACTTTTAGTGAGAAGACTTGCAAGATTATCATCAATTGAGATCTTGAAAAGCTCAAGAAACTTGTCCTCTACCACCTTCTTGATTAAGTAATAGCACACCTTAATTTTCTTTGTCTTTGCATGGAAGACCTAATTCTTACCCAATTTAATAGCTATAACATGCCCGTGCCTTTCTCATCCCCCACAGGAACTCCCTCCCCCCTTAATTTCAAAAAAAAAAATATTGTTAGTTCAAATTTTTCTAACTCCCCCTCTCTTTCCCCGCCGACAGCATGTCGGGGAGAGAGAGAGACGGAGTGATGTGGTGGTAATGGGGGGCATGCAGCCCCCCAAGTGGGACGAGTGTCAATGCCACCCACCTCCTCCCCCTCCCTGCTTTGTCACCTCCTCCCTGTGGCAGCAACAACAGCTGCCCTAGGTCATCTGACAGTAACTCCTCCCCCCCTCCCTTCGACAGCTGCACATGGGGATCCGTCAAAGTACTCCACCACCTCCCTCCTCGTCTGAAACTCCCCCCCCCCCCCCCCCCGTGATCAGCGAGTAAGAAGAGGAGAGGGAGAGTGAAGAGAACAAGAGGAGGAAGAGGGAGATAAAGAGAAGGAGAAGGAGGAGTGAAGAAGACGTAGAAGAGGCAGAAGGAGAGAAGAGAAAAGTAAAAGAAGAAGAAGAAGAGGTAGAAGGAGAGAAGAGAGAAGGAGAAGAGGGAAAGAAGAAGGAGAGGAAGAAGAGAGGGAGAGAAGAAGAGAAGGAGAGGGAAAGAAGAAGAGAAGAAGTAGAAGAAGAAGAGGAGAGGGAGAGAAGAAGAGAAGGAGAGGGAGAAGAGAGAAGGGGAAGGTGAGAAGAGAGAGGGAGAAGAAGAAGAAGAAGAAGAGGTAGAAGAGGAAGAGGAGAGAGAGAGAAGAGAGAGGGAGAAGAAGAAGAAGAAGAAGAAGAGAGAAGGAGAAGAAGAAGAGAAGAAGGAGAAGAAGAGAGAAAGAAGAAGAGGAGGAAGAGGGGGAGAGAGAGAAGAAGAGAAAAAGAAGAAGAAGAAGAAGAAGAGAGAGAGAGAGAGAGAGAGAGAGTGAGAGAGTGAGAGTGAGAGTGAGAGTTAGTGAGTAGCCCTCAAGGATCCACGTTCATGAAGCTATCTTTTTCAAGCCACCCCCTCGACGAAGGTCCCCGTCTAATGACTTTTCCTACCCGAGCCTATCGTCTTGAAGGCTGGACTATCCAAACTCCGCATGGCAAAATGGCTCCCAAAAAGAAAGTTGTGGGAAGCATAGGTGCCAAAGCTACCATTGGTACCGGTAATGCAGGAGAGGCAAGCAGAGCAACCAACGCAACAAATGCCCCTACAATCACGAATCAAACCCAGGTTCTTTAAGCTTTATAATTAATTATGTATTACTTCCCATGGAAGAAATGAAGGGGTTAGCTACGTGCATGGAACAAGGACGAGTCGTAGGATTTTTTGGCTACTCTAAGCGCTAGATAGCATGTATGAAATGATAGTGTATGGAGCTCGCATAAGTTTATATGCATGGAATGATACCTTTTACACACATGGAGTGATAAGGTTTTCGCATTATTTCACATAAAATAATAGCTTTTAAACTAGTTCAGTGCATGAATAATCATTTAGAATTCATGCTTCGTGATCATGAGTTAAAGAAACACATGAAATGTTAGTTTCCGTTCGCAAGATGCATTTGCACCGATGGATAGAAACCTGGACTTTCTTATATGCAAGTCACATGTGATCTGGTGCATTAGGAATAAGTATTCGTTGCCAGGTATGAAGAGGGTTAAAGTCCGATTAGGATGTACAAATATACTAAACGCACCATGTGCATGATGGGTAAGGTTGATTGGAAATTCTGCATAAAACCGCACTAAGAGAACTAGAAGGAACGCATGCATCTAGACTGTATCTTGAAGGCCTAAATGAAGAGTCTTGTGTTGTCAAGTGTGTTAACTAAACTTGGTTGGAACTGGAATTTTAAAAGACCCTTGGTTGGGTTGCGAATAAGGCATGTCCGTTGCCTTGATTGACCAGCTAATGCCTGAGTTAGGGTTAAGATACCATAAGGTAAAACCCAAGGGGAAGAGCAAGTCAAAATAAGTTGACTTACCAAGAACATTTGCTTGCATAGTCTTGTTTGAAATTATTGTGATCTCGCCAAGTCATGTACGATCCCGGATCGGATGTTGAGAGCATCCGAGAAAAAGGTCCAGGATCGGATGCTGGGAGCATCAGGGAAAAAGGAATCACACTTTAGCAGTTGGTCGTACTACAAACGGTCTCCGAAATGTCTGTGATTGTACACGTAGGTGTATTATATGATCTCCTTTGCTCAAGGAACTAATTCAAGGAAAAAAACTTCATGTCTGTGATTGTACACTTAGGTGCATTATTTGATCTTCTTTGCTCAAGGAACTAATTCAAGAAAAAACACTTAATGTCTGTGATTGTACACTTAGGTGCATTATTTGATCTCCTTTGCTCAAGGAACTAATTCAAGGAAAAACACTTAATGCTTCAGGTTAGAAGCATGGAGGGAGAGGCAGGAACAGTTACCTTTGACTGTCTGCCTGGCCCTATCCAAGGGGGTTGTTAGCCACTCTGGGTATATGGACCTAACCCGTCGCGAGAGGTCTCTCCGTGGCTGTTACTTGGAGCGGGAGGACGCTTGGGTGCCAGGGGAGGCTCTGGCCGTAAATTCCTTGCCTCCGGATCCCGCACAAGAGGCCGACGTGACTCGAGATGGGATCTCGAGGCCCATGTACTAGTCAACGGGCGGAACTTGGAGCAACAATCCTGTAGATTGCTAGGATAGCCTTCGGGCATGATATTGGATGTACTCCAAAATTATGATAAATAAAGAACAGATATTTGAGAAAAAGGAACTTGCTTAACATTGTTTTTGTGCTAGTGCCTAAGTTACGTGAAGGAACCAGTGATTAAATTGATTAATAAGGAATCTGCTTTTGCATGTCAAACGTAATGTGGTAGGTAATTAGATAACTAAAGCAAATTGAGGAAACTGTGGTGGACGTGACTTAGGTCCGTCCTACGGATGGGTGGTCCTGGCTAGCTGGGAACTTTTCTCAAAAGACAAGATAACGAGACTATGAAGACCTAGCATCAATAGGATTGGAATTCCGATTTATGTTGTTTTAGGGGAAAGGAATGGGACTATGCCTTATGGTAGAGAGGTTGAGCTTCGCATCCCTCTCATTTCCCATTCTCCATGAACCAAGTGCGGCATGAATCCGCTTCAACTGTGTTGTTCCTATGCAAAGTGTTTCATCTGGAGCTCGACGCTAGCTACTTCCCAGAGACCTTGCTGATAGGAAAGGAACTCTGACTTCAGGTCGATCTTAAGTGGGAACAGCCGGACACTTCCGCTCGGGGCAGACTCGGGGGGACCTAGATCGCAAACTCTGTGACATTCCTAGCGAGTGCCAGGCGGAGCTTTCTAGACCCTCTTACCAATGGGCTGCTAAGATTTGTCCCATTAGCAATCGAGCGGACACGTTACAATTGGTATCAGAGCGAACCAACAGGATCTAAGATTACAGGGAACTTAATGGAGAAAAATAAAGGAAATAAGGGGATAGTCAGGGGAAGGTGAGTGGATAGAGTAGTGTTTTCTGTTGAAAACATTTAATTACGTACTTATGGATGCTGGGTTGCAGAGCCACGAAGCATGGGGCAAGTTCTTTGTGTTCCAGGTCATGTTCATGATTGCAATGCGTGCTTCGGATTATCGTCAGAGGCTAGGCAGGATGAATATTTTGGACCGCATATATAATCCTTCACCCCTGTATGCGGAGCAGAGATGGACCGGAGATTCAGGAATATACTACATAGCAGCCCACCGACTCGCGTACCTTCAGACCAACTTGAAGAGAATCAAGTGGATGGAGGATTTAAAGATCGTGAAGCTGTTCATCTTTGTCGAAGCTCACGCAAACGCAACTTTGCATGTTGGCGGCGGTTGACAAGTCAAGCAGAACAAGTACGTCTATGAAGAAGTGACCCGGGTGATCCCTGCTGACAAGATCAAAGTATTAGGGTGCTATGAGAAGAACGGGTATCAAAGGAAGGGATACCCCAAGCTTCCTATGACTTATCATTTCCTAAAAATCCATGACCCCACTCCATATTATTATTCCGTCCCTGTAGCCGATGGTAACACAATCCTATTTTTCCCAAATTGATGTATCAATCAGCTTGTCCTACTTACCCAGAATAAAATGTACACAAAGGGTTATGCCCTCATGAATAAATAAGACTTTTTACTATTGTCTATCCTGATTGTAAATTTTAGCTAAGGTGTTAAGTGACTAAATCACTTGGCTAAAAGCTGTGCTAGTCGTATTAACGTAATATGGGAAACGTTTGATAAGTTGTTTACATAAAGAATCTTATTGTCCAGACACAACCCCAAGCGCAGATTCCAAGCTTGACTCCTACACTAAGTACAGTTATGGTTCAAGAGAAGAAGTTCCTTCTCAGACAAATTAAGCCACCCGAGTTTGATGGCAAGGGAAGGACTGTTCAAGCTGATGTCGAGATCTGGATTGAGTCCATGGAGGACTATTTTGAGGCAGCAGAAACTACACCTGCTAACCAAGCCATGCTCGTCAAACTTAAGCTTACAGGTGAAGCGAAACTTTGGTGGAAATAGTGGTACAGAGATCAAGCGATCTCGGAGGGGATAGTCACTTGGGAGAAGCTTAAGGAAGCTATGCGAGGGAGGTATCTGCCACCTGCCTACCGCACACAAAAGATGAATGAATTCTATGACTTGAAGCAGCTAGGACTATCCCTTGATGCATATTATTCAAAGTTCGTTTCACTCTTAAAGTACATGCCTCCAATGGATATGACACAACAGGTGTCAAAATTCTGTGCTGGGTTTAATCCACCCATAAACACTCGATTGGAATCAATGCACCCAACGGACCTACAAGATGCACTCATTCGAGCTGCTCCAATAATACAGGAAGTGTGGACCAAACTAAGGAACAACAGGACTCGGCCTTACAAAGATCAGAATAAGAGTATGACTAGGGCTCAGACTAAGAGAGCGTAGGGTCAGAATCAGGGCCAAAGAAAGAAAGCTAGGGCCAATGCTATCAACAACTTTGTTCCTACACAAAGTAATGACTGCAACCCACGTTGCTTCCATTGCAATGAGCCCGGACACTTCAAGAGGCAGTGTCCCAAGCTTAGCAGAGGACATCGCCAAGGGCAATTCCAAGGAGCCGCCCATGGCCAAGGAACCACCATTATGGCTAGAGGAAAAACCTCCATTGTTACCAACAAGGAGCTGGACGATGAAAAAGATCCATCCATGGATGCTGACATTGATAGGGCAACGGTTCACGCTGCTCTTCACAAGAAAGGTCCGAATCGCCAATTCTCGGTGATTCAAACTCCATCAGATTATCAAGGTAAAAGCTTCAAAACCCTAATTGAATGTGGCAGTACACATTCCTTCATTTCTCTGATCTGTGCAAAAAGATTAGGGATAGCCACAAGCGATGCACCTACTTTACTTGTGGAGTTAGCAAATGGTCATAAGGTCTCTTGTACTAGGCAAACTACTAAGGTGAAATTCCTACTGGGTGGGAAGCCAACTTCGGTGAGATTCAAGGTAATGAACCTAGGTGTCCACGAATGTTTACTCGGAATGGATTGGCTAATACCCAATGATGCCCACATCCACTGTGGGAAGGGCCAAGTCTCCTTTCAAAATTCTGAAGGGGAACTAGTCACGACTCAAGGAGAGGCAGGTAAGCCAAAAATACAGCTGGCAAAAGCAACCCGAATAATAAAAGGTGTTAGAAAAGGCTTACATGTCTATCTGATTAAATTAAATAAGCTATATCAAAATCAGGAATCTAGGGAAGAACCTTCATGGTTAAAGGAATACGCAGACGTATTTCCTGAAGATTTGACAGAACTTCCTCCTCAAAGGGAAGTCGACCACAAAATCAAACTGGCGCTAGGAGCTTCCCAAGAGCAAAGAGGCCATATAAGATGTCCATTCTAGAAGCTATTGAACTAAAAGAGTAACTCAAGCAACTGTTAGACCAAGGCTACATCCGTCCTAGCAGTTCACCATGGGGAGCTCCACTGCTGTTCCAAAAGAAGAAAGATGGAACGCTTCATCTATGCATTGACTACAGAGGGTTGAATCAATCAACCATCAAAAATAAATACCCCATTCCAAGAATATATGAATTACTTGACCATCTTCAAGGAGCGAAGATCTTCTCTAAGATAGATCTCAGATCTGGATATTATCAAATAAGGATCAAGGAAGAAAATATCCCGAAGATTGCATACAGCACAAGGTATGGACACTTTGAATTCCTAGTGATGTCATTCGGGTTGACGAATGCTCCTGCTACCTTCAACAAGTTAATGCAGGATATCTTTAGGCCCTATCTTGATGACTTCGTACTCGTCTTCTTTGACGATACCCTAGTCTATTCTAAACAGGAAAAAAATCATGAACCCCAACTTCACATTGTTCTTGAAATAATGAGAGCACACAAGCTTTATGCCAAGAAGAAGTGCGCATTTTTCAAGTAACAGATTGAATATCTGGGATTCATTGTATCAGCGGAAGGAATTTCAATAGATCCAGCTAAGGTCAGAGACATTGTGGAATGGCCAACACCAACTTCTGTCAAAGAAATATGTAGCTTTCTTGGATTGATAGGATGGTACAGGATTTTCATCAAAGATTATGCTTTGATTGCAGCACCTCTGACTGATCTACTAAAGAAGCAAGTAGCAATTGTATGCGAACAGACCAGATTTGACAAACTAAAGCAAAGCTTAGTATCAGCACCCATCCTGAAACTTCCTAATCTTAGTAAGGAGTTTGAAGTGGTAACTGATGCTAGCGCACTTGCTTTAGGATGTGTACTTATGCAAGAAGGTCATCTCGTAGCATATTCTTCAAGGAAATTGAAGAGCCATGAAAGGAATTATGCTACCCACGATTTGGAGCTGTTGGCTGTCATCCATGCCCTCAAACTTTGGAGGCATTACTTGCTAGGTAACAAATTCTCCTTAGTGACGGACCACAAGAGTCTTAAATGGATCTTCACCCAGAATGAGCTCAATATGAGGCAACGTTGATGGATCAAAGTGCTGGAAGAATATGATTTTGAAATCAAATATAGACCTGGAAAAGAGAATGTGGTTGCCGATGCACTCAGTCCTCGCAAGGCATTTCTAAATTCTCTTATTTTGCAAGATCCATCAATAGCAAGATCTCTAGCCACAAAGGTATCAATGCCAAACAACCCAATTCTTGAGCTAGCTAAAGAAGAGGCATCTCATGACCCAGTCTATCAGAAAATGCTAAGAGAGATCCCCATCAAGGATCAAGACCCGAAGCTAAAGATGAAGTATCAATAATTCTCTGTCAGTAGTGGACTTGTCTACTTTAGGTCAAGATTATGTATCCTTGCAAGCAAACTCTCAAGAAAAAGATACTTTGGGAAGCCCATGACTCCTCTTTCTCAGGACATCTTGGCTATGCCAAGACCCTTAATGCAGTCAGAAAGAGCTATTATTGGGATAGGCTTAAGGGTGACGTTCTCAAATATGTCACGGAATGTTTGTCTTGTCAACGCATTAAGGCAGAACATGTCAAAATGTCGGGGAAATTGCAACCACTTGACATTCCCCAAATGAAATGGGAATTTATTAGTATGGGCTTCATTGTTGGCCTACCCCAAGTTCAGGGAGGATACAACTCTATTATGGTTGTAGTAGATATGCTAACCAAGGTCGCACATCTCATCCCTGTCTCAACACAAACTATAAAGCTTCAGACATTGCAAGATTATTCATCAAGGAAATATTCAAACTGCATGGGTTACCCAGAAGAATCATTAGTGATCGTGACTCTCTATTCACATCACACTTCTGGAGGGCTATCTTTGAGGCTATTGGGACTCAACACTGTTTTAGTACAGCTTACCATCCCCAAACTGATGGTCAAACGGAACGAGTCAATCAAGTCATTGAAGATATGCTTAGGGCATACTACTGTCGTGAACCCAAAAAGTGGATTCAATATTTGCCACTAGTTGAGTTTGCCTACAATGCTTCTTACCAACACCGTATTCAAATGACCCCTTTTCAAGCATTGTATGGGCACGATTGTCGTAACCCTTTGAGCTTCTCGGATCCAACTTTGAGGGTAGAACCTTCAAGGCAGATGCTGGAAGACATGGATGATCAAATCAAGTCAACAAAACAAGACATCCAAGCTGCCAAGGATAGACAAAAGGCTTACGCTGACTTGAAATAGCAAGACAGATCCTTCATTGAAGGTGATATGGTCTTCATCCGCGTATGTCCTAAAAAGAGTTCATTATCCCTAGGAGAGTACAAGAAGCTAAGTCCGAGGTATTGTGGACCTTATAAGATCATTAAGTGCCTAGGACCTAATGCTTACAGACTACAGCTGCCCACAACCCTAAAGATTCATAACGTATTCTATGTTAGCCTATTGAAAAAGTATCTACCTAATCCAAATCATGTACTTGATGACCAGAAAATTGTAATGCCTAGTCAAGGAGTCCTTGAGCTACGGTGCCTGATAGAGTCCTAGATGTCAGGGAGAGGTATTTGAGGTCAAGGACCTTGAGAGAATACCTCATCCAGTGGAAAGATTATCCCGAAGAGGATGCCACCTAGATGAACGAAGATACTCTCAACTAGCAATAACCCCAGGTCCTCTCAAGATGAGGACATCTCAATTGCTCGAAGGGGGAGAGGATGTAACATGCCCGTGGCTTTCTCCCCCCCTCCCCCCCAATAGGAACTCCTCCCCCCTTAATTTCAAATATATATATATATATATATATATATATATATATATATATATATATATATATATATTGTTAGCTCAAATTTTTTTAACTCCCCCCTTCTCTCCCCACTGACAGCACGTCGCGGAGAGAGAGAGAGGGAGTGATGTGGTGGTAATGGGGGGCATGCAGCCCCCTAGGTGGAAGGGGTGGCCATGCCACCCACCTCCTCCCCCTCCTATAAAAGGTGAGTCTCCTCCCCCTCCCTTGTCTACAAAGAGTGCCCCCCTCCCTGCTTTGTCACCTCCTCCCTGCGGCAGCAGCAACAGCAGCCCTGGGCCGTCCGACAGTAACTCCTCCCCCCCTTCGTTCAGCAGCTACATGGCCCCTTGGGGCTCCGTCAAAGTACTCCACCACCTCCCTCCTTGTCTGAAGCTTCCCCCTCCCCCCCCCCCATGATCAGCAAGTAAGAAGAGGAGAGGGAGAGTGAAGAGAAGAAGAGGAGGAAGAGGGAGAGAAAGAGAAGAAGAGAAAGAGGGAGAGGGAGAGAGGGAGAGGGAGAGAAGGAGAAGGAGGAGTGAAGAAGAAGTAGAAGAGGCAGAAGGAGAGAAGAGAGAAGTAGAAGAAGAAGAAGAAGAGGTAGAAGGAGAGAAGAGAGAAGGAGAAGAGGGAAATAAGAAGGAGAGGAAGAAGAGAGGGAGAGAAGGAGAGAAGGAGAGGCAAAGAAGAAGAGAAGAAGTAGAAGAAGAAGAGGAGAGGGAGAGAAGAAGAGAAGGAGAGGGAGAAGAGAGAAGGGGAAGGTGAGAAGAGAGAGGGAGAAGAAGAAGAAGAAGAGGTAGAAGAGAACGAGGAGAGAGAGAGAAGAAGAGAAGAAGTAGCAAAAGAAGAGGAGAGCAAGAGAAGAAGAGAAGGAGAGAGAGAAGAGAGAGGGAGAAGAAAAAGAAGAAGAAGAAGAAGAAGAGAAGAAGAGAGAGAAGAGAGAAGGAGAAGAAGAGAGAAAGAAGTAGAAGAGGAAGAAGGGGGAGAGAGAGAAGAAGAGAAAAAGAAGAAGAAGAGAGAGAGAGAGAGAGAGAGAGAGAGAGAGAGAGAGAAAGAGAGGGAGTGAGAGTTAGTGAGTAGCCCTCGAGGAGCCGCATTCGTAAAGCTATCTTTTTCAAGCCACCCCCTCGGCGAAGGTCCCCATCTAATGACTTTTCCTACCAAAGCATGTCATCTTGAAGGCCGGACTATCCAAACTCCGCGTGCCAAATGGCTCCCAAAAAGAAAGTCACAGGAAGCGTAGGTGCCAAAGCTACCATTGGTACCGGTAATGTGGGAGAGGCAAGCGGAGCAACCAATGCAATGAATGCCCCTATGATCACGAATAAAACCAGGTTCTTTAAGATTTATAATTAATTATGTATTATTTCCCGTGGAAGAAATGAAGGGGTTAGCTACGTGCATGGAACAAGGACGAGTCGTAGGATTTTTTGGCTACTCTAAGCGCTAGGTAGCATGCATGAAATGAGTGTGTATGGAGTTCGCATAAGTTTATATGCATGGAATCATAGCTTTTACACACATGGAATGATAAGATTTTTGCATTATTTCACATAAAATAATAGCTTTTAAACCAATTCAATGCATGAATAGTCATTTAGAATTCATGCTTCGTGATCATGAGTTAAAGAAACACATGAAATGTTAGTTTCCGCTCGCAAGATGCATTTGCACCGATGGATAGAAACCTAGATTTTCTTATACGCAAGTCACATGTGATCCTGTGCATTAGGAATAAGTATTCATTGCCAGGTATGAAGAGGGTTAAAGGTCGATTAGGATATACAAATATATTAAACGCGCCATGTGCATGATGGGTAAGGTTGATTAGAAATTCTACATAAAACTGCACTAAGAGAAATGGAAGGAACGCATGCATCTAGACTGTATCTTGAAGGCCTAAATGAAGAGTCCTGTGTTGCCAAGTGTGTTAACTAAACTTGGAAGTTTAAAAGACCCTTGGTTGGGTTGCGAATAAGGCATGTATGTTGCCTTGATTGACCAGCTAATGCCTGAGTTAGGGTTAAGATACCATAAGGTAAAACCTAAGGGGAAGAGCAAGTCAAAATAAGTTAACTTACCAAGAACATTTGCTTGCATAATCTTGTTTGAAATTATTGTGAACTTGCCAAGTCGTGAACGATCCAGGATCGGATGCTGGGAGCATCCGTGAAAAAGGTCCAGGATTAGATTATGGGAGCATCCGGAAAAAAGGAATCACACCTTAGCAGTTGGTCGTACAAACGGCCTCGAAAATGTCTGTGATTGTACACTTAGGTGCATTATTTGATCTCCTTTGCTCAAGGAACTAATTCAAGGAAAAACACTTAATGCTTCAGGTTAGAAGCCTGGAGGGAGAGGCAAGAACAATTACCTCCGACTGTCTGCCTAGCCCTATCCAAGGGGGTTGTTAGCCGCGTCGGGTGTATGGACCTAACCCGCTGCGAGAGGTCTCTCCGTGGGTGCTACTTGGAACAGGAGAACACTTGGGTGCCAGAGAAGGCTCTGGTCGTAAATTCCTTGCCTCCGGATCCCACACAAGAGGCCGACGTGACTCGAGATGGGATCTTGAGGCCCATGTACTAATCAACGGGCGGAACTTGGAGCAGCAATCCTGTAGATTGCTGGGATAGCCTTCGAGCATGATATTGGATGTACTCCGGAATTATGATAAATGAAGAACGTATATTTGAGAAAAAGGAACTTGCTTGACATTGTTTTTGTGTCAGTGCCTAAATTACATGAAGGAACCAGTGATTAAATTGATTAACTAAGGAATCTACTTTTGCATGTCAAACGTAATGTGATAGGTAATTAGATAACTAAAGCAAACTAAGGAAAGTGCAGTGGACGTGACTTAGGTCTGTCCTACGAATGGGTGGTCTCGGTTAGCTGGGAACTTTTCTCAAAAGACGAGATAACGAGACTATGAAGACCTAGCATCAGTAGGGTTGGAATCCCGATTTATGCTGTTTTAGGGGAAAGGAATGGAACTATGCCTTATGGTAGAGAGGTTGAGCTTCGTATCCCTCTTTTTTCCCATTCTCCATGAACCCAATGCAGCATGAATCCGCTTTGACTCTGTTGTTCCAAACCAAAGTGGTTCATCTGGAGCTCAACGCTAGCTACTTCCCAGAGATCTTGCTAATAGGAAAGGAACCCTGACTTCAGGTTGATCCTAAGTGGGAACGGCCAGACACTTCCACTCAGGGTAGACTTGGGGGGGACCTAGATTGCAAACCCTGTGACATTCCTAGCGAGTGCCGGAGCTTTCTAGACCCTCTTCCCAATGGGCTGCTAAGATGTGTCCCATTAGTGGTCGAGCGGACACGTTACAATAGCACTCATAAAATCCAAATGCAACATAGGAGTAATAATAATACCAAGGTCTACTGCCAGATGGACTAACTATAGGGCCTCCTTGCAAGCCTCAGTGATGGTGGCTATAATATACTCTGCCTTAGTAGTAGATAAGTCCATGCATTTCTTTACCTTGGGCATCTAAGAGACAACACCTCCAGCAAAAGTAAAGATATATTCAGAGGTGGACTTTTTACTATTTGTATGTCCTAGATAGTTGGAGTCAATGTAACCCACATCTGTAGTATCATGACCACCATAGCAAATGCACATATCTTTAGTTCCTTTCAGGTACTTCGTGATACCTTTCATAGCATCCCAATATTATTGGCCAGCTAGGTGTAACCATATAGCATGCCATGACTCCCACTACAAAGCTATGTCAAGGTGAATGGCTATCATGACATACATCAGACTACCCACTGTGGATACATGAGGGATCTTGACTATCTCAATCTTTTGCTCATCTAACAAGGAACAATTAGCCTGACTAACCTTCACATCAAAAGATAAAGAATAGTCAAAAAGTCTTAGAATCCTACATATGAAATCGCTCAAGTATCTTTTGTATGTACGATTGCTCTATGACAAATAAAGGAGCCCCTTAGAGAGATCGTGCATAATGTGCATACCAAGAATATGTGAGTCCTATGCCATGTCCTTCATCTCAAAGCTCTTCTTGAGCTAAGTCTTCAAAGCATGCAACTCATCGCAAGCTCCCCCAGCAATCAACATATCATCAATATAAAATACCATGATAATAAGGCTACCATCACATGTCTTCTTTATGTATAAACATGGATCCATATCGTTGCGAGTATATTCTTGTGAATGTATGAAAACATCAAATATATGGTACCATTTCCTAGGTGTGTGCTTAATTCCATAAAGGCTCTTTCTCAACTTACACACTAGTTGTTCGTTGCTCTTTTTCATAAAGTCCTTAGACTGTTGAATATATATATTTGCATGCAAGTCTCTATGCAAGAAAGTCATTTTTATATTTATATGATATAGGTCCATATGTAACTATGTAACCAAGGCCAAAACCAAGTGTAGGGTAGTCATATTGGATACATGAGAAAAGAGTTCATCAAAGTCAACGCCATGCTCTTGATTAAAATCCTTAGTAACCAATCTCACCTTATATGCTAACTTAGGGTATCTAGGGGAACTCTTTAACTTGTACACCCACTTGCATAGCAATGCATATTTTCCATTGGGCAAAGGAACCGAATCCCATGGTACTGCATATAGATTTTATCATACAAGTCCCCATAAAGGAAAGTCGTTTCTACATCCATCTGATAAATGTCTAGATCTAACCGTGTAACCAAGGCCAAAACCTAGTCATCTTGACTACGGGAGAAAAGACTTCATCAAAGTCAATACCATGCTCCTACTTAAAATTCTTAGCAACCAGTTGTCCTTATATGTTGACTTGGAACATCCATGGGTACTCCAACTTGTATATCCACTTGCATAGCAATACATATTTTCCACTAGACAAAGGAACTAAGTCCCATGTATGGCTTTTCTATGATGAATCAAACTCAAATTGCATGACCCTCTCCCAAGAGTGACCATCACCTCTATGCATGCCTTCCTCATAAGTAAGGATCTCATGGAATGTATCACCATAACATAGTCCATGGAGGGCATGAGTGATAGTGATGTATATCTCTAGTACTCCATCTTAAAATAGGCTATGGGACCTATACATCCTACCCAACATCATGATCATGGGCCACTGGAACATCAGCTACAAGTTCTCTAGCTAGTTGTATGGTAATAGGAGGCTCCTCCTAAAAGATCACCCTACATATCTCAACTACTTGCTCATGGCTGTATATGCATCTTCTTCTCATCGACAACAACATCGTGGCTACGGATAACCTTCTTAGCTTGCAAATCCCATAGGTAATAGCCCATCTCACTCGCATTCCCATAACTAACAAAGGTGCATTTTATTCACTTAGGATTCATCTTATTGTGTTTATACTTGGATATGTGGTAGAAAGCCTCACATCCAAAGACTCTAAGATGCACATATGAAGGAGGTTTTCGAGACCATACATCCTTTATAACCTAACAACTAATAGCAGTACATGGGGATTTTTTTATGAAATGTACAGTGGTAGTAACTGCCTCGGCCTAAAAAACACAATAAGCTTTCCTAACTAAGCATACTTTGGACTCTTTCTTGAATGGTCCTATTCATACACTCGCCAATACCATTCCAAGGTAGGATATATGGGGCATTCAACTAATTCTTAATACCCCTCACATCACAAAACTACTTAAATGCCTTAGAAACATACTCACCCCCACTATCAAACCTTAGGTATTTCAACTGATACTTATACTCATTCTCAACAAGAGCAAGCCAATGCTAAAGCGTGGATAAGACATCTAAATTTTTACTTAATGGGATATTCCAAGATCTTACACAAATAATTATCAATAAACGTAACAAAGTACTTTGTATCAACTAATGACTAATAGGGCATGGTATTACATACATCAAAATGCACAAGAGCCAGAGGCCAACCCATACACATAATGACAGACTTCTTATGAGAATTATGGATCTACATTTCATTAAGACAACGGTCACAAGAATCAAAACATTTGTAATCAAGAGGGGGAAGATACTACAAATAAGTAAGAATTTTTTATTCCTAAAAAGACAAATACCCAAGGCAAAGATGTTATAAATATACACGTGGTACGTTAGCCACCACAGTCAAAACATGATCAAAACATGGTCAAGAGACCCAATTAAATAAAGAATAGAGACTACCATCCTTGGTATATTGAGCAAGGACACAATTCCCACAAGTAATCTTCCATAGGGATCACCAAAAGATACATAATAGCTGCATCATCCAATTGTCTAGTAGATAGAAGGCTTTTGGTCAAAGCTGGTACATGATATCCATCATTTTCCAATCACACAAAACCTATATCCATGGGGGCAACGTGAAAGAAAGCCCCAAAATCAAGTGGCCAATACTAAGAATTTGTAGATGAATATATATCAACTGAGAAGCATGAAGAGAGAAAGCTACTAAGATGTACTCATCAAATGACTTTGACTGCACTATATTTATCTCTTCAATCTTTACACTAGACTTACTAGGAACAATATTACCATCATCAGATTTTTTCTACACTTTTCCCTTACCTTTCTCTTTATGCTTATCATCATGCATCAGAATTTATCTACACTTTGCCCTTACCTTTCTCTTTACGCTTATCATCATGCATCTTATGGAATTGTGGCCAAATATAACCTTGCTTTCCATAGTAATGATATGTCATAGAGGACTTATGACTAGGAAACTTACTACAACACCTTCCCTTGAGACTGAGATCTCTATGAGTCTCTACCACATGGTCATTACTACTCTTACCATCATGTCTACCCCTAATAGTTAATGCATGAGAAGTATGGGCAACATCCAAATTCTTTTGGTTTATCTCCTTTATGAGTAAAGTATCCTTAATGAGCCTTAACACCCTAGAGTTTCAAGCTATTCTTAGCCATGTTTGCATACATGACTATACAGAAAGCATCCAATGACTCGAGAAGTGTCAAAAGCAGGAATAAGGAAGGCAAGTTATCCTTCAACTCAATTTTCAATGCCCTAAAAAGTCAATTTGCTGAAAATCGAATGAAATCCATTCAAATGCAAGGATACACTAGTCCCTTCCTTCATGCGAAGGTCCATAGCTTGTATTAACTAATATATATATGATGTAGATCTTTTCTTGTCATAAAGATTGTATACCTTTTTCCATAACTACTAGACATTATCCTCATGCAACAACATTGAAATAAATGTGTTTAGATAATGATAGTATAAGGGTGGATTTACATAGCTCATCCAACTCATCTTAATGATCTTGATACATGCCTTCGAGCTTTACACTCTTGGTTTTCAACGGCCTACCCTACTTTTCAGCCAGTACCTACATATATGCGTCTTCTAATAGGTGAAATTGTGCCATCAAGCTTTTCAATATTAAAAATAGCGCTATCATTTGAAGAACAAGCCATAATGATAGTAGACCAAGGTAAAATCCAAGAGAATGGGCTATTATAATTGATTGCAAATCAACCCCCAAAACTCAGCCAAAACAAGGGAAAAATTGGAGGGAATACCAAAGTATAGAGCTATCCACCAATTGCAAGCAATGGAGTGCCAAAGTATAATGTTTGCTCTCTAAGACAATGCCAAAAACTGTAATAACAACAATGTTGAAATACAAACAGCAATATATATCAATCCAACTGTGAAAAAATGGCCAAGAAAGCAAGCTCCCACTACCAGGGATATCCTAGTAGCAACCAGGATACAAAGAATGCAACTAGCAGTGGCTAAGCATAGATCATCAGTACTAAAAAAAGACTATCACAAACTCAAAGTGTTAGTAAACCATACATCCCATAAACATATACATCACAGACAAACTACTGATAGAGGTAAGTGCTAGTATCCAAAGCATACAAGGATAATTGAGTAGCAACCAAGATATAAAGAATACAACTAGCAATCACTAAGCATAGACTATCAATAACAAAGACTTTCACAAACTCAAAGTGTCAATAAACTATACATTCCATAAGCATATACATCACAGAAAAACTATTGACAAAGGTAAGTACCGATGTCCAAAGTATAAGGAATCAAATTATCCCACAAGCAGAAGTAACTGCATCCAATGGTATACATGAGAGCATTTACATAAACCTGAAAGGAGAGAAGGATCGAAGCTTGCACTCAAGAGCTATGCCGGGAGAGCAAGAGCAAGAAAGAGAGAGACAAGAAATAGGAACTCCAACAATCACAATGTGTGACCGGGCCTTCCTTTATTCAAACTGTCACTAAAAGAATAAAGAATAAAGTGACGGTGAACGGGCACCCGCCACTTGTAGTGTGCAGTGGCGGTGATTGTCAGTGTAGTAATACATAGGCAGCTAGGCGGAGGCGCCTTTACCCCCAACAACCTCCCACTTAAAGGCGAATCTGCCCTAGTGAGGAGTGAAAAGAAGAAGAAAAAAGATAGTACAACATGTACACATGTACAACAGGATGAGGAAAGATGTCATCTCATCCCACGCCCATCAACCTCCTGAGGAAGGCAAAGCGCTCTGTAGAGAGGCTTTTCATGAGCAGATCTGCAGGATTCTAGTCAGTTGAGATCTTGACAAGGTCAACAGACTTGTCCTCAACGACCCCATGTATGAAGTGATACGCATGGAAGACCAGATTCTTGGCTAACTAAATAGCACTCATAGAATCCGAATGCAGTGTAGGGATAGCATCAATACCAAGGTCAGCAAAACCAAACGACCCAACCAAATGGCCTCCTTGCAAGCCCCTCAGTGATTGCAACATACTCGGCCTCTGCAGTAGAAAGGGCCGTGCATTTTTACACCCTGGACATCCAAGAAATAGCACCTCCAACATAGGTGAATACATAGTCGAAAGTGGACTTCCTACTATCTGCATGTCCTGCATAATCAGAGTCAGTGTACCCCACGACTCCTATATCCTGGCTGCCATAGCATATGCACATATCTGGCCCTTTAAGTACCTCATGATACCCTTCACAGCATCCCAATGCTTATTGCTAGGTGTAGCCATATAGCGTGCCACAACACCAACTGCAAAGGCAATATCTGGACAAGTGGCTATCATGGCATACATAAGACTGCCCACTGCGGATGCATAGGGAATCTTGGCCATCTCGGCCCTTTGCTCATCTGTCTGCAAATAATCAGCTTGTGATACCTTCACATGAGAAGGCAATGGATAGCCAATAGGCTTTACGTCCTACATGCGAAAGCGCTCAAGGACTTTATGAATGTACTCCCTTTGTGACAAGTAGAGGAGTCATTGATGCCTGTCACGTCTAATACGGATACCAAGTATGTGAGAGACCTGTCCCAGATCTTTCATCTCAAAGATCTTCTTGAGTTGAGCCTTAAGAGCATCTAGCTCATCATGAGCTTTCCTTGTTATCAGCATATCATCCACATAGAGTACCAAAATCAATAAAGAACCATCATGGGCTTTCTTCGTGTAAAGACACGGATCCATAGCACTCCTACTATAGCCCTGTGAGTGCATAACGGTATCAAACTTATGATACCACTCCCTAGGTGCCTACTTCAAGCCATAAAGGCTTTTCTTCAATTTGCACACTAGGTGCTCTCTGCCAGGTTCTGCAAAGCCCTTAGGCTGCTCCATATAAATCTCATCATACCTCAGTCCCCATGTAAGAAAGCCATCTTGACATCCATCTAGCATAAATCCAAGTCAAGTTGAGCAGCCAAAGCCAAGACTAAGCACAGGGTGGTCATCTTAACCACAGGAGAAAAGACTGAGCATCAAAGTCCACACCATGCTCCTGCTTAAAACCCTTTGCTACCAGTCTAGCCTTGTATGCCGGCTTGGGTGTCCAGGGGTACATTTCAGCTTGTACACCCACTTGCATGGCAAAGCCTTCTTGCCCTTAGGCAAGGAAACCAAATCCCAAGTCTCATTCTTATCCAAGGAGTCTATCTCAGACTGCATAGCCCTCTCCCAGGAGTGACTGTCACCCCTACGCATAGCCTCATCATAAGTGAAAGGCTCTCCTGCATTTGTAACCAAGACATAATGCATCGAGGGCTGAAATCTATCAGCTGGACGTCTATCTCTAGTAGACCGTCTCAGGGCAAGCTTTGCTGCCTATCCAACTCCCTATCCAACACCCTAACCATGAGCATCTGCCAGCTGTAGGCTGTCCAACTAGATGTGCAAGAGCTCTCGGCTCCTCCTGAAATATGACCATGCGGATCTCAACAACTCTCTCAGGCTGCCTACGCATCTTGTCTTCATGGAAGACTACAACATGACTGTGGATGACTTTCCGCGCTTGCGGATCCTAGAGACGGTAACCCATCTTGCCTACATCCCCATAATCAAGGAAAATGCATTTGACACTCTTCGGATCCAACTTACTTCTCTTGTCCCTGGGCACATGGCAAAATGTCTCACATCCAAAGACACAGAGATGGGCATAAGAGGGAGGTTTTCCAGTCCATACCTCCTCTGTAACCTGGAAATCCAAACCACTAGAAGGTGATGTGTTTATGACATGCACAGATGTACTAACTGCCTCAGCCCAAAAGCTCTCTGGTAGGCCTGCATGGCTAAGCATACTGTGTACATGCTCCTGGATGGTTCTATTCATCCGCTCAGCCAAACCATTCTGGGGGGGGTGTAGGGGGCAGTCAACTGACACTTAATACCCCTCTTATCACATAACTGCTCAAAAGCATGTGAGACATAATCACCCCCATTATCTGTCCTTAGGCATTTTAGCCATAACCCAGACTGGTTCTCAACCAATGCAAGCCGTCTCTGAAACACAGCCAAGACATTGGATTTTAGCTTAATGGGATAAGCCCAAACTTTCCATGAAAAATCATCTATGAAAGTAACAAAATACTTTGCACCACCCATAGACTGACAAGGCATGGGCCCACAGACATCCGAATGTACCAATGCCAAGGGCTCACTCATGCGTGGCCTACCAGACTTCTTATGCATAGACCTAGTCTACCTGCCATAAAGACACTGCAAAAAGCATTTTCATTCCCTTCAAAGACATATGGCCCGAACGGGCATGCCAGAGAGATACATGTGGGATAGAACCCACAGACAAAACATAATCAAGGGAAGAAGCGGATACAATCAAGGGATAGAGACTGCCATCGCCTTGGCACCTCTCGCAATCACAATTCTGCCACGAGTGATCTTCCATGCAGAGTCTCCAAAAGATACATGATAACCTGCATCATCAAGCTATCCAACTGACATGAGACTACGTGTCAAAGTAGGTACATGGCATACATCCTGCATAACAAAACTGCTACCAGAAGGAAACTGTAGCCTAACATCGCCAATGCCCACAATATCAAGAGAGTTGTCATCACCCAAGCGCACAGAACCCGAAACAGTACGGTATGAATGAAACCACTCTCGGCAAGGTGTCACATGAAAGGACGCACTTGAGTCCAAGAGCCAACACTGTGCATACATAGAGTGTATCTCTATCATCTGCGAAGCGCTAGAAGAAGTTGCAAGGATATAATCATCATCAACATCCTCAGGTTGTATAACATTGATCTCTTCAATTTTAACACTAGACTTTGCAGGCACTATGCTGTGATCAGAAGACTTATCCTGCACTTTGTCTTTCCCCTTATCTTTGCACCTTACATTGCGCAGTTCATGGCATTGTGGCCTAATATGGCCCTTTTTTCCACAATGGTGACAAGTAACATCTGCATTCCTACCACGGGATTTGCTACGTGACTTCCCACGAGACTTGGACCAAGATTTCTGAGAATCCCGTCCACGGCCACTGCCACTGCCATGCTTTCCATATCCATCATTCCTGCCTCTAACTGTCATAGCATGCGACACGCGATAGGCATTCAAATTCTTACGGTTAACCTCTTCCTGCAGAAGAGCACTCTCAACATCAGATAATTTCAAGGTAGCAGTAGAGGCACATAATGTAGTGCGGAATACATCCCATGACTCATTAAGAGTACCAAGCAAGAAAAGAGGAGTGACATCCTCTGCAAAAGTGATGTCTTGAGAAGTCAAGTTCTTGAGTATAGCATGGAACTGGCTCAAGTGAATAGACATAGTCACATTCTCCTTCATGCACAGATCCATAAGCTACTTCAGCCAATACATCTGACTCGCTGGACTTTTCTTGTCATAGAGATTCTTGATTTTATCCCACAACTGCAATGCACTATGTTCTTCCTCAAATACATTGTAATGAACCTGTTCTATGAGAGATAATACAATAGTGGACTTGCATAACTCATCAAGCTCAAACCATTCCTCATCTGGCATAGTTGCAGGCAGCTGCCCGGCTGAACCTCAATGGTTTGATCTGCGATTTTTGCACCAACACCTACCAAATCTGGCTCTTCCAATAAGAGTAATTCGTACCATCAAGCTTAGTGATGTTGAAAAAAGCATGATCAGTGGACGAACTTGCCATAATGCAGGCTGTAAGACTGCAGGCAGTTCAAAACTGCTTGGGAGCAAAATGCTACTAGAAAATAGGTAAGGGCTAAGAAAGATTGGGAGTAGAGTAAAGTCATATATTGGTTGGCTATTTGTGTCACAGATAACATGATGGGCTATTTGTAAAAATCTGATACCCCTACTATTGCGTGGAATAATTTAAAAAGGCTGCTCAAAGTAAACACAAAGGCCAGAAAGCTGCAGCTCAAGTAAGAGATGAGAACTAAGTGAAAAGAGAAAACTTGTCCATTAATGATTATGCCTTGAAGATAAAGAGTATTGTGAAAGCTCTTAGTTCTATCATTGTGGTAGTTTTTATGATGATGATGATGATGATGTCTGTGCATGCTTAAATGGACTTAGAGATAAATACAAGAGCTTTGGGTCATCTATGAATACAAGGGATAATATACAGGATTTTGCACACTTGATTTCTATGTTGATACATAAAAAAAATAGCATTAGCTTGAATTCCTCTTTTTCTCAAACCTCTTAAGAACATGAAACAAGTATTTTACTCCATTAGCATAGGTGGAGGTCATGGGAGAGGCCAAGGTGATGATTCTGGTCAAGGTTATGATGCACAGCAAAATAAAGGAGGACAATCCCAAGAAAGGAAAAGTCAAAGAGGGCACGTTGCATATTCTAGTAGGAAACAGAATTCTAATGATACCAAAGTGTATTGGTATTGTAGTCAAAAAGGCCACATTTCTAAAAATCGCTTTAAAAATAAGACTAAAAAAATAAAAAAAGGCATCAAGGTAATTATGCATCCAACAATAGAAACAATGATGATAGAAGTGAACTGTCATTTGTTATGTGGCACTTTATGAATACTATGAATGTTGATGGTTCACCAAAGAATGATGTGCGATATGTAGACTCATGCCTCTAACCACATGACTTCTCATGGAAAGTGGTCTAAAGAGATGCATAGTCCAGAGTCTCTAGGCTATGTGGAGACAAGGGATGATACAACTCACCTCATCAGTAATATTGAAAAATGTTCATTTGGGTATGCAAAATGGTAAAACTAAGTACTTGGCAAATGTATTCCATGTTACCAAATTTCACTTTACCTCCTTTGTTTGCCATAGCCAGTAGTACCTACTTGTGTTGGAGCTCCTGGATCTCTTCAACCAAGCCATATCTCACTGAGATTTCTTCTAGGGGTATCTTCTTCTACTCTAGAAGATTATCCTTGTTACATTGCAGTAGAACATTGGCCTCCCTTCTTCCCAGCATTGCGTGGTATTCATCTCGTTGCTGCCCCCCAACCTGCGTTGTTTTCTCTTGTAGTACTAGCGCCATCATCACACTCCACAATGTCGATAATTTACTTGGGGCTTTTGAAGGCCATGACCTAGGCTACTCTCCATTCAAATCTTGTGCCAAATGGCTCACTATGGTGGCTACACAAAAGACTAAAATACCAAGCCCGGTCCTAAAACCCTAACTAGCAACCATAGTCACTTTCATTAAAGCTCATAAAACTCTACATTTTCTCACTCCTCTCAACTCACTCAAGTATCTACCACTCTAATCCACTGTATCACTAAAGTTCTAGTAATATTACCACATCAAATTAGTAAAGAGGGGAAGATTCAACCATCAAAGTTCAATGTTAAGCTCAACAAGCATAGCATTTTTTTAATACTCGTTAGTGCTTATGTCTCTTGACACATCCAAGCAACTCAGTTGTTAGTCTGATCTGAGACTTTTAGTGCTCATTTACTATTGCTCATGCCATCCAGTATAGGGAAAGATTGACTTTCATTCTACTTCAAAGGAACGGGCTTCCACACTTGACAGACAAGGATCAAGTTGATCATGATGAAGAAGGGCCTTTGGTTAATAACCAGTGGGCCAAGAAAAGAAACCCATAAATGTTGCTATTGCAGTTGTATGGCAAAAGAATGATGACAAAGCCTAAGCCATCATCAAGCTTGAGGTTGATGACAATTATATCCACCATGTAGACACACGTGATACATCTCATGCCACTTGGTGTAGGCTTTGTAAGGCCTTAAGGGGTTGAAGCAAGCACCCAAGGAATGACATGACAGGATTGCAAACTACCTTATCAGTATTGGATTTCACAAAGCATATGTTGATCACTCACTCTATGTATGTAAGAGTGATGTAGGTATTGTGGTCGTTACTATATATGTGGATGATTTTATCATTGTGGGTGATAGTGAGAAAGAGATTAACAATGTGAAGGGTCTCCTCAAATTTGATTGTGAGATGAAGGATTTGAAAAAATTGTGTTATTTTCTCAACATTGAGATAATCAGGAATCTAGAGGGTATATGGTTGTCACAAAGATAGTATGTGTTGGATATGTTAAAAAAGTATGGTATAGTTGATTGCAAGCCTAGTTCTATATCTTTGGATGTTGATGCTAAGCTTAGTGCACATGAGGGTGGCTTGATTGAGGATGTCACTATTATCAAAATATTGTGGGCATCCTTATCTATTTGACGAGATCACTAGGCTAGACCTAAACTATACAGTTAGTTTAGAGAGTCTGGCTTCCGTAGAAGCCACATTTGCAACCTTATTCTATGGTGCAAGTGTACCATTAGAATTGCATGGTTACACAGATGCAGATTAGGGTGATAGTATTTTAGAGAGAAGTTATACCATTGGTTTTATATTTTCCTTTGGGAGTGTTGCTATTACTTGGAGCAGCAAGAAACAGCCTACAATTGCCTTGTCTAGTACAAAGGCAGAGTACAAAGATGTTGTAATTGCATCATGTGAGGTAGCTTGGTTGTGCAAGCTACTTAGTGATTTGGAAATGCAAGTGGACAAGAAGGTTATCATCTACTATAATAACCTTAGTAGCATTCAATTGGCTAGGAACCTAGTGTATCATGCATGGGCCAAATAAGATTCATTACCATTTCATTCGAGAGCGGGTTTTGGAAAGTGATATTGACTTCGTTTATATCAATACAAAGGATCAAGCTGCTAGCATTTTCACCAAGGCCTTGAGAGCTTAGAAACTCCAACACTTAGGACTATGTTTAGAGTTCGAGCCCGTGCTATGCTAGAGGGAGAGTGTTGAGATGTTGAGCTCTACATGAGCTAGCATCCACTATGTATCTTAGTGATGTGGCAAAATATTATTCACTAACATGTTAGGTGCCCGACAGGAGGATGCGCTAGTGATTCTACAGTTAGACTATACCCATGTAGTCCATCCTTGTCTACGGCGCATTCATTGTGCCACATGTTCTTTCCTTAATGGGTTTACACTCAGTGATTGCATGTACATACATTATGGTACTTTCATATTAATCTTTTATCATGTTATAGACTTAGTTCTTTTGTGTGGAAGAAGAATGAAGAAGATATCTCTATGTGTGCTCAAGTCTCCATTGCTTTTGTATATGTGCTCTTGGTCTCTTGACCTCCCTTTCCTCTTGCATGTTTTCAATTTACAACAAGGCTAGATCCATGATACAATATAAGATCTTGATACAAGACTAAAACAATTACAAGATAAGACAAGGTAAGAACTAGAGATTTAGAGCTTGAATTGGAACTAGGGAGGATTTACCTTGCATGAGCCACACAACTAGCATTGATAAGGCTGAAGGGCTTGAAGCACAAGACCCCTATTTATATTAGAGTTGAGAAGGTTAAGGGGAAGATTCTAGATATTGAGATCATTGATGGCATAAGCATACTGACATAAGCGATGACATAAGCAATGTTGATTCAAAGCAACGATACAAGCGCCTTCTTTGCAATTATTTTTTAACTTTTTCAACTATTAATCTGAGGTAAATTATATATATTGTTTCTATAGTGTAAAATCTAACTCAACTTACCTTCATTGGGCTTGCAGAAAAGGGTTTCTAAGATAAAATACATACCTTATAGCTTCCAGAATATGAAAAAATGTGAAAAAATGGCATGTGCAACCCAACTCACTAAAACACATCAACATGAGTCTTTTTTAGTATAAACAGTGTAGTCGAGCATTCGGATAAGTAGAATAGCCTATCAACATCACAATCAGCAAATCATCAACTCTCTCTCTCTCTCTCTTTCATTTTCTTTGTTACAAACTATCATAGACCCCTTCTTAAAGGCCGTGCTCAAACCCCTTGCTTAAGTCATGTGCTTTTGGCAAGTATGTCCTCTACTTCTAAACAACAAGTTGTCATTTGCTTAAGGAATCCTTATACTTGTATACATCAAAATCATGTATCAATATATCTTTCGAAGTGTCCAAATCCAAATTATTTTGCTTCAATCCCAATCACTAATACCTTCCTAAATTAATGCCAAAATGGGTTATTACAACCCCAAATCAAGCCTCAATGGCTCAAGCACCTTGTTGACTTCGATTTAAACCTCAATGACGAGAATACTACCTATTTTAGATGCTACTCTGATACTAGTTAAAAGGGAAGTAATTGTGGCATAGAAAGTAGAAGCTATGGAGTGCAAGAGGGTTGAGTAAGAAAAATACACAAGAGGAATGTGGATACGAAATGAATGGTGCCATTATTCTTTGTTATCTTCACTTATATATAGCTGTAGATTATGTACTTATACAAGGGGTGCTCGCTTGACTATTGGCCATTGGGCTTAACCCCAACAATGCATATGAATACACTTAGAACCATCGAGGTACTTTTTCCCTCTCTATGAGGTTTTTTCCATCGGCCTTATATATATACTATTCCTTTTAGGCTACACTAAGTCTTCTAAATCTTCCAGGTTTATACCTCTCAAGACACTTTGAGTTGTGCTCTCTCAAGCTTCTTTTCCAAGCTATGTATGTGCATTCCTACAACCTTAAATCAGCATGTTCCACATCTTCCATGCATTCTACAACAATACTTCCTCTAGTATAAAGTGTCAAGGAGCATATACTTGTTTAGCAAGGGGAAAAATGTTACATTACATGAGTATGTACAAGTATCCTATGGCCAAATAGTATCATAATAGTAGTGTCACAAGCTCAAACAAACAAGTGGATAATTAAATGGAACATCAGAGTTCTTTGTTTTTGTTTTAAAAAGTGGAGTATCAGCAGCACCTACAAACAAGTGGATAATTAAATGGAGCATCAGAGTTCTTTGTTTTTGTTTTAAAAAGTGGAGTATCAGTAGCACCTACAAATCGTTTTTGAATAAATGTCTTCTTACAAGTGGTAAATAAACTCGTGTGATATTTGAGCATCAAGCTCACTCACATGCAACTCGTAGAATATCATGTGTGTGCCACAAAGGCCTATGTGAAGAGCTAGGCATTATATCAAAATTTTAAAAAGTCAAAAACCTACATGGAAGCAAGGAAAATTGAAACATATCCAAACTTGAATGTAAAGCACAAAACTAGATAATGAAATGTTAGATCTCTAGTATATGCAACTTGTGAGCTCCTTGTCTCTATCTTTATCTCTATTCTCTATCCTCCATGGTTGAAGCACAAATGAAAAGGAGGTTCACTTATTTACGTGAGAGTATTCAAGAGCTTGAGAATGTGAGAGTTTCTTGGCTCACTTACGTTTTCTCCCTTGTCTTCTTCTCGCTTGAGGTAAATCAAGAGGAGATGCATGAGCTACTGTCACTAATCATAGCCTACCAAATGCATCTCTCGTTCCTCAAAACTACAACACTTGAAATTTAGTTAAAGATAACTACTCATAATGATTCATGAGCTTTTTGCGAACTTTCTCCTACTCTTGGAGAAGAGTGAGTAGGCAGAAAGGTGTTGCGATAGGAAGCAACTTAGGTGAGATAAGATAGGCATGGGTATGGAGAATCATTGGAAAGAATCAACAATCTATCATGCCACTCTTCATGTACAGTTTGCCACAACCCTCCCTAAGTAACACAATTTTACTATCAAGTAAATTGCATAACCCTAACTCTAAAACTAGCCATGATGACGTGGTTAGGTTGTGGTAAGTACATAATTGTGGAGAGTGTACTTGGTTAGAAAACTTTGAGTTAGCTACTAGCCTAAGGACCCAAACACTCTTCTTCTTAAGTTCTACATATCAATTATGTTTGTAAAGTTCTAGCCATCCTCTTTTGGGACCAATCTTTACACGCACCCCAATTTGTGCTTCTTGTACACATGCTTGCACAAAGATCTCTTTAAGAAGTGCATAATGTGTTGTGCTCCAAAGCCATTGAGCATACATCTCCAAAAGGGAATACATGTTTGATTCAAATGGTTTAAGTCGTCTTCAAGATCTCTGCTGCGAACTCTTTAAGTTTTGTTAGATGTCAAGAAACTTGGTCATGACAAAGGCACATTAATTAGTCCTCTCGACCACTAACCCACTACTAGGTTGGTCGAACAATCAACAAACTTGAGATATAAAGGCGTGACTAATATTGTTTGATTGAAGTCACAGATCTAGCTCAATAGAACATGGCACACAATCTACCCCAAGCAACCACAATCAATTTATGCACGAACTAGATCTCTATTAGATCAGCTTCTCTAAAGTTGTTATGATTAATTACAAGATCGTACGTACTCATGTACACACTAGGTTTGAAAAATGTAGCCTACAAAGCCATTAGCAAGCTCGTTGGGATGAACAGTGTCGATTTGGATATGGCTAATACAAAGGGCTCAACTGATCGAGTCTTAAGGTCGGGGGGTCAGTGCATGATTCGTCTCAAGAGCTGCGCTAGATCATACATAGAGAGTTCTAGTACGGTTTCAGCAGCAGCGACAAGACATGCTCCAGCTTCTTTCACGATCCTAGCTCCAGGCACGCACACGACCCGCCCCACTTATCATGTGCGCGAGAGGGTGCCTGCAAGATAGAGATGTAGATCTGCCTAAATACCAGGATGATACGGTTGTACAATTATCAGACATGGATACCTTTTACAGTGAGCCATAAACTACGTACTTTACCGACTGGCCCAAGGCATCGAGTGACACAGCGCATCGGCACATGAGATCAGAATAGCTTCCGCCTCTATTCCCATGCGAGGGCTGCAACCGACAGACGAACGGTAGAATGATCAGTGAATGTACTGAAAGGAAACGGTCGTACTGTACTGAAACTCCTGTATCCCAAAAATCGTGAGCGACGACCATGTTGCTGGTTCTATGGAAATGAGGTTCTCTAATGTCCCCTCGTATATATGGGATTCTGCAAACTGTAAAAGGATCCGTTTTCTTAAATGACCAAGAATTGAAAGCTCCATCATCCAGCACAGAAAACACCGATTAAACCCACGTAATTAGCCTTCTCTTCTCCTTAACCCTTCTATATTGGAACTTGAGCATAAAGCTGAAAATACGAAGCGTGCATGCCTGAGTAGTAGTACCTTACGACTCGACCAACGTTTAGGCAACGAAATGTGCTATCACTTTATGCAATTCACGTAATAATTGTTACACGTCGTAACCGTTACAGATATATTTGTTGGGGGGATGTAGCAGTACATATAATGGCTGTGAAATTTCTCATGTTTCGCAAAATTGCTCATCAGACCATCGAGCACCTAAACCTACCTAGTACACGATATAGTTGCTGGTCCAGTCCCCATTGGGGGGCTTCAAAATTGGCCATTGGTACTATTGTAGGTTTTGTATAGACAGTTGACTAGTGTTGAGCTAGATTGAAATCGAAAGAATGTCTAGTATCTAAATATATATCATTTTCCCTTTACAAAGCAGCCACTCAACATTCAGCTGAGCTTTGCAGCAGAATTGTCTATTGCCCCCTTTTGTGCTGTGCTGGTAACATGACCTTCTTGACCTCCTTCAAGTGTCCCAATGTATGCAGCATGTAATACTGGTTTAATACTCTCTGATACAGCTGCAGCACTTCTTGGTTCCCTCTTTTGTCTTTTCCCTTTAGGAATGAACCCAAAAGTAGGTGCCAAGTTTACCACCTTAACCACTCCTCCATGTAAACTTCGCACAACACCAGTTTTGCAGCTTCCTTTGACTGAGTTTAAGACCTTTTGTCTAGACAAAGGTGCATACTGTTGCTGCCGCTCTTTCTTCCGCATCTCTTCGTGGCGTCGAATGCACAGCTCATCATCTGTATCCTGGAAAACACCCACCAAGACATTGAAGATGGGTGTGGTGGAGAAAATATGTTCCAAGAATTCATACAAAGTTTGTGGTAGTTTTAACCACTTCACTAGAACACAAGCACCCTGTCCTATTTCTCAAAGCCTTGTAAGAATAGGTGCAGCATGCAACATATATGTTTCAAAACATAATCCTCATGGTATCCCTCAAAATTGAGGAGTTGGGGGCTTCACCTCATCAGAGGAGCTCTTTTCATCTTGGATCCTTTTCTCGTCGGGTAAAGTATTACTTTCCACAAATCGCCACTGTGGAGTTTCTATGAATGTTGGCCGAGGTGGCTCGACAAAGTTAGCCATCACATTCCCTGGCATAATCATGTCATTTATGTCAAAGTCACTGTTTCTCCTTCGAGAGCTGGTGCTAGCAGCAACTTTGGGACCGCCAGTCACTGATCTAGCTCCTAATCGACTTGGACTATATAGAGCTGTTGAACCAGAAACATTCTTTGAACCCAATTGGCCAAATTGTTGGAAAGTGAAATTTTTGCGCAAAGCATTTTTCAGCTTCTGCACGTGCATTTGTAGTGCTTCAACATGCCAGAGAAGTTGCTCCATGGAATCCTCTCCCCTTGTCAATTCATCTGCTGATGACTCCATTTCATGGCTGAAGTCATCCCCTGCAATATTATTTTAAGAACCTTGTGTCAACTCATGTTACATACACAACATCGTACAGAAATATCATGTCTATACTACAGACTTAACAATTCAAAACACACCTACATTACATGGTACTAAGTCATTTCTGCATTTACACGTGGCATACAGTCAACCTATAGAAAAGCAATACATTCAGGCTCATACTAATACTACAAAGTCACCAACATCTGATTTAACCATCCTATTCAAATCCCTCATTAAACACTCAAAGTTTATAAACAGGTAATATAGCCAGTTTGCTCGTCTTTTTGCGAAGGAAAGGCTTTTAAGTCTACATCAGGGACAAGGATTCACTTGGCCAGCAAGGAACAAAACTTTGATGGGGCTTTTCTGACCATGTTTGGTACTTGTATCATGAAACTGGGCAGTTCAAGTTCATCTAGAGGGGATTAAAGAAGACTGTCCAAAAGATGTGACAAATTGAGTAGGAATTGCTGGTCCTGAATCTCAGCATGCTACTCGACTTGAGCATATCTCCCAGATTTCCTCAAAATTTGAATATGGATTTCCAAATTCAACTTCCGCATCCTCCAAGCTCACAGGAAAACTGCCATTTTGTGCTAACAATGCATAAATTTGGAGATAGATTAATAGCCTGTAACATTTATACTCAAAAGGTGCATTGCACCTGCATACATGAATCATTGGACCACAACATGCAAGCCTGAAGTCAGCATGCTACTTTTCAATTGGTTTAAGATATCTCTGAAGTTTAGGGCTGTGTTCTTGAAACCTCTCATATCCTTACATGATTGCAAACCAATTATGCAAAGCTCACGGTCTAATACAAATAGTGCACTCAATCAAACTTAATGCATGAGTACGTTAGATCATATGCAACAGCTGATATAAGCTGCAAAAGATGAAGGAACGTACAATCTACTTGGTTTTTTTCAAACCAAGGTCCGTCATCAGCTGATGATTCTTCATGATTGCGATGTGGCTTCCTTTCTGCATGGAAACTAAATTTGTTAAGACATCAGAAACATGATTGCATGGTCACAAATTATTACAGCACACATAAAGCAGCTTGCAGTAGCTTCACCATATCTTGAATACACAGGATGTCTTAGCATGTAGGCCTCCAAGTTTGGATTCTCTTCAACTTTTCTTCTCTGTTGTCGTCGAAATATTTTGTTTTCTTGGTTGTTCTTTGTATAAAGTCCAGTTCTAGCTGCCTCTGATGCATCCAGATGCTCTGAAAAATGCCGCTTTCGCTCCCTGGAAGCTGCAAGTATCTCATCATACCGGTTAGATTCGGCCTGTAGCTTCTTGACACGTAACTCAAGCCAGCGACATTGCCATTCAATGCCTTTCCTGAACGTTTTCCACTCGGAATTCAAAGCTCTCTTCTTTCTGGAAAGAGGACAACAATCTGAATGACAATTCAACTCAATCGACTCCATCAATAAGCACAATCTCACAAACCAAAATAGTTCGAAGAGATGAAAACAGGTACTAAAGCAAATGCATGAAGATTCACCTTCTTGGAGCTTGATTGCTCTCTTCAAAGAAATCACCTGCACCATTGCCATCACGAAGCTGTGATTCAACTTCACAAGCTTCGTCTCCTGCCTCAAGATTCTGAGTGCAGCCAAAAGAGCTAGAACATTCCGTTGCTTGATCCTCAGCATCTATCCTGGCATCCTCTGCAGGTACAGGTTCAACTATTTCAACAATCACGTCCTCTTCCACGACCCTCACAGAACTTCCTTCTTTATTGGCAGGAGAACTGACCTTGTTGCTCAGTAAATCATGGTCTTTTAAACTTAAATCAACAGATACTGCTTCATTGTATGCCAAGATAGATTCCTGTTTTTCTACTGCAGTGTGGCTCATGCCATCAGCTTGCTGAGAATTTTGAGCAGCACAGTTTGTTGGTGGAGGCTCTCCATTAGCTTCCTCATACTTCACTTTGTTTAGAGCTTTTAGCTCTACAAAAGCACTGCCTGGAGTTTTCTTGGATATACCAAACTTTGCTTTCTGCCAGGATGACTGTTGCTCCAAAAACCGTTTGCCTCTTCGTAACAATGAGTTTGCAGAATTCCAAATTTCTGATCGTTTCTGATTATATACCATTGCGTTGTGACAAATAAGCTCAAAATCTTCCTGATTAATGTATCTATTGTCATCAGTATAGAGAATGACATAATATGCTGAACAGCACATTAAACCAATGCAAAGTAGATTTCGTAAAGAAAAACTAACCACAAAAGATTTCCAGGACATATACTGATGCGAGTATATCTTCTCCCGCATTTTAAGGAAGCACATGGGATTTTTGATAAGCTTAGAATAGTTTGGAGCAAAGGAGTCATCAACAGGGTCCATAAAGTTGCCAGGTTCATCAAAGCTGAGAAGACAGCACAAATGTGAGCATAAAACTACCAGGGTTCGCCATCCCATGGAGTAAAAAACAGGCTGTGACAACCCAATTTTTGTATATTTACCAACAAGTTAACAACTTTTCTTTTTGGATCTATAGAGCTTGCATTTATGGGTCACACACACACACGCACAGAGACTCCCTCCCTCCCCCACACCCCCCCCCCCCCCCTCTCTTTCTCTCTCTCTCTCTCAAAAATGTGTAATAGTATTAACTATGAAGGAAGTGCAAGAGTCACATGACCACATACAAAGTGACTTTAAGAGCTGGCACCATACAAGGGAGCCACATCATCCCTCACAAGAACACACACACACACACACACTTGCTCGCTCGCTCACACACACTCTCTCTCTCTACACGAGAAATGAAAGAGACATGGATGCTCTGCCTGTGAAGTTGCCATGGACAGCATCATCCCAAAGGACCCAAGAGCGGGTGATTGTACCATAACTAAAGTCTATACTCAAGAATGGAAACCCCAGAATTTTCTGGCAAGAAACATTTTCCCGCTTGCAAAAGCCCTCCTAGAGACCACAGCAATGCACTATGAAGGTTTCCCCACCTACTTTGGGATCCACTGGCTTCCACAATCCACAGAATTGCAGTCCACTCTATTGTGAGACAAAAGCTGTTGGATACTACCTTTTCAGCAATCTGCTCCTGAGAGAGAGAGAGAGAGAGAGGTTATTCAACTCCTTCAGCTCCACAGTCTACTCCAGCGTAGGACAAAGGTTGTTGCCCACCACTTGTGGCTCTACACGAGCCACCCATTTACCCTTCTCCCTTATATGGAGCCATGGTCACTGACTCCAATGAGGGCATTGAGGAGAGTATCTATTATATCCCTAGGCCCTACCTCCCATCCCTCTTCTACTCAATTTTGAACAGCCATCTCTGGGAACTATCTAGCCTTTGCTCCCTTGCAACCTCAAATACCTTCTTCAATACCATTGACAACTCTTCCTTCGCCATCAAACACTCCACAAACTCTGATCCATGAGTTTTCAAATTTCCTCTCTCTATCAAAGGGGGATTCAAAGACGGATCCTATTTCGCCATCTTCAAAATGAGATCTGCTTCCTCTAGTTTCAGAGGGGCCCCTACTTAGCATGCCGTCCTTCACTTACAGCACAAGGACATGATATTTTATTACTTTGCTTAGAATTTGAGTAAAAGTTAATCAAATGTGCTAAAGTGACTTACACATGTGAGGTGCAAGTTAATTATTTCACACTGTGACACCAAGAACCGACAAATATCAGTTTGGTGCCAAAGGAAAAAGTTGTAATAAGTTATATCTGACAGGTACTAGGTGGTACCCTGTGTCAGATTTTGTCCTAGACCAATTTATTGGCCACTAATGTTAGTGGTGACAGTGGAGACTAGGCATTAATTAATTACTTAATGCCTACCTAAGGGCTAAAGAGCTGCTCAAGGATACTTGAAAGACAAATTGGCTTGGCCAAATTTAATTATTGGTTCCATAGCAGCTCTCTCCTCAAACCTCTTCCAACAACAATGATGCATCTTTATCTACTACTTCCTTTGTAATAGGTAATCAACACCTTAACCAACTTTGGCCCCTCATCCTCCTCATGTTAGATGAATGCGAAGCAATAGCAGCCAAAAGATGAAGTTGTTGTAAACACAAAGACTAAAGAAAAGAACAAGATACCAAAGGATGAGTGTGTGCCATAGTAACATGGAACAGGGAGCAAGAACAGAGACGGAAATGGGATCGTGGACGGGGGATGGCTAAAAGCAAGGAACGGTTTTACGTCCCTCAGACTATGCGTCGACCCTCCATCCTCTCATAAACAACACGCGAGATACTTCTGTCTCACCACCCAGCCACGCCTAGAAAGTTGCTGGCCCCAACTCTATCGTGACTCGACTACCAACCGTCAACTTGAGGTGAGCTATTCTATTTTTCGAACTCACTTACTTTCTAGGCTTCCCTTAACCCTGTTTGGGCGCCCAAGGACCTCAGACAGTCATCCCTCAAGTGTTTCCCATAAATTACATTCCACGTAATATAACATTTCCTCCCCCTTAAGAATCGGTTTCATCCTTGAAAACGATACTTAGAAGATCCAACTGTAAATTGGGAAGCCTTTTCCCTAAAGTACTTACTCGCTCCCATGTTGAGCTTTCTTCTGAACAAACTTTCCATTTCACCAAATATTCTTGATAAATAGTATGCCTTGTTCATCTGTTACTAATATTTAAAAGTCTTTCTAGTTCATGTAGAATAGATTGATCACCAAATAGCTCCTCAATGTTATCATTTAAGATTAAATTATCCATATCACCCATCTTCTTTCTTAGCTTGCTTACATGGAAAACTGGATGTGTTTTACTACCAGCATGTAGTTGGAGCTTGTAAGCATGTTCTCCCACCCTCTTAAGTATTGTGAAAGGACCACAATACCTGAAGTGACAGCTTTGGACATCGTCCCATTTTCATGGTTTTAGTTTGTGCAAGCACCTTAAGATAGACCAATTCCCCTTCTTCAAAGGAGATGTCTCTTCGGTGAGGATCTGCATAAGCTCTAGCTTGATTTTAAGCTTTCTTAATATTTTATTGAGCAAATTTTAACATACTATTCATATCCTCCAAAAAATCATTGGCTAACTGAACCTTTTCCTTATGCAGTCCTACTGCATGGGGAGCTCTGGACTGAAACCCATACATTAGCATAAATGGACAATATCCAGTGGAAGAGTGCTTGGCACTATTATATGCAAACTCTGCTATCGGTAAATACTCTTCCCAATTAGTTTGCCTTTTACTTACATATGCTCTCAGCATATCTTCAAGGATTTGGTTAACCCTTTCAGTTTGCCCATCAGTTTGCGGGTGCTCCGCCGTACTCATGCTAAGTTTAGTATCCAGCTTCCTAAATACAACACACCAAAATTGACTATCAAATTATCTATCCCGATCAGAAACTATATTTGCCGGAAGGCCATACAATCGGTATATGTTCTCTATGAACAATCTAGCCAATTCTGGTGTTTTAACATCAATTGAAGTTGGAATAAACCTAGCCATTTTGGTTAACCTATCCACAATCACCCACACAGAGTTGTGCCCCCTCTGTGTTCTGGGTAATGCCACAATAAAGTCCATGGAGATACTCTCCCATTTTTCCAAAGGAATCTCTAATGGGTGGAGAAGTCCTCCCATTTTCAATCTTTCAACTTTATTAACCTGGCATTTATTACATTTGACCACATAGTCAAGGATGTCCTTATTCATTCCAAGCCAATAGAACTGCCTTTTAATAAGACTATAAGTCTTATTAACTCCTGGATGTCCCACACTAGGGGTATCATGACACTCAAAGAGTATCTGGCGCCTTATTTCTTCATCTTTCGAAACACATACTCTACACTTGTAGAGTAAATAACCATTATCAATGGTAAAATTCTTCCACTTGAACCCCATTTGAGCAACCCCTGATGCTCAATTTCCTTGTTGAACATTCTGAGATGTTCCCTCCTCAGTGGAGGCTCTTCCATTTGGATCCCCATTTTCTATTGCTTCCCATATGTTGGAATATGCCAAATCAACCAGGCATTTCCCTTTCAACGATTCAAGCAAATCAGAAGTGAACTGAGTAAAACTCAATTCATTTATGATGGGCATTCTGCTGAGTGCATCAGCCACTAAATTATACTTTCCTTTTCTATACCTTATCTCATAGTCGAACTTTTAGAGAAGTTTGACCCATCTAGCTTTACGCCCTTGTAGATCCGGTTGGTCATTAAGCCACTTAATGCTTTCATGATCCGACAAGATCAAAAGTCTGGCACCGTATAGATAGTGCCTCCATTTCTTCATTGCATGTACTATTACATACAGCTCCCTCTCATAAACAAAATAATTCCATTTTGCATGGTCTAATTTCTTGCTTTCAAAAGCAACTGGTCGACCTTCTTGTAATAAGACCGCGCCTACTGCCCTATCACTGGCATCAGCTTCAACCACGGTTTATTGGGATCCACAATTAATAGTACTGGAGCTGTAGCAATAGCTACCTTAAGTTTTTGAAAACTTTCATTTTGGTCTGTTTCCCCATTAAAGCTCTTCCCTTTTCCTTTAAGTTGGTCTATCATTGGAATAGCTATCTTTGGCATAATCTCGAATAAATCTACGATAAAATCCAGATAAACCCAGGAAGATTTGCAACTCTTCTAGGTTCCTTGGAGATGGCCATTCAATAATTGCCCTTACTTTTTTTGGATCCATCTTGATTTCCTCCTTCGACATAATGTCCCAAATATTTGACCTCTTGTGCGAAAAATTCACATTTAGTTTTCTTCGCATAAAGGGAATGGGTTCTAAACAATTGGAATACTAACCGTAAATGTTCTAAACGTTCTTCTCTTGATTTACTAAAGATCAAGATATCATCCAAGAAGACTACTACAAAGTGTCCTAGATAGAGCCGTAACACACTATTCATCAGCTTCATAAAAGTAGCTGGTGCATTAGTGAGACGAAAAGGCATCACCAAAAAATCATAATGCCCATATCTAGTACGAAATGCCGTCTTAGGAACATCCTGGGCCTTAATTCTTACTTGGTGATAGCCTGATCTTAAGTCAATCTTTGTGAAGAGTTTTCCCCTTTGTAATTGATCAAAAAGATCTTCCATTCTGGGCATAGGAAATTTTCTTCACCGTTATCTTATTAAGTGCTCTATAATCAACACAAAGTCACATAGAACCATCTTTTCTCTTCACCAATAAAATTAGCGAAGCCCAAGGTAAATTGCTGGGTTGTATAAAGTCTTTATCAAGGTAATCCTTAATTTGTATTTCGACTTCTTGGTGCTGTGTTTCATTTAGCTTATAAGGTGGTTTAGAAATAGGATGTGTATCCCTATCTATGTCAATTGGGTGATTTACATCACCCCTATTTGGTGAAAGGCCACTTGGTAAATCAAAAGGAAACACATCTTTAAATTCATCTAACAAACCACTTAATTCATTACTTACATTCAACTCACAAACATAAGAAAATTGTTGCTTTATATTACAAAAAGTAAAAGTGTTCTGTACAAGAAGGGACCATAACATATATACCTCACAAGCTTTCTTCTTTATCAGCTTCTGAACTTCAAGGGAACACATCAAAGGGTTATCAGATACTTCATGTTCACCTTGAATCACAAAAGTCTTACCATCTCTTTCAAATTCCTGTGTATTATGATGATAACTACACTTTAAGGATGGTTCTAATCCCCATAGCCACTCCCTCCCTAATGCAATATTGGCTCTTTCCATATTCATAATTTGGAAATCAAGCTTATCTTTATATCCTTGGATCTCGATTTCCAAATTGGATACCATTGTATCCCATATTTTATTATCCTGACCTTGCATCATATGAACAACATATTGATGCTCACTCTTTTGTTGGGGAAGTTTTAACTTTTTAACAAGTGCATAACTTATGAAGTTGTGGGTGGCAGAGTCATCAATCATGACTCTAACCCTCTCCCCACCTATCGATCCATGTACTCTAACTAAATCATGTGGCCCAAAGGTAGGTTGCCACATAGAAGTTGACATACAACACCTGTGTTGTATATCCTTGTGCAAGACCTCTAAAGATTTATATTTTTCATGCCCCTTTAATTCCAGGGTCTACACTACATGGATTTGTTTCTCTTTTCCCTTGCCCTTGTCCTTATCCTTTCCTTTATCTTCCCCCTTTTTTCTTTGAGGGCAATTCCAAGCAGCATGGTTAGGGGATAGGCAATTGAAACACAGCCTTTCTTTTTTTTTGCCTTATCAAAGTCATATTGACTTAACTTCGGTCTTACATACTGTTTCTTTTTCAAAGGGTTATTTCTTACCCTTAAGAAATGGCATTTTCCTTTTAAATTTGCCTACAAATTTTGAGGCTTCAAATTCCTTAGTCTTGGGCTCCGTATCAATAAGACTAGTGAGTGCACCTAGACGCATATTATTTTCATTGACTAATCCAAATTTAATTGCCTCTTCAAGCGTCTTGGGTGAACTCCTTTTCACTTCCTTTTTACACGCCTTATCTAGTTCCCTTATGTATCCTCATCTTTTGAAATTCATCTATTCCTTCCAATTTGAGGATTATCTCACGATACTCCTCCAAATATGTCAACAAAGGTCTTCCCTTTTGTCTGACAAAATCCCAATCTTCCCAATTTCTTTCCATTTCATTTTCAAGAAGGAATTCTTTTTAAAATACCGATTCAAATTGACCCCAAGTTTCAAGTATTTTATTTGCCTCCTTTAAAGTTCTCCACCATTTATATGCCTTTGGCCCCAAGGTTAAACTAGTCTCCATCACTTGAAGATGTGGTGGAGTATTCTTTAATTTATGCAAGTCTTCCCATTTTTGGAGGAAATTAAAGATAGTGTCTTTATTTCTATCTTTTTCCTTCCCATGAAACTGAGGGGGCTTCATATCTTTTAACACTAGGTTATCCCTCAGCTTTTAGTGGGGTTCCCTAGGGTCTCGCATAGTCACATCTAGATCTTTCGATGAAGATGGAATATCTGAGGTCTCTACCTTACCTTTAATCCTTTCTAATAATAAGGCTAATTGAGATTTTATTTCTGTGAGTGCTTGAGTTAGCAACTCCATTTGAACCCCCTGTGCTTGCACACGAGCAGTTAAATCATCAAATTGTTCTCACGTAGCAAAAAATTCTTCCCATTGTTCTTGTATTTCCGTTTCATGGGGATCCACCATAGGGTGGCCCCCAGAACTAGAGCCTTTGGTTACCCCCTCTCTCTCTTTCCCCTCCATCTATACACTGGAATTGGAAAGCAAATATAAGAAATTTGCAAACAAAGATGAGGTACTTCCCTGATTACAAAGGTAGGATAGATGTCGATGGCCTTTATATCTCAGTGGTAGAGACAGCGTGAAGATCGATGCAATTTTCCTCAGATCTGCACTAGTTGTGTGCAGGTTGCATGGCATACAAAACAAGGCTTGTCAGGCAGTGACAAAATAGGTCGTGTTTTCCTTGTGTATAGCTCAGCGGTAGAGCAATCAGCTGCAGTCCAATAGATCACCAGATTGTGGCTGGAGTAGTTGCTAGTGTGACCGGTCTTAAAGCGGGACGTAGCTAGCATGGCGATTAGCGTGGGCCATATTCGGAGCGACGATCAACATGGCCCCTATGTTTTTTAAAGATCACCAGGAGAGGAGACGAGTGAAAACTAAAACGTTGCTGGCCACGTGTCACTGGTCGCCTAAAGACGGACGACTGCCCAAATGTATTACGGTCGCCTGAAGTTGAGCGACGACCTAAACGAATTGTGGATCGTTTAGAGTCGGGCCGAAGAGGACATGGCTTTGATACCAGTTTTATGTTCCTCAAACTGTGCGACGACCCAGATACCAGTTTTACGTCCCTCAAACTGTGCGTCGACCCTCCGTCCTCTCATAAACAACACGAGAAATACTTCTGTCTCACCACCCAGCCACACCTAGAAAATTTCTGGCCCCAACTCTATCGTGGCTCGATTGCCAGCCGTCAACTTGAGGTGAGCTATTCTATTTTTTCCCATAAATTACATTCCACGTAATATAACAAATGGGGACGAGGGGTGGGACGCGGGAGGGACCGGCATACATAAATAGCATTTGAAAATGTATGCATGTGATGTGGTGGATGGATGTGTGGGCATAGTAATAGGGGATGCCCGTTTTGTAGCTTCTCATCCCAGTCCCATCCCATGTTAGAGCCCCCTCTCATGGTAACAAGGGATGGCAATTTATTTTTCTTGTCCCCGTGGGCCCATCCCTATTGCCATCCCTATCTCCAAAACCAGTTCTATGTTACTGTGTATGTGGGTGAATGTATGCTACCAAAAAACATACAAAAAAACCACCCCCTAAAAGACACCCACTCCACCCAAAAATAAATAAATAAAAACGTCCCCTAACAGAGGAGACGTGACAAGGGGATGGCCAAGACGGAGGGACGGCTGTTGGGGATGGGACAAGGGATGTCTCCGTCCCATTTTGGCATCCCCATTCGGCCCATCCGTTCAAGACAGTGTTCTTGCGTTCCAAGGCCTCGGGACGGCCGTTCCCTGTTACTATAGTGTATACCAAGGCACGAGTTATGGGCAACCAAGCAAAGTGTTCTCAATCTCACTCTATCCAACAAACGAGTGTGTGTCAAGGCACCACTTGTGGGCAACCAAGCAAAGTGTTCTCAATCTCACTCTATCCAATAGGATGCAATGTGCACGTATCCAATGATAATGAAATTGTGAAGAGAGATGAGTTGTGGGTAACTAGCAGTGTGTTCCAGTCTTCCTCTCACCCAAGACATAGTGTGTACATATCAAATGATAATGAGATCGTGAAGTACCCCTTACCAGCTAGATGTAGTGTGCATATATCAAATGATAATAAAATCGTGAAGAGGTAGCCTTTAATTAGGCAAAAATAAAAGAAAATGATGATTGATTTGGCTACCATCTTATGAGGCCAAAAATGTAGGCTGTCCAACCAAAGATATGGTGCCCACTCAAAAATAAAATGCACCCAAATATGATTTTTGTACATCCATAGTACATACATCACTAAAACCCTCTCTCAAATCATGGGTGATAAGTACAATACAATATACGCTAAAACCCTCTCTCAAATCATGGGTGATATGTACAATACGATATACAATAATAGAAGACACACCACAATACATATTGCAATCGAATAGAACCATGGATATCCTAGCAATGAGTGATCAAGCCACCACAAAGGTGCCTGAGAAAGCCACTAATGTTGATGTCAATCATACCAATCCCCAACCAAACAGAGTAGAAATAGTTAAATCTTAATGTCTGTCATGAACCAACTCCTCAAATAGCACATCATGACCATGGATTCCACACCTTTGGCTAGACCATCAAAGTGTTCCCTCATGTGGAAATAGACTAGGAGCAAAGACCGCTCTATATGCCACCTCCTATCATCAACCTAAAAGACAAACCATCTTCAACTTTTGAATCTACCTCACTTTGGTACCTACAAAAAGCCATACCCAAGGTCCACCACACCTGCATATGGATGAGGCTCACATGCCCCACCACCAACACACGCTCACACTCCCTCTATGGCATTGGAGAGTCCAGTGAAAAGATAGCACTGCAAGGGCCAGAAGAACAATTTTGAGGCCCCTACAACCTTTGCTACATGGCTGAAATCGGAGTCATAATTGCAACACCACTAGCCTCTTATAACCCTTAAGGAGGTGCCCCTTCTTGCCACAAAAGTACCACTAACCCTTCTTCTACGTGTCACCCCTCTGTGACGCAGCCAAAGCACCCAAAAAGGGGCCACCAGAATGAGATTGAAACCTCTGATGGACAGTTTTCAAAGCTAAGAGTGAGTGCGCAAAGAGTTGAGAGCAATAGAGTGAAAGAGTGAGCACGACACTTGATGTTCGGTACAAAGACTAGTGTACCACTTTTAGGTTTTGAATATATATAAAGTACAACAAAGTGAAGGGTGTGTTCACACCTAGCCACGGTAAAAGACACGGTGAGCCTTTATTCCCAACAACCTCCCATCTATAGACAATGTACTTGAAGGTAGAGGAAAGAATCAACTAAGTCTATGTATGTACAAAGCTGAAAGACACATCTACTATCAAAACCCCATCATTTGGCAGCAATGAGCAAACCGCTTGGTTGCAAGACCCTTCACAAGAAGGTCAGCAGGGTTATCATCTGTATATATCTTGACAAGCTCAATGCCTTTGCTGTCAAGTGCATCCCTGATAAAGTAATACTTCACTTGTATGTGTTTTGTCTTTGCGTGAAAGACAGAATTCTGTGCTAGCATGATAGCACTCTGACTATCACAGTGGAGGATAGGAGCCTCTGTAATCCCAAGCTCTCTCACCAAACGTGAAATCCATAAAGCCTCTTTGCATGCCTTTGCGGCAGCCACATATTCTGCCTCTATAGTAGACAATGCAATACACTTTTGCAGCCTAGATATCCAAGAGACTGCTTCTCCTGTGGAACACATATCCTAAAGTAGACTTCTTGCAGTTAGGATAGCCAACATAGTCTGCATCCATGAAACCGACAACAGATGACTTCTACTTACCAAAGCACATACACAAATCCTTTGTGCCCTTAAGGTATCTCATGATACCCTTCACTGCTTCCCAATGCCTTTTGCCAAGATATGTCATGTATCTGCTGGCCACTCCCACCACAAATGCAATGTCAAGACATGTAGCAACCATAGCATGCATCAAGCTACCAACAGCCGAAGCATAGGATATCTTGGTCATTTCAACCTTTCCATCATCTGATGTAGGGCTGACATCTACACTTAAATTTTACATATGAAGGCAATGGTACACTAAGAGCTTTTCTCCCCTCCATATTGAAACACTGCAAAACTTTTGTAACATACTCCTGCTGTGACAGATAAAGAAGACCCTTTGATTTGTCTCTGAGTATACGCATGCCAAGAATGTGATTTGCCTCACCAAGATCATTCATATCAAAGCTATTGTGTAGACTCTGCTTCAAGGAGTCCAAGGCATGAACATCCTTCCCTACAATTAGCATGTCATCCACATACAAAGCCAAGAGAATAAGACTGTCATCTACTGCCTTCTTGGTGTGTAAGTGGTGATCAGCTTGAGAACGATGAAACCCCTGAGATTGCATGAATATATCAAATTTGTGATACCATTCTCTTGGTGCCTACTTCAGTCCATACATACTCTTATGGAGTTTACATACCATGTGCTCTTTTCCCTTTGCAACAAAAACCATCAAGCTGTTGCATATAGATCTCCTCATGCAGATCACCATGTCAGAAGGAGGTCTTTACATCCATTTATATGAGTTCCATGTCCTCACATGCAACCAAGCCCAAGATGGTTCGTAAAGTAGTCATTTTGACTACAGGAGAAAAGATTTCATCAAAATCAATTCCATATTATTACTTGTATCCTTTAGCAACCAAGTGTGCTTTGTACTTTGATAATGAGCCAAAAGTGACTTTCATTTTATAAACTCATTTGCAGGGTAGCACTTTTGTCCTTTTGGTAAATGTAACAAATCCCAAGTATCATTCTTCATGAGAGATTCCATTTCTGATAGTAATGCTTTTTGTCATTTCTTACTATCATGTCTGTCCCTTGCTTCCTGGAAGCATAACGGTTCACCACAATCTGTTAACATGACATAATTAGATACATAGTTTACTCCAAGAACAAATCTATTTGGTTGTTTTTGCACTCTGGTCAACCAATGGACCCAGTGGTCAAAATTTGTTTGTTGTTCAGCCTGCAAATCTACATTAACAACTTGTTGTTCTACAAGTTTAACATGTTGTATAGCTAATTCAGGTTGTTCCACATGCACATGTTCTTGCTGAATTTGCGGGACATCATGGGCAAGATCCTGCTGATCATTTTCAGCATCATTCTCTCCATTTTCAGGGACATTTATAGCAGATATTTGCTGCTGTCTAACAGGCATTCTTTGTTGTCCTATTGGTACATCCTCTAGGAACAACCCTTCTGACCTCCTCTATTCTTTCGGGCTACTTGTGCATGCGATCTTCCCACTTTGCCATGTCAGTTTTTCACTCTTTCCCCCTCATCCTTATCGATGAATCTGTGTTTGGACCACAGCCCATCATCTACTGTCCCCACCAGCCTCTAGAGCTCACATCACCATCTTTTGGAAGACTGACATTTGGTTGTCATCTGTCAGCCTGGCCGACCGTCATCATCCTGCAGCTGATTGCCATCACTGCAGAGCTACCACTACTGTATCTTGATCAGCCTGCTGCCTCACATCCTGGCAGCTGCACTTCCAGCCTTTTTGCACTTTCCTCAGCCCAATCACACAAGAGATGGACAGCACTCATTCTTCACTTTTCTTCTTCTTTTTCGTTAGTGTTTTGTCTGAGTTCTTTGTGTTAGTCATGTTCATACGTAGAGTTTTCAGCAAGCTCATAAAAGGTAGGTACCAGAGTTCCATTTTAAAGTCTGATCAGCTTGACAAAATAATGGCATCTAGGCACATCAAAAGGAAAATTTTATGTTATCCTTACAAGATCTTCAACATGTAAAATATTTCTGCAATTGTTTGATATCAATACTTAAACAGCTTTCAAAATAACCTACAGCTAGACATTCATGTCAACTTGATAACAGACAGCATGCAACCTTACATAAATCAAGTTCAAGCTGGCAGCACAAAACTTATCTAAATGTATACTATCTATAATGTGAACTTAAAAAACCATTAACAGTCACTTGTAATGCAATCCACAATCATGAAAAAATTTCCCCATACCTTACTAGCACTTCTAGAATGTCATTCAAATCAATTTCACTTCGTGTGATTGTTTCTCCCTGACTCGAACTTCCAATACCAGTATTGGCATTGAATCCAGTATAGTCTCCATTCCCAGCATCACTACACATGCTTTCCCTAGCTGTCGACTCTTTCAGTCAATACCCATAATAATCTCGAGAGCTCCCAAAACTTATACTTCCAGAAATCAGTTAACAATCTTCCTATAAAAATGAAAAGAATTGATATCAGCCATTGTTCAAAAACATGTCAATTCAAACACCACTCAGCCTTGAAAGTATAAGTTAGTTGATTATGATGTGCAAAACACAAATTTCATGCATACCTTCTTGCCATTTCTACATATTTCAAATCTATAATAAACTTCAAGCAGAATTTGCTGTCCAGTAAAATGCTGGCCTAAACTTCCATAAATAGATATCTAAATATTTAAAAACAAAAGAAAGGGCATAAAAATAGAGACAAGAGCAAGGTAAGTGCTAAAAGACACGCACAACATCCTTGAGGCATGATGAATTGCATGTGCTAAGGCATGTGCTAAACCCATGCATACAGTCCAATGGTAAAATTGTAACTATGAACTTCAGCTCCAACACAAAAGCAGGAAACATATCGGTCCAAGAATGCATGACCCACCTCGCTCATTGTCTTATTAGTCAAGGCCAGTAAACCCTTGTATCAGGTCCTGTGTAATATTTTCGCACAGTTAAAAGTTGGTTGGTTAGTTTAAAAGTTAGTTAGTCAATTAATAAGTTAGTAAGATTACTAACTAAAGCCTAACTAAAGTAAAAATTAACTTACATTAATAATTAACGATTTTTATTTAATTAAAAATATCTTCTTTTTTTAACCGAGAGTCGTAAATCCGATATTTTTCTCGGATTGACAAAGAACATAGCCACCCTTCACGGAAGTTACAACATGAATGAGAGTTATGAGCCATATTAATCATTAGTGGTAATATGTATAGTATGGATGATCCAAAGATACTAGATTTTTGGGCAAAACTAGCATATTTTAAATATTACTTATTGTAAATATCTTAAAGAGATATGGAAAATTCTAGAACTAGATGTCATGTAAATTTTTTTTAAAAACAAGTGATTTTATAGCTAGTTTTGGAGATTTAATACAAAAAAAGAAGGATTTGCAAAATCACACGCGCCGCGATCACAATCTACAAGCAATAAACAGCACTTCTAACAGGGAGAAAAAGAAAGAGTAATCTGAAAGATTTCTAACCAACTGTCTTGGAGTTTTACTTCCCTTTTAGAGCCAATGGAACCATCAAATTTATGATTTAAGCATCAGATCACTGATTTTCCAAGATTCCCTACACAAAGCGCTCTTTTTCTCAACCACAACCCCTCTTCTCTAATTCACCATAAATATGAGGCATGGGAAGCACAAGGAAGACAAGGAGACCCCAAGAGGCTATGAGAGAGAGAGAGAGAGAGAGAGAGAGAGAGAGGAGACCCTGAGAGGCTACAAGGGAGAGAGTTAGCTCGATTCCCCCTATCCCGATCTTCGCCATCTTCTCTTATGCTCTTCCATCTCAAAATCCATTCCCTCCTTATCTCTCGAATCTACTTGTGGACGATGGCCCCTAAGCGAAGAATGCCGTGTGCGGATGGCAATCCTACATCCGGCAACGAAGCTTCAGGCGAAGACATCACTGTCAATCCAACTGCAGTACTAGTCGTAAGTAATGTATTTCCAAATTGATAGATGCTTGCTTTGATTCTCGTACGAGATATATTAGGTCCCATACTATGATGCATGAGTATAGGTCATCAGAAAGGATAAATTTCATCTCACATATTCGAAAGCTTGCAAATTGCATGTATCAAGGGAAGTTAATTGCACCTAGTTGCATATGGCTTATTCATTGATAGAGCAATTACTAGGCAGAATCGGTTAGGGGTTATAAATGGCATAATCGTAAAAAAAGAATGACATTAAGAATTGTGCATACAAGTCTTAAGTAAATTTTACATAGAATCCTTCTTTGATCCCAAGGGGGAGAGCAAATATGCAACGGAAATGTTATCACATCTATTCTTGCATTGTTTGGGAAGAATACAATTGGTTTTGTTGGTTGATGGAACAACATCCTAAATGATTTTACATTCAACTGGTTGTTGATTTGTGGTTTGGATAATTATTCCAAGTGCTTGTGATTTATGGTAAATGTATAGCGAGGGTCTGTGATGACAAGTTGCCATGGAAATAAATGAATGTTTTCTTGGAAAATGATATTAGGGCTAAATGCCTTGTTTGTGCTAGATTCTTAAAGGATTTAATTGAGGAAGGATATTTTGCATGGGTGGATCATCTCCAAGATCGCATCGTGGATCAACCCGAGAAGGGCACTGCTCGATTCATTGGCCGAAGGTCGAGTGGTGAAAAGGCAAACCACAAGAATGATATTTCACTCCTAGACAACTTGCGGGTTAGGTGGAGCTCTGGACGCCCCTTGCTAGGTCTAGAATGGACTTGAAGACCTCCGTGGCCTCCAACGTCTAGGCATGTTGGGAGATCCTATTCTAGATAAAGAATAGAATTTGTGGTGCCATGTGATTTGGACCAATTACTTCTGCTGGGCAAAAGGGATACATAATTTCTCCTGTATGGGCAAGAGACAAAGATTAACTTCAAGATAAGTTAAGGAACTTGTTTGTTAATAGATTGCTTCCTCTGTATTCGTATCTGTGCTGTAAATTATGCGAACGAACCCCGTTCCCTAAAAGGCTTGATTAAGGAAGTTGATTTTAAATGTCACACATAAGTGTGGTAGAACCTAATTAGATAACTAAAAGACGCCTATTGAGAAAAGCCAACATGTAAAGAAAAGGACAGTCAACATGTAAAGAAAAGTATTCTAAAAATAGAAGATGTCAATGTAATCAGTGACGAGAGTGACAGTCGCAATGATATACTCTTTGCTTCTTCTTTAAGTGCACAACCATTGATTGTTGATTCTAATGATGACTCACTTGGATTCTTGATTTAGGTGCCTCATTCCATGTGACACCACACCGTGAGTGGTTTTCAGACTACAGCTATGCTAGACATGGTGTTATCCACTTAGGAGACAACTATGCATGTGACATTGCAAGGATTAGCAGTGTGCTGTTGGCATTTCAAAATGGTTCAATGTTCACCTTGCATAATGCGAGGCATGTATCCCAGCTCAAGAAGAACTTCATAAGCACAAGGCAACTAGATGATGAAGGCTATCACACCACTTTTGGGGATGGCAAATGCAAGATATGTAAGGGATCTAGGATTGTTGTTAAAGGCTATAAGAGTGGCAATCTATATCCATTACATATATCTAGTGTACGTGATCATATTATCGCTATAACCAAGCAACAAAGTGTATTTTGGTGGCATAGCCGATTGGGGCATGTGAGTCAAACTGGAATGAAAGTGCTTTCTCGTTTAGGTTATTTGTCATGTTTGAGGTATATTGATTTTGATCATTGTGATTATTGTATATTTGGAAAGGCATGCTCAAACATCACATAAAAAATCTCTTTTATTAAAATCTTCACTCTTAGAATTCGTACATTTACATGTATATGAGATGCTAGGGCTGTTGGGAATAAAGGCCTCGTGCCTTTTAAATGTACTCCAGTGTGAACACACCCTTAGCACTTGTACTTACATATATATATCTATCTAAAAACTTGAAGATACTATCTCGTCATTGTACCTAATAACGTACTCACTCTCTATTCCACTCTCTCTCTGTCTCTCACTACGCGTAGGACAATCTTTCTCGATCTCCGTGCCTAACTGGTCCCTACAAACTGGTATCAGAGCATAAGGTGCTGCAGACGATCATCAAGCTGAGGCAGAAGACCAGCATGGTGACAAGACAGCTCAAAGGCGAGCAGGAGAGTCACAGGCATGAGCTACAAGCATCGTGTTGCCAGTCACAAGTGATAGGGCCAGGAGTGTGGTGAAGGGCAACCAGCTGACGAGCATCTCAACAAACGTGACATGCAGGCAGTGGGTAGCGGGAGCAGCAGTCGACTGCAGCACGTGACTACAGCAGGCGTGGACCAGGCATGCATCTACAGCGCTGACGAACACTAGGCAACCAAGCAACGACCATGCCACAGCAGACAGTAGACAAACAGGTCCAGCAGACAGCGCGTGCAGCAGTCGTCGGCACAGGTCGTGCATGGCGGGATAGTCGAACGGGGTTAATGAACCCCGTCACACATTTTTTTTAATTCGTTTTTTTTAAGAAAAACAAAAAATTCAACTTTTACCCCTCTCTTGATGGGGTTTCGCGCGCCAAGCACAAAAGGCTAGATTTGTGCAATTTTGGCCCAGAAATTTGGAGCTTCTTCAGATTGAGTACTGTTTATGCAAAATTGAGGCATCTGGTCAGAAATTGCAGACATTGTGCGCATTTGAATTGGGGATTTCGCCAAAATTATTGAAATTTTGCTCATCTAAGTGAAATTTCTCAACATTGGACCCATAAAATTTGAGGCTTTTCCCAGATTTGGGGAATGTGATGCAGAACAAGCAAATTTGTCTTAGAAATTACACGAATTTGTAAAATCTTGCCTCTGACATTTAGGGCTTTTAATGTACATGCACAAATTGGGCTGAAATTTACCCAATTTCTCGACATTGAGTCACATTGGACCCCGTGCAATTTGGGACTTTTGCAATTTGGGCAAAATTTGTGCAGCATTTAGTCATTTTATGTACATGCAGGTCGAATTCCACGCAATTTGGACATCAACACTTGGTAAAATTTGGAGGTTTTGGCAAAACTCGACTGTTCTATGTATGACAGAGAAAATGCAAATGTATTATTGATGCTTTGAGCACAAATTTTTGGGGCTTTTGACCATTCGTGTCAAATTTTATGCCCGTGTGTACATATACAACAGAAATTGCAGCTGAAATTTTGGGATTCCTCATGTAATGTGATGCACATGCCCTTGGAACAGCTGTAATCAGTTGGATAATGTTGTAGCACATGGTTTGGTGCTTCTGAAAATTTAATTACAGATCTGAAATATGTGCTTCTACGTGGTCATTTATTGCTGATTGGTACTTGTTTGTACCTTGGTCACTTGGGTGACAGTTTGGGCCTGCATTTGCTGGTTTTTTTGACACATTTGGGCTGAAAATCATAGCTGGCAACAATGACAGCAGTAATCTAATGCACATAAAGAAGCTTGACGGAGCACGTAACTTTGCAATTTGGCAAAAGCAGTGCTACAATATCCTGTTACAAAAGAAGCAGGCAAAGCCGATAAAAACCGAATGGGCAAAGCCCACGGACATGGATCACGACGATTGGGATGAGTTAAATGAGCTTGCACGCTCAACCATAGAGCTATCGATTTCTGATGCCTTGCTCTTCAACATTGAAGGTTTGGATTTTGCATATGCTACACAAAAGAGTGCTGCAAGCAAAGTGTATTGGCTGAAAAAGTTTATGGATTTGCGTATGAAAGAGGATACAGCAATGTCTACTCACTTGAGTGAGTTTAACTCCATTTTCAGCCAGCTGGTTGCCTTGAAGTTCATGATTGATGAGGAATTTAAGGCAACTTTCTTGCTTTGTACTCTACCAGAGAGTTGGGATACATTCATGACTGCTATGAGCAATTCTAATGTAATCCTTTTGTATGCTAATATGAGAGTGCTCTACTTATGGAAGAGATGAATCGGCAGAACAATGCATCCAATAAGTCTTCCAGTGCTTTGCATACTAGGGGCAGATCACAGCAAAAGGGCAAATATGATGGCAAGGGACTCAGTAAATCACGTGGCAAAGATGTTGAATGCCATCATTGTGGCAAGAAGGGTCACTTTAAACGTGACTGCTACAAATGGAAGAAAGAGAAAGGAAAAGGCAAGAAGATAGATGATAGCAAGGAGGAGAAGAAGGACAGACAGCCTAAGAAGAGCAGTGTAAAAATTGAAGAGGTGAATGTAGTCACTCATGATAGTCACACTGGGAGTGGTGTACTCTTTGTCTCTTCACACTTTGGTGCATATGCTTTACTTGCAAATACAGATGATGACATGCATACTTGGATTCTTGATTCAGGTGCTTCCTTTCATGTCACCCCTCATCGTGAGTGGTTTTCCACCTGTACAGGGGATCGACATGGTGTTGTCCATCTTGGGGACAACTATGCATGTGAGATTGCAAGTTTTGGCAGTGTGTGGTTACAGTTTCAACATGGCTCTGTCTTTACACTTCAGCATGTACGGCATGTACCTCAGCTCAAGAAGAGCTTGATTAGCAAGAGCAATTAGATGATGATGGTTTTCATACCACCTTTGGTGATGGAAAATGAAAGATCTGTAAGGGATCTAGGTTTATTGCCAGAGGTTGCAAGAGTAATACTTTGTATCCACTTCATGTATCTAGTGTGTGTAACCATGTTGTTGCCGTGACCGAGCAGCCAAGCGTTTCTTTGTAGCATGGCCAGTTGGGACACATGAGTCAAACAGGAATGAAAGCACTTTCTCGTTTGGGTTACTTGCCTTGTCTTCGTTATGCTGATTTGGAGCATTGTGATCATTGGATTTATGGCAAACATGCACAGACGTCACATAATAAGTCTCTTTCTTTGAAATCTTCTCCTCTAGAGTTAGTACATTCGGATGTATGTCAAATGCTAGGATTATCTTTAGGGGAAAAGAAATATTTTGTCACCTTTGTCGATGATGCTACACGGAAAGTATGGATTTACCCTATTCGTAGCAAGGATGAAGTGCTTGACAAGTTTAAAAAATTCTTGGCATTGACTAAAAATCAGACAGATAAGACACTTAAGTGTCTTCGCTCTCACAATGGTGGGGAATATGTATCCAAGGCCTTTCAGGCATTTTGTGACAACAAAGGGATCAAGAGGGAGCTCACTGCCCCTCATAATCCCCCCCAAAATGCAATTGTAGAGCATATGAATCAGACCATACAAGATAAGGTCCGTACAATGCTATCTCATGCTGCATTACCCCATGGTTTTTGGGCAGAGGCTGTTATGACAGCCGTTCACTTAATTAATCGGTCACCAAAGTTTCAAACAAGTCTTTGGGAGGGGGAAGCTCTCCAAGAAGCATGGTCAGGCAAGCCACCTTCATATGCTCATCTGAAAGTGTTTGGCTACGAGGCTTTTGTGCACACTCGTAAAGAAATACACAGCAAACTTGAGCCAAAGTCCTGTAAATGCATTTTCCTAGGATATGGTGACGAAGGTGAAATTGTCAAAGTGCAGCGGTGCGGAAGCGTAGGACTGAGAGAGAGAGAGAACGCAAAGAGAGAAGAGAGAGAAAGAGACAGTGGACGATGAAGATCTGCTGTATAAAGAATGCTGAATACAAAGATATGCAGATATATACACGGGCACAGTGCGCTGGATTGCGTGTCTCCACCTCGACGATGCAACCTGCTGTCCACCTCGAAGTCCGCTGCAGTCTGCACTGTCTGCTGTCTGAAATCTGCGAATAGAGACGGAATCTGCGCATGTCACCGGTCTGTAATCTGCGAGCAGAGAAGTGTCCCAGACTGCTGAAAGTGCCAGATATAAATAGCCGAGAAACGGGGCAAAAGAGGGCGCCAGAAATAGCCAGGCGGCTGCATTAAATGCAGCCGACTGGCTGCTGCAAGTCGGACTGCCACGTGGCAGTCCGACTGTGCAGTCCGACTGTACCAGGCCTGCCCTGCTGCCCTGATCTGATCTCTAACACCCCCTCTCAGAGCCTGGGCAGGGCAGAAGCCTGAGGGATCTGGAATGTCTCCAAAGTAGAGCCTGAGGAAACGCCTTCGTAAACAAATCCGCAAGATTGTCCTCTGTCTTGCAATACTCCACAGTGATGGTCTCATCCAGAAGCTTTTCTCGGATGAAGTGGTACTGGATCTCAATGTGCTTCGTCCGGGCATGAAAAACAGGGTTCCGTGCCAAGGCAATACAACTCTCATTGTCACATCGCAGCAATGTAGGACGAGTCTGGGGGCACCCAAGCTCCTCCAATAATCTCCGAAGCCACACAACCTCGCATGTGGTGGAAGACGCGGCCCGATACTCCGCCTCAATAGACGAAAGGGCTACCGTGGGCTGCTTCTTACTACTCCATGAAATAACACCTGCACCCAAAGTAAAACAGTAACCTGTAGTAGACCGCCTGTGGTCCACGTCACCAGCCCAATCCGAGTCGCTCCAACCTGCAAGTACAAGATCTGACCCATCTGTCCCCGCGGGGTAATGAATCCCTAAATCAGACGTCCCCCTCAAATACCGAAGTATCCTCTGAGCAGCCTGCCAATGCACCGTCTTAGGTTCACTCATGAACCCTGCCAAGAGCCCAACAGCAAAACATAGATCAACCCTCGTGTTGAGAAGCCAAATCAAGGATCCAATCAACTGTCGATAGCGGGACGCATCCGCCAAAGGAGAAGCTGAATGGGCAGTGGCCTTCCAGTTCGAATCCATAGGAGTAGATAGGGCCCGACAATCCTCCATCTCAAAAGACACCAAGAGCTCCTGTACATATCTTTATTGAGAGATAAAGATCCCCCTCTGAGACTGATAAATCTCATGGCCTAAAAAGAAATGGAGTAGACCCAAGTCCGTCATCTCGAACGTCCGATGTAAAGCTGACTTCGTCTCCTGGACCTGCTGTGCATCATCACCTGTGACAATCAAATCATCAACATATAATACAAACAGCACACAACCATCCTCGGAAGTGTGAACATACAGCTGCGGATCGGCCTTGGAACGCCGATATCCCAACTGAGATTGGAGAAACGAATCAATCTTCTCGTTCCATGCACGCGGAGCCTGCTTGAGGCCATACAAGGCCTTCTTCAACCTGTAGACTTTCCCATCGGAAGATCCAAAGCCAAGAGGCTGCTCAACATAGATCTCCTCCTTCAAATCACCATTGAGGAAGGCCGACTTCACATCCAACTGATAAACAGGCCATCTCCTATGACCAGCCAAAGCAAGAACAGCTCTAATGGTCGCCATACGAGCTGTGGGGGCAAAAGTGTCATGACAGCCAATCCCTGGGCGCTGTGCAAAACCTTTAGCAACAAGGCGAGCCTTGTGTTTATCCAAAGTACCATCGCTGAGGTATTTGGTCTTGAAGACCCACTTGACTCCTATCACCTTCTTCTTCGGGGGGCGAGGCACGAGTGACCAAGTGCCATTCCTCTCAATAGCCTCCAACTCGGCTTCCATAGCTTTCTTCCATGGTGTGGACTGTAAAGCCTCCTTCACGGAGGTGGGCTCTCGATCCTGCATAACACGGGTCATCAAACAATAGTTGGAGCAAACAAGCTCCGTAGAATGTGCCTGGTGCCTCCGTGACCGCCACGGACCATCCTGCGGTCCCCACTCCTCAGGAACCCCCTCGATCCCTAAATCACGGAGTGTGTCACGGGCCCAACGAGGAGGAGGCCGAACCTCCCCTCGTCTTTCTCCATCAGCAGAAGACTCTGGAATATCCACCGGCGGTAACTCCTCAGAGGTGTCCAGTGGAACAGTAGACTCTGTGTCAAAAACAGAATCATAATCAAAAGGCACGGGCTCCAGTGGAACTGTCGAAGGAGCCCAACTCTCCCCTGGATCTCCAAGAACGGGATGCTCCTCACCCGTTGAAGTAGCCGGAACCTCCACAAACCGCACATCACGGCTAGTGTACACATCCCGCTTGACGGGATCATACAATCGGTAGCCTTGGGACTGGGAGCTATAGCCAACAAATACCTGTTTTCGAGAAGCTGCTTCAAATTTATCACGGTGAGCCTTGGGGATGTGAACATAGGCATCACACCCAAAGACCCGAAAGTAAGAAACATCTGGCTTCGTCCCAAAATAAGCCTCAAATGGGGTCATTCCTTCCACGGCCGAAGTAGGGGATCGATTAAGGATGTGGACGGCAACAGCCACAGCCTCGGCCCACAGAACCTGAGGGGTCTGTCGGTGCTCCATCATGGTGCGCGCTATCTCGATCACACTGCGGTTCTTCCGTTCAAGAATACCATTTTCTTGAGGAGTGTTGGTATTGGCAAACTCCTGGTGAATTCCTCTATCTGCACAAAACCGAGCAAACTCATTAGACACAAATTCACCTCCCTTGTCGGATCGCAAGATCTTCAACTTCCGGCCTGATCGGTTTTCCTCAAAGAGAAGCCAATCCTTGAAGTGCGAGAAAGCTTCTGACTTTAGTGCCAAAAAGTAGACCCTTGTCATTTTGCTGTAGTCATCCACGATCAGCATGAAGTACGAGCTCCCACGCAGGGACTCATTCCTCATAGGGCCACATAGATCCGTAGATACTAGCTCCATCGGTGAAGTAGACCGCCGCGAAGCTGTGTGGGGAATGGCACCCCTATGCTGCTTCCCCCGTATGCAGGAGACACATGGCTGCTGGCTCACCACTATATCCAGCAACCCTCGAACAAGCTGTCCACGTGACGCCCTCCGAAGATAGTCATAGTTCAGGTGACTAAACCGAGCATGCCATAACTCTGACTGGGACTGAGAGGTAAGAAGAAGAGTAGAGAGGGCGGTGGAAGACTTCAGTTTGTAAATGCCGTTCTCCTCATATCCGGATGAGAGAACCTTTCTCGATCCACGATCAAGGACTCGCATTGTAGTACTGTCAAACTCCACCAAGAGACCAAGGGAGCAAATCTTATGAACTGAAAGAAGATGGTACCCTAATCCTGGTACATGCAAAACCTCTGAGGTATGGGTATCACCTCGACCATCCGGAATAAGCTGCATCTTACCCCGACCTGCAACAGAAACTGAAGAGCTGTCTCCAATGAGAATCTACCCACGCGAGGGTCGCAGCTGGGCAACACCATTTGATGAAGGAGTCTTGTGCCGTGAGGCACCACTATCAACGATCCACTCTCGAGCCTGGGGAGCCGTCATCGCAGCATCAGAAGCATTAGGTGAAGCGTCCTCAATGACAGCTAGATGAAGAAATGCAGCTGATGAGGGTGCAGCCACCGCTCCAGAATCCTTGGTGTCCTTCTTCTTGGTGTCCTTCGTGTCTTTGTCAGGGCAATCCTTCTTCCAATGGCCAGTCTTTCCACAAATATGGCATGTGGAGTCTTTGTCCTTGTCCTTCTTGGATTTGTTATCCCCCTTCTTCTTCTTTTGGTCCTTCCCCTTCTTCTGAGAGGCTTGACCTGTCAATGCTTCCGACTTGGAAGCATTTTGTCCCTTTAACTGTTCCTCTTGGTCCAAGACCATAGGAACCAACTCTTCCCACCGAAGAGTAGACTCTCGCCTCGAAGCAATAAGGGCAGAGTAAAATGTACCGAATTGTGGCGGCAACTGGGACAATAGTGTGATCGCCATGTCTTCGGAGGAAATCGGCTTCCCCGCATTCTGAACCTACATCTGTAGCTGCCTTAGCTTGTTAATGTGCTCCCGTAGCGAAGAAGACTTATTTACGGATAAGGTCCGCATCTGTACCTCCAAAGAAACCCGCTTCATTAGGGTCATCCGATTGTACATCTGATCAAGCTCCAGTCATATCTCCCGAGCCACCGTCAAGTGCTCGATGTAAGCGATCACGGCTGTAGAGCATGATAGAAAGAGAAAGGATCGAATCCTGGCATTCAGTTTGTCCCAATGAGACTGGGCCTTGGCCAACTCCGCACGAGCATCGGAAGAGAGTTTGGACTCATCTCTTACCGAGGGCCGATCAATCTCCTCCTGTACCAACTCCGCCAAATCATAGGACTCAAGAATGGCCAACATCATGACGCGCCAAATGCGGTAGTTGTCGCCGTCGAGCTTTTGATCTGTAGGAAGAGCCGGTAAGACAGGCACCTTCCGGTCCATAATCGCCTGGAACTCCAAGTCAATCTCTGTAGACATCTTCACCTGCAATGCCTTCACAAACGCAGAAGCAGCCCCCTCTGACTGGGAAAACTCAGCCTGCTAAGGCTCTTCCGCGTCCTGATCCTTCTTCACCCGCCGGAGGCGATGAAAAAGCAAAATCTGCACTTGTAGACTGAAAACTCAAACTTCCTTCGCGTCAAACAGCAGCAAATCCACCACCTGTACTCCTTTCCTGTGCGCCCACACTCGTTTCAGCCTTGTTCCAAGGCGCAGCCCTCCTGTCTGCCCTTAAACGCAAAAAACGCAAATTTATGTCGCGATGGAAACTCCTCTTCAGGTTGATTCTGCGCTCAGTCAGCCCTCAAACACTGCTCTGATACCATGTCAGAGTGCAGCGGTGCGGAAGCGTAGGACTGAGAGAGAGAGAACGCAGAGAGAGAAGAGAGAGAAAGAGACAGTGGACGATGAAGATCTGCTGTATAAAGAATGCTGAATACAAAGATATGTAGATATATACACGGGCGCAGTGCGCTGGACTGCGTGTCTCCACCTCGACGATGCAACCTGCTGTCCACCTCGAAGTCCGCTGCAGTTTGCACTGTCTGCTATCTGAAATCTGCAAACAGAGACGGAATCTGCACGTGTCACCGGTCTGTAATCTACAAGCAGAGAAGTGTCCCAGACTGCTGAAAGTGCCAGATATAAATAGCCGAGAAACGGGGTAAAAGAGGGCACCAGAAAATAGCCAGGCGGCTGCATTAAATGCATCCGACTGGTTGCTGCAGGTCGGACTGCCACGTGGCAGTCCGACTGTGCAGTCCGACTGCACCAGGCCTGCCCTGCTGCCCTGATCTGATCTCTAACAGAAATGGGGTATAGATTGTGGGATCCCGAGAAAAGGAAAGTAGTACACACCAATGGCTTTATCTTCCGGGAAGATTGCATGCACAAACAGCCCGAAAAGACTGAGGAGGTCACTAGAGTTGTATTCCGGGAAGAAATACCTTTTGGACAGCAAAATGTGCCCGCTGTACAGTAGCAAATACCTGCTGTAAATGAACCTGTAAATGCAGGAAATGATGCTGGAAATGATCAGCCAGCTATTGCCCATGAAAATGATCCATTACATGTGCAAGAACAGCCAAGACAGCAAGCTGTTAATGCTGATTTGCAGGCTGAAATGCCAGGACAGCATGCTGAAAATGGAAATTTGCAGGAACAGCCAATAAATAATGACCATTGGGTTAGAAGATCGTCTAGGGCTACTAGACAACCTGACAGGTTTGTTATTGGTGCAATTAATGTGGCTGATTATGTCATGTTGACAGACTGTGGTGAACCGTCTTGCTTCAAGGAAGCAATGGACAAACAGGACAGCAAGAAATGGTATAAAGCCATGCTGTTAGAGATGGAATCTCTTGAAAAAAATAGCACTTGGGACTTGATGCACTTGCCTAAAGGGCAAAAAACCCTTCCATGCAAATGGGTTTACAAGATGGAGGTCACTTCTGGTTCCTCGCCAAAGTACAAAGCAAGATTGGTTGAAAAGGGATACAAGCAGGAGCATGGAATTGACTTTGATGAGATTTTCTCTCCTGTAGTCAAGGTGACTGCATTGAGAACCATTTTGGGCCTGGTTGCAATTGAGGATATGGAGCTCATACAAATGGATGTAAAGACTATGTTTTTACATGGTGATCTCCATGAAGACATATATATGCAACAGCCTGAAGGGTTTGTTGAACAAGGGAAGGAAAAAATGGTATGTAAACTCAAAAGGAGTTTGTATGGGCTGAAACAAGCACCAAGAGAATGGTATCATAAGTTTGATACATTCATGCAGTCCCAAGGATTTCATAGAAGTCAAGTGGATCACTGCTTGTACACCCAAAAAGCAGTAGATGGCAGCTTGATTATCTTGGTTTTGTATGTTGATGACATGCTAATTGCTGACAGGGATACTCATGCCTTGGATTCATTGAAGCAAAGTCTTCATGACAGCTTTGACATGAAGGATTTTGGTGATGCAAATCACATTCTTGGCATGCGAATACTCAGAGATAGATCGAAACGCTTACTCTATCTATCTCAACAAGAGTATATCTCCAAAGTTTTGCAGTGTTTCAATATGGGGGAGGGGGAACAATTGCGGTTCCATTGCCTCCATATGTGAAACTCAGTACAGAGGACAGCCCTACATCTGATGATGAGAAGGTTGAAATAGGCAAGTTACCATATGCTTCAGCTCTTGGCAATTTGATGTATGCTATGGTTGCTACACGTCTTGACATTGCCTTTGCAGTGGGAGTGGTTAGCAGATACGTAGCAACCCTTGGCAAGAACCATTGGGATGCAGTGAAAGGTATTATGAGATACCTCAAAGGCACAAAGGAGTTGTGCATCTGCTTTGGAAAGAGGGCATTTGTTGTTGGCTTTATGGATGCAGACTGTGCTAGTCATGCGAACTGCAAGAAGTCCACTTTTGGGTATGTGTTTACTTTCACAGGAGGAGCAGTCTCTTGGATCTCCAGGCTACAAAAGTGTGTTGCATTGTCTACTACAGAGGCAGAGTATGTGGCTGCCACTGAGACATGCAAGGAGGCTTTATGGCTTTCACGTCTGGTGGGAGAGCTTGGCATCTCAGAGTTACTTGTTCTCCATTGTGATAGTCAGAGTGCTATCATGCTAGCACAGAATCCTATCTTTCGTGCAAAGACAAAGCACATACAGGTGAAGTACAGGTGAAGTACCACTTCATTAGAGATGTACTTGATAGCAAGAGCATTGAGCTTGTCAAAGTACATATAGACGATAACCCTGCAGACCTTCTCATGAAGGATCTTCCAGCAGAACGGTTTGCTCATTGCCGACAGATAATGGGAGTTGGATAGATATATATATTTCAACTTTATACATATCTAGACTTAGCTGATTCTTTTCTCCTCTTAAGGCACATTGCCTTTAGGTGGGAGGTTGTTGGGAATAAAGGCCTCGTGCCTTTTAAATGTGCTCGGGTGTGAACACACCCTTACCACTAGTACTTACACATATATATCTATCTAAAAACCTAAAGGTATTGTCTCGTCATTGTGCCTAAAAACGCGCTCACTCTCTACTCTGCTCTCTCTCTCTCTCTCTCTCTCTCTCATTGTGCGTAGGACAGTCTGTCTCAATCTCCGTGCCTAACCGGTCCCTACAAACCGTCTCTGGAGGGAATAAAATATTTTATCACATTTGTTTATGATGCCACGTGCAAAGTATGGATTTATCTAATCCATCATAAAGGCAAGGCATTAGATAAGTTTAAAAATTCTCAGCACTTGCTGAAAATATAACCAAGATGACAATAAGTGTCTTCCCTCTTACAATGGTGGGGAATATGTGTCAAAAGCCTTTCAAGCCTTTTGTGATAGCAAAGGGATAGAGAGGGAGCTCACTACCCCTTATAATCCAACCACAAACGGTATTGCAAAGCATATAAATAGGACTATTCAGGAGAAGATCCGTAGCATGCTATCTCATACTACATTACCCTTGGATTTTAAGCAAAGGCTATTATGAGAGCCGTACACTTGATAAATCAATCACCGAAAATGTCTTTTTTTTAAAGGGGGGTTTGGGTGTCAAAGTGAAGCAATGTAAAAGCGAATGACCAAGATGAAGAGTAATTAGAGAGAGAAGAGAGAGGAGAGAGAGACAGACAAACAGAAAATCTGCAATGAAGAATGTTATATAGGAATGCAAAAATATACACAGGTGCAGAGAGAATATCTGCGTGTCTCCACCTCGAAGATCTCAATCTCCGTCAACCCCAAGAGCACTCTCCATGGTCTGCAGCCGGACATACGTGAAAACCAACTAATAGAGATTGCTGAAATCAAGGCCTTTAAATAGGCTCGGAAAAACACAAAATAATGCAGGTCGGCTGCATTAAAGCTGTCCAACTGCCTGCCACATGTCACTTGCGCCCAGCCGACCAACAATGTGTCATCTGCCCTACTGCCTGCACTCCTGCCACATGGACTAACTACCGAAAACTCCACCTACCTGTCTAGGGAATATCACTCTCTAACACACCCTCTCAAATCCTGGACATGACAAAAGGCTAAGGGATCTAGAGTGCTGGCGAAGTAAAGCCTGGGGAAGCACCTTGGTAAACAAGTCTACAAGATTGTCTTGTCTTGCAACAGACCAAGGAAATGTTCTCATTCAGAATCTTCTCCCGAATGAAATGGTACTGGATCTCAATATGCTTCTTCCAAGCATGAAACACAAGATTCCTAGCGAAGGCAATGCAACTCTCATTGTCGCACTATAGAACAATACGACCTATCTACAAGCAACCAAGCTCCTTCAGAAGCCTACAAAGTCACACTGTCTCACATGTAGTAGAATACGCCACCCAATACTCCGCCTCAGTCGACGAGAGGGCAACCATGGGTTGCTTCTTTTTGCTCCATGAAACAGCATTAGCACCCAAGGTAAAACAATAACCTGTCGTGGACCTCCAATGATCCACATTACTAGCCCAATCTGAATCACTCCAATCTGTAAGTACCAAGTCTGTAGCACCTGCACTAGCAGGATAAGAAATCCCAAAATCAAGAGTCCCTCGTAGAAACCGCAAAATCCTCTATGCAGCCTGCCAATGCACCATCTTGGGTTCACTTATGAACCCGGTCAGCACACCTACAGCATAACATAAGTCAACACGAGTATTAAGAAGCCAAATCAAGGAACCAACCAATTGTCTATAACGGGTAGCATCCGCCAAAGGAGAATCAGAATGAGTAGTAGCCTTCCAATTCAGGTCCATAGGAGTCATAAGAGACTTGCATCCCTCCATCTCACACGTAGCCAAGAGCTCTTGTACATACCGCTGCTGGGAAATAAAGATCCCCCTTGGCGTCTAATAGATCTCATGACCTAGAAAGAAGTGAAGAAGTCCCATATCCGTCATCTCAAACTTCTCATAAAGTGCTGCCTTCGTTTGTTGGACCATCTGAGTATGGTCACCTGTCACAATCAAATCATCCACATAAAGGACAAACAACATACGACCTCCACCTGAGGTTTGTACATACAACTGAGGGTGAGCTTTGGAATGCCGATACCCTAGTTTCTCCTAGAGGAACGAGTCAATCTTCTCATTCCAAGCATGGGGAGCCTATTTAAGGCCATAAAGAGCCTTCAACAACTTATACACATGTCTTTTGGAAGCCACTTCAAATTTGTCGCATTTTTCTTCGGGATGTGGACATAGGTATCACACCCAAACACCCTAAAATAAGAAACAACTAGCTTAGACCCAAAGTATACCTCATATGGAATCATACCAACAATAGTGGAAGTAGGGGAATGATTAAGGATGTGAACTACAGTAACCACAACCTCAGCCCATAGACACTAAGGTGTCTGACGATGCTCCATCGTGGTACAGGCCATCTTGATGACACTGCGATTCTTCCGCTCCAAGATGCCATTCTCCCAAGGGATGTTTGTATTGGCAAACTCCTCATGAATACCATGATCTGCACAAAAACAAACAAACTCATTAGAAACAAATTCTCCACCCTTATCCGATCGTAAGGTCTTCAACTTTTGGTCTGATCAGTTCTCTCAAAGAGCAACCAATCCTCAAAGTTGGAGAAAGCCTCAGACTTCAGCTTCAAGAAATAAGCCCATGTCATCTTGCTGTAATCATCCACAATTAGCATGAAATACAAGCTCCCTCTAAGGGGCTCCATCCTCATCGGTCCACAAAGAGTGGTAGAAACAAGCTCCAAAGGTGCAGAAGACTGCCTTAAAGCATTGTTGAGAGCAACATCACGAGTCTGCTTCCCACAGATACAGGATACACAAGGCTACTAGCTCACCACAATATCCGACAAACCTCGAACAAGCTGTTCCTTTGACGCCTTCCAAAGATAATCATAATTGAGGTGGCCAAACCGAGCATGCAAAAGCTCAGACTAAGTTTGGGAGGTAAAAAGAAGAGAAGTCAAGTCAAAAAAAGACGGCAACTTGTAGACTCTATTCTTCTCATAACCTCAAGAAATAATCTTTCTCGATCCACAATCAAGAATCCGAAAAGAATCCTCATCAAATTTAACCAAAAGACCGAGGGCACAAATCTTTTGCAACGAAAGGAGATGATACCCCAAAGTCGGTACATAACGTACCTCGAATGTATAGACACCACTATGTCCATCTCAAATAAGATGCAAGTTGCCCCGTCACTGTATAGGAATAGACAAACTGTCACCAATGAGAATCTAGCCATACGAAGGCCGCAAATGAGCAACACCTGCTAAAGAAGGATTCGCGCCATGAGACACCACAGTCCACAATTCACTGCGGAGTGAATGGGACTATCAACGCAACATCAAAAGCCGTCAAGGTCGGATTTTCAACCACCTCCAAGTGGAGAAAAGCAACTGATGAGGGAGCAGCCACCGATCCAGAATCCTTGGAAGATTTCTCCTTCTTCTCCTTGTTGAGGCAATCCTTTTTCCAGTGACATGTTTTGCCACAAATGGGACACATAGACTCCTTTTCTTTGTCCTCCTCCTTTTGGTCCTTCACCTTCTTCTGAGAGGACTGACCAACCAAGCTGAAGCAATCAAGGTGGAATAAAGCCCACTAAAGCAAGGCGGTAACTATGAAAGAAGAGTTATCACCATGTCTTCAAAAGTGATCACCTTCCCTACGTTTTGAACCTACATCTAAAGCTGCCTCAACCTTTTGATATACTCCTACATAGTCCGCATCTGTATTTCCAAAGAAACTCGCTTCGTGACAATCATCCGATTGTACATCTAATCAAGCTCCAGTCATATCTCTTGAGCCACTGTCAAATGCTCAATATGAGAGAGAACAACTGTAGTACATGAGAGAAATAAAAATAAGCAAATGCGAGCATTGAGTTTATCCCAATGTGCCTGAGCCTTTGCCAACTCCACCTTATCACTAGAAGAGAGTCTGGACTCGTCTTGCGAAGAATGAAGATGAAAAGCCTCTGTAACAAGCTCCACCAAATCATAGGACTCCGGGATGGCAAGCATCGTGACCCGCCAGATGCGGTAATTATTGCCATCGGGCTTTTAATCTGATGGAAGAGCCAGTAAGATGAGCACCTTCCGGTCCATGATCACCTGAAATTCAGTTCCGTCCTTAGAAGACGTCTTCATCTACAATGCCTGCACAAAACACAATGAGCATCCCTCTCTAACTGTAAGAATACAACGTGCTAGGGCTCAAGTTCGCTCGTCCCGCTGCTCCTTTACCCATCAAGGGCAATGAAAAGGTAAAATTTTGCACTTGAAGACCCAAAATGCAGCCTTCTTTCTTTTCTGACAGCAAAGAAAACAGCAACAGCCCCAGCAAATCTTCTTTCTTACACGCCCACGCTTGCCTTAGCCTTATTCTAATGCACAACTCACCTGCTCGCACTTGAATGCTGAAAACACACCCTTGTATCGCATTGAAATCTTCTCTTCAATTCAGTCCACCCTAGGTCAGTCCTTCAATGATCTAATACCTTGTTAAGAGTGAAGCAATACGGAAGCAAATGACCAAGACACAGAGTGAACAAAGAGAGGAGAGAGAGAGTGAGTGAGTGAGTGAGTGAGTGAAACACAAAAAATCTACAATGAAGAATTTTGTATAGGAATGTAGAAATATACACGAGTGCATGGAGAATATCTACGTATATCTCCACCTCGAAGATCTCACTCTCTGTCAGCCCTAAGTGCAGTCTCCATGGTCTGTAGCCTGAAATCTGTAAAAACCAACTGATAGAGACTACTGAAATCAAGGCCTATAAATAGGCTACGAAAAACATGAAAAATAATGCACATCAACTGCATTAAATGCAACTGACTGCTGCAGTCCAATTGCTTGGCACGTGTCACCTTTGCCTAGCAAACCTGCCACGTGTCATCTGCCTTGCTGCCTACGCTCCTACCACGTGGACTACCTGCTGTAAAGTGCACCTATCTATCTAGGGAATGTCACTCTCTAACACCAGGGGTTGTTTGGGGGGCAAGGGGAAGGGGTGTCTCTCTCTCTCTCAAGAAGTGTGGTCATGCAAGCCATCTTCGAATGCACACTTGAGAGTGTTTGGCTATGAGGCTTTTGTGCACATGAACAATGCAAAAAATTGGAGACAAAGTCATGTAAATGCATTTTCCTAGAATATGGTGGCAAGGGTGAAATGGGGTATAGATTATGGGATCCCAAGAAAAGGAAATATGTACGCTACAATGACGTTATCGTTCGGGAAGATTGCATGCATAAACAGCCCGAAAAGACTGAGGAAGTCAAAAAGGTTTTGTTTTGAGAAGAGATACCTGTAGGATAGCAAAGAGTGCTCGTTGTACAACAACAAATGCTTGTTGTAAATGACCCTATAAATGCAAGGAATGATGCTGAAATTGATCAACAAGAAGCTGCCCATGATATACCATAGCTTCAACAAGAAAATATGCCAGTAGAACAGTCAGAACAAGCAGAACAGCATGCTGAACCATTTCAGAAGGGTTTTGTTCTGAGAAGAGATACCTGTAGGATAGCAAAGAGTGCTTGTTGTACAACAACAAATGCCTACTGTAAATGACCCTAAAAATGCAAGGAATGATGCTGAAATTGATCAACAAGAAGCTGCCCATGATATGACACAGCTTCAGTAAGAAAATATGCCAGTAGAACAATCGGAACAAGCAAAACAGCATGCTGAACCATTTGAACAGCAAGTTGTTAATGCAGATTTGGTTGAACAACCAACAAACACTAATCATTGGGTCCATACGTCGACCAGAAATACCAAACAGCCAAATAGGTTTGTTCCTAGTGCAAATTATGTTGCTGATTATGTCATGTTGACACATTGTGGTGAACCATCATGCTTGAAGGAAGCAATGAACAGAGAGGCAAAGAGGACAGCAAGAAATGGCATAAATCTATGTTGTTCGAGACAGAATCTCTAAATAAAAATGGTACTTGGGATTTGATGCATTTGTCACAAGGGAAAAAAATCCTACCATGCAAATGGGCTTGCAAGATTAAAGTCACTTCCGATTCCTTGCCAAAGTACAAAGCACAACTTGTTGCAAAGGAGTACAAGCAGGAACATAGGATTGATTTTGACAAGATCTTTTCTCCAGTAGTCAAGATGACTAATTTGCGAACCATATTGGGATTGGTTGCATGTGAGGATATGGAACTCATACAGATGGATGTAAAGACTGCTTTCTAACATGACAATCTACATGAGGATATTTATACATGCAACAGCCAAAGGTTTTGTGGCCAAGGGGCAAGAAAAGATGGTACATAAACTCAATAAAAGCTTGTATGGGCATGAATGGTATCATAAGTTTGATACATTCTTGCAATCTCAAGGATTTAAAAGGAGTCAAGTGGATCATTGCTTATAGACCAAGAAAACAGCAGATAGTAGCCTTATCATGTTGGTTTCATATGTGGATGGCATGATGATTTGTGATGGGGATGTTCATGCCTGGGACACATTCAAGTAGAACCTACACGACAGTTTTGACATGAAGGATCTTGGCAAAACAAATCACATTCTTGACATGCGTATACTCAAGTACAAATCAAAAGGTCTTCTTTATCTGTCACAACAAGAGTATGTATCCAAGATTTTGCAACATTTCAATACAGAGGGGACAAAAGCAATTGGCGTACCATTGCCTCCATATGTGAAACTTGATGCAAAGGATAGCCCTACATCTGATAATGAAAAGACCAAAATGGCCAAGATTCCATATGCCTCAGTTGTGAATAGCTTGATGTATGCTATGGTCGCTACAAGTCTTGACATAGCGTTTGCGGTGAGTACATGGTTCCTAGTAGAAAGCATTGGAAAGCAGTGAAAGGTATATGAGGTATCTTAAGGGCACAGAGGACTTGTGCATCTCCTTTAGAAAGCAAAAGGCATCTATCGTTGGCATTACGAATGTAGACTATACTGGTCATGCTGACTACAAGAAGTCTACTTCAAGGTATGTATTCATCTTCACAAGGGAAGCAATTTCCTGGATTTCTAGGCTACAGATGTGTGTTGCATTGTCTACTACAGAGGTAGAGTATGTGGCTGCCACTCAGGCATGCAATGAGACTTTATGGCTTTCACGTCTAGTGGAAAAGCTTGGCATTACCGAGACCCTTGTCCTCCATTGTGATAGTCAGAGTGCTAGTATACTAGCACAGAACCACGTCTTTCATACAAAGACGAAGCACATACAGGTGAAGTATCACTTTATCAAGATGTACTTGACAACAAGAGCATTAAGCTTGTCAAGGTACATGCAAATGATAACCCTACAAATCTTCTCACGAAGAGCCTTCCAACAAAGCGATTTGCTCATTGCTAACAAATGATGGGAATCGGATAATATATGTATTTCAGCTTGGTTAAAATTTAGACTTAGTCGATTCTTTTCTTCAACCTTAAGGCACGCTACCTTTAGGTGGGAAGTTGTTGGGGAAAAAGGGCCACCATTCCTTTTATATATGCTCAAGTGCGAATGCATCCATACTTTATATATACGAACCTAGCATCATGGACCATGGTTGTGTGTACTAGGACGTGTCAAGTGTCCAATCTCAAAACCAATAGAAGAGGAAAGGAAGAGAGAATAGGAAAAGAAAAAGGTGAATACAATAATAAAAATTAGAAAATTCATTATTCCTTACCGTATCTATGAGGTTCTCACTGTTAGATTTCCGGACTTGCGAGTTGCGTCACACGTCTTCATTGTGATTCCTTATATAGATTGGGTTCAGCTATGAGCAGGCAGCAATCACAAATCTGAAATCGGATTTCTTTTGTTGGCTGTAGCCTATTATGGTTCATGGACAGCAGTTACCCATTTGTTGTTTGCAAAGAATACGAGAAGAAAAAAGAGTGATCAGTCATGAGTTGAGAGTCAATACTTGTCAAAAGATGACGTACCAGTGAGACAATAGGGTTTGCAGGAGAACACGGAGTGAGCTCAGCAAACATGGAGAAGAGAAGAGAAGAGAGAAGAAACTCTGATGAATGGAATGATGAAGTTCTCAATCATGGAGTGAATGTGATACAAGGGAACAAGGGTGCCGTAGCATAAGGAAGATGATGAAGACAGCCATGAACCACGAACCGCAATGTCCTCCTGAAGGGGTGTGAGGGTAGTGGAGAGGCTGGAGAGAAGAGATGACAGACCAAATGAATCAGCCGTGTGGAATGAGTGAGAGAGTGGCCTATAAATAGGCATAGTCAGTCTAGGATGGCGCCCCTTTTTGGGGCTGCAAACCCTAAACGCAAAATGCGGGTGAAGGGTGAAGGGTTTCTCAACACTTCAACTGTTGAGAAACCCTTCAACTGCAGTTTGTGTTTTTGTGTTTCTGTGTTTTGCGTTTAGGGTTTACAGCCCCAAAAAGGGGCACCATCCTAAACTGACTGTGCATATTTATAGGCCACTCTCATTCATTCCTTACGGCTGATTTTATTCAATCCGTCACCTCTTCTTCCCAGCCTCTCCACTACCCTCACACCCCTTTAGGAGGACATTGCGGTTCGTGGTTCGTGGTTGTTGTCATCATCTTCCTTGTGCTACGGCACCCTTGTTCCCTTGTATCACGTTCACTCTATGATTCAGAACTTCATCATTCCATTCATCAGAGTTTCTTCTCTCTTCTCTTCTCTTCTCCATGTTTTGCCGAGTTCACTCCGTGTTCCTCCCCGCCAACCCTACTGTCTCACTGGTACGTCATCTTTTGACATGGTATAGGAGCTGCATCTGCTCACCTAGCAGTGAAGATCCTCCACTCCAGTGAAGACAAAGACCAATAGCGGGTTCGGCATCCGCTTCTCTTCTTCTTCCGTTGCATCAAAATCTCGTTTTTGCAAATTTCAGGTGTTTCAGCTTGCTGCCCACACCCCGTTCGCGGTGGACATCTCAACCGAAGCTGTCAATTGCTGTCACTATCAGTTGGTGCCTGATTTCCAGCCTTCTTCACGCAATTTGGAGCTACTTCCAGCCAGGTGACTGCTGTTCTTGTGCAGACCTGTTACCGTACAGCTTGCCACATCATCACAATCATGCTGCCTGCGTTTTTAGTCTTTCTCTCTCCTCACCTGCGTTTTTCTACTGATTGCAACCTCTTATTGCTGGTCGCATCCTCCTCCCACAGACAGCTCCCTTCCAGCCCTTCCACTACCCTCCCACCCCTTGAGGTGGACATTGCGGTTCCTGCTTCACATTGCCCTCACACCCCTTGAGGCGGACATTGCAGTTTGTGGTTCATGGTGGTTGTCCTCTTCCTTCTTCAGCAAGGCACACTGGTATCCATGGCTTCTTTACCAACAGATGACCAAACTATTAGGTGCTCCTACTATGGCATCACCGGACACACCACCGATGCTTGCCGACTTCGACCTTTGCTCCCCACACCTCGAGAGTACATGTGTCTTCCACCAGGCACTCCTTGTGCCACCTCTCCTTTCTGGGCCACAGAGATTGTTCTACATCGGCTATCAAAGTACTATGCTCAAGTCAATAAGACGCACCCAATGCGCACTAAGTCCTTTCGAGCACATGGAGGATCGATTAGCGCTACGACCTCCTAGAGATCGTTGCAATGCCAGCGGCAATCTTCTCCCACTTATTTTCAGGTATAGTGGCTTCCACGACCTACGAATCTGCCATCCACTCCATCGAGAGACAGTGATTGTTTGATACCGTCTCCTCGTCAGTCCGCTCCTTCAAGAGACAGTGGTTGCTCGACTCCTTCCTCTTCTTCGGCTACCCAGTCTGCTCCACTGAGAGACAGTGACTGTTGCCCACCTCTTGCTCATTCTGAGCCCTAGCCTTCCCCACCCTCGACTACTCAGGTTCGAGAGGCTATCTCTGAAGCTCTTCGGCACCCCAGATACCTTCTTCGGCACGACCGACGGTACTTCCTTCGTCATCACACATTTTGGAGTCTGTGATCCATGAGTTTTTGGATTCCCTATCTACTCCACCGGGGGATTCAGAGAGGGATGTTGTTTCTTTACCCTCAAAGGGATCATCTACTTCTTCGCCTTCAACAAGGGCCCCTCCACCTCCCACCTCAGAGGGGGAACCTACTCCACATGAAGTTCTTTACCCATCCTCTACTTTCTTAGGGTGGTTGTCTTCGACCAGTCATCTCCTCTACTGGATCTTCAAGTACCACCTACCTCGGGATCTTGGAGGTTCAGCCCCGACTTGGTGACGAGACCTTCCTGTTCCTTCCGGCATGGATGCATGGAGCTAGTGGCTTCTCTCCCGAGGTTGAGTTTCGGGTTCTCCAGTTCACTCTGTCTACTATTCTTTACTACAAGTTTCCTTTCAGGTGGAAATCTCGGATCTTAGGGATCCTCTATATCTTCTTTCTCCTCTTCTTTATTCCTCGGTCAGCATGGAGCCACCTCCCAGGATCAAGTACAGGCATATCCTTATGGTTCTCGGCACCACACAAAGTCCAACATTCCTCCTATGCATTGCATGTTTTCATCATCTTTGTACTAGGGCGCTTGGGCAAGTGAACAATTTTCCCACAAGGGACACTGTCCAAGTGGCACTTGTTGCATGCGCATTCTTCAACATGTAGCATTGCATCTCCACCTCACTCTTCTCTTGTTCCCCTTTTTGGGCCTGAGGGGGGGTGTTGAGAAACCCTTCACCCGCAGTTTGCGTTTTTGTGTTTCTGCGTTTTGCGTTTAATCTACTCTAATACCATGTCAAAAGATGATGTACCAACGAGACAGTAGGGTTTGTGGGGAGGAACACGGAGTAAACTCAGCAAACATGGAGAAGAGAAGAGAAGAGAGAAGAAACTCTGATGAATGAAATGATGAAGTTTTGAATCATGGAGTAAATGTGATACAAGGGAACAAGGGTGCCGTAGCACAAGGAAGATGATGAAGACAGCCACAAACCACGAAACCGCAATGTCCTCCTAAAGGGGTGTGAGGGTAGTGGAGAGGCTAGAGAGAAGAGGTGACGGACTAAATGAATCAGCCGTAAGGAATGAATGAGAGAGTGGCCTATAAATAGGCATAGTCAGTCTAGGATGGCGCCCCTTTTTGCGGCTGCAAACCCTAAACGCAAAACGCAGAAACGCAAAAACGCAAACTGCGGGTGAAGAGTGAAGGGTTTCTCAACAATACTTACCACATGCAAAAGCAAGCCGAACAACCAACACATGTAGGAGCATGCCACAATTGGAATCAAGGGCAAATTGCAATCACAAACCACTCACAATTGATAAACGCAGTCCCCCATAATTCACCAAGAACAAAATTGTTAATTCGTCCAGAGTCCAACTCCACTTCACTAGGATTGGATCGTCCACCGTCCATGATTGATCATTGGATTGTGATTCATCAAGGCTTTAAATAGCTTAAGCCTCAGTGATCGTCTGACATAATTAAATAAAAAAAGTTAATGTGTGGTCGATTGTCGAGTATTATTAAATTAAAAACGCCTTTTTTAAAAATAGTTGAAAACCCTATCCTAATAGGCCTGAATCCTAGCTAACCTGCATGGGCCTATAGGTGTCTTAGTGAAATGAGTAATCCCTGACTCTTACATGAGGCCCGGACACCACCTAGAAATGGTAATAGGCTCATTCCACCACAAGAAAGTGAAAAGGCATTTTCGCTTGGGACATCTCGCATACGACTCTCTTTAGGAGTTGTTGCATCCACAAATGGTTAATGGCCTTTCACGCCTGAAGCTATCGCCAAGATATCCATAAAGCTTGTCGACTTGGAAAGTAGCACTTACCCCATTCCCTCAACAGTCTACACATAGACCTAAGGCGCCTCTTAGAGTGATTCATGTTGATCTTTGTGGGCTGACATCCACTAACGCCTTGAACGACACATTGTACTTATTTTTTATTCTACATAATCATTCTAGATACATGTGCATGTACTTTGTCAAGCATAAGTCAATATCTATACATATACTTGGGTGCTATTGGTGCATAACCAGATTGGTCGTTGTGTAGGATGTATGAGTGACAATGAGGGCGAGTTCACCTCTCGTGAGTTTTCAAAGTTTATCAAGATCATGGCATTTCGCCCCAGCTTACCTCTACCAACTCCCCTTCACAGAATGGAATCGTAGAGTGTAGAAACCGGATCATCATGAACATAGCATGTTTAATATTGTTCGCAGTTAAGCTCCCCGAGCACCTTTGAGCCAAGGCTATTAATACTTCGGTGTATATCCTGAACCGTTGCTCAACTATGACTATCCCTCAAAGGACTCCCTATGAGACATTTTTCTGGCTCTCAACCTATAGTTTCCCACTTGAGAGTCTTTGAGAGTCATCCCTACACACACACCCCTAATGATAAAACAGGCAAGCTCACTCCTCAAGCTGATCTCTTGATTTTTGTAGGATACTCCTCCAAATCAAAATTCTATCGTTTGTCCAATCCTCAAACAAACAAGGTGATCATTAGGAGAGATGTAGTGTTTGATGAGAGGGATATTGTGGAATTTTCTACACCAAACTTGGAGCCCTTTCCTCACATTATTCCCTCAAAGATAGTGCCTTCTAAGCCAAGTCTACTCATGGTAACCCTGAAAACGTTTCACTGCCACTGAAACAAGAAACCGCTGCAACGGCTAAAACGTTTCACTAAACGCAACACTCAAAATGAAACACCTGACTAAAACAAGATTTTTGAAATAAAAAAGTGAATTTTTTTGTGCTTTTTTGAGAGTTTTTAAATACTTTGCATATATGATACACATAATTTATTGACATGAAAGGGTTTGCATAGTATAAATGTGTAAGTTGTATCTCATTATTTATAAGAAAACTAAATCACATATATTATTCAACCATAATTTATTGACATGAAAGGGTTTGCATAGTATAAATATGTAAGTTGCATCTCATTATTTATAAGAAAACTATATCACATATATTATTCAGCCTTTTTGTTGTGAGGAGTGCACAATGATGTGCGAGACAAAAATGAAACAAGAGCAATGCTAAGAGTGAGAGTGAGAGAATCACAAGATGAGTGTACTAGTTGATTTATGATATACAAAGAATAAAATGTATTTATATGTTAGGGTACAAATAAGGGTTTGTTTACACCCATAAGTTTATACACACAGAGATTAAGGGACTTTACACCCAACAACCTCCCACTTAAAGGCCTGAAGTGGTATCTTTAAGCTAGCCAACTCCCACTAATTGAATGCAATTCTCATGTTGAGCCTTTGCAAGACTCTTAGTGAGAACATCTGCAATGTTATCTTGGGTTTTGAACTTAGTCAGTGTGACAAAACCATCATCCAAGACCTATCGAGTCAAGTGGTACCGAACATCTATATGTTTAATACATGCATGAGACATGGCATTCTTAGCCAGACATATGATACTCTAGCTGTTACACCCAAGCACTAGAATACGGGAAAGAAAACCAAAATCCTTTTAAGTATCTAAAGATACATTTCACTGCTTCCAATTGTGGCTTGCCAAGGTTAGACATAAATCTACTAATAATTCCCACTGCATGAGCAATGTCAAAACAAGTTGCAACCATGGAATACATCAAAGAACCAAAAGTTGATGCATAAGGCATGCCCTTCATAGCAGTAGCAACTACATCATCTTTTGGGCAATCAGCTTTGCTAAGCTTTATATATAGTAGTAAAGGCACACCAAGAGGCTTAGCATCAACCATATTAAATTTGTCAAGTACTTTGTTGATGTACTTGTCCTGTGAAAGAAACAAGGGTTGCTCTCTATCTCTTTTAATGGCATGCCCAAAATGTGTTCAAATGCTCCCAAATCTTTCATTGAAAAGGCTGAACTCAGCTGCCTTTTAAGAGCATTTAAAGTACTCTTATGCTTTCCTATAATCAACATGTCATCCACATATAAGACCAATACAATAATGCTTCCATCATCAGCCTTTTTAGTGTGTAAGCAATGATCTGCACGATTGCATTTAAATCCATGGCTGAAAATAAAAGTATCAAACTTTTTATACCATTGTCTAGGGGCTTGTTTCAACACATATAAGTTGAGCATTTAAAGTACTCTTATGCTTTCTTGCAATCAACATGTCATCCACATATAAGACCAACACAATAAGGCTTCCATCATCAACCTTTTGAGTGTATAAGCAATGATATGCACGATTGCATATAAATCCATGGCTGAGCATAAAAGTATCAAACTTTTTATACCACTGTCTAGGAGCTTGTTTCACCCCATATAAGCTGCGTTTCAGCTTAAAAACTAAATGCTCTTTCCCTGCAATAGTAAAACCTTCAGATTGTTTCATACACAGCTCTTCATCCAAGTCACCATGAAGAAAAACAATCTTCACATCCATCTGATCCAACTCTAAATCCAAGGATGCAAATGAGAGCAAACAAGACACAGAGTGTAGTCATCTTCACCATGGGTGAAAAAACCTGTTGGAGGTCTATGCCTTCCTTCTGTGTATAGCCCTTGGCAACCAAACATGCCTTGTACTTGGGCTTCCCATCAATATATTTCACCTTGTAAACCCATGTGTTAGGAATAGCTTTCCTTCCTTGGGCAAAGGTACAAGCTCCCATGTGTTATTCACATACAAAGACTTCATCTCTTCCTACATAGCAAGCTTCCACTTTCTCTTGTTTTCACATGACTGTGACCTCCTTTTTGGTAATGTGCATATCACATGCTGCAGCCATAACATCTACATCATTACATCAAGCTGCAACAAGTATCTCTCTAGTGTCAGAGGAGCTCAGCCGAGAGAGATGGAAGTTCGAGTGAGCGTAAGTGTCAGTTGGAGAGAGAGAGAGAGAGAGAGAGAAAGAGAGAGTAGAGTCAAGTACAATTCGATAAGAGTATACCAACAATTCTATTGGTACACAAAGAATAAAATGTATTTATACTTAGGGCACCTAAGGGTGTATTCACATGTACAATATGCGTGTACTATACACGGGAGTTAAACCGCACCTTTATCCCAACAACCTCCCACTTAAAGGTCCGATGTGAACCTCTAACTAACCAACTCCCACTAGTCGTATGCAATGCTCGTGTTGAGCTTTGCTTAGACTTTTAGTGAGAACATCTGCAAGGTTGTCTTGTGTTTTGATCTTCCAAGAGGTCTTCTCACCTATTGTGAAGATGACCACTTTACATGTGCTTTTTGCTCTTACTGCTGTTTTGAATTTAGAGCTGTATCAAATGGATGTAAAAATAGTATTTTTGCATGGTGACATTGATGAGGAAATCTACATGAAACAGTCCGAGGGCTTTGTAGTTCCTAGAAAAGAACAGATGGTGTGTAAGCTAAAACGCAGCTTGTATGGGCTGAAGCAAGCACCACGGCAGTGGTACAAAAAGTTTGATACTTTTTATGCTATCTCATGAGTTTACGCGCAGCCATGCAAATCATTGCTTGTACATGAAAAAGGATACAGATGGCAGCCCCATAATACTTGTTTTGTATGTGGATGATATGTTACTAGCTGGGAAAAGAAAGACTAGCTTGGATGCTCTCAAAAATCAGCTGAAATCAGCTTCCTCCATGAAAGATTTGGGGAATGTAGAGCATATTTTGGGCATGAGGATTCGTAGAGATAGAATGCAGAAATTGTTGTTTTTATCTCAAGAAAAGTACATTGGAAAGGTACTGGACAGGTTTAACATAGCTGAAGCTAAGCCTTTTGGGGTACCCTTACCTCCTTATCTCAAGCTTAGCAAAGCCAACAGTCCGAAAGATGACATGGAAGCAAATGCTATGAAGGGAGTTCCTTATGCATCAGCTTGTGGCTCTCTTATGTATGCTATGGTTACTACTCGTCCAGATATAGCTCATGCAGCGGGAGTTGTTAGCAGGTTTATGTCAAATCCTGGCAAAGCACATTGGGAGGCTGTCAAGTGTATTCTTCGATACCTTAAGGGTACACAGAAAAAGTATTTGCTATGGGCAGGGTGCACTTAGTTTGCAAGGTTATTGTGATGCAAACATGGCAAGCGACTTGGACACTCGTAGGTCCACCAACGGGTATGTCTTTACAGTTGCTGGTGGGGCTGTTTCTTGGTGTTCCAGGTTGCAAAACATTGTTGCACTGAGTACCACTGAAGCTAAATACATATCAGCTACTGAAGTTTCTAAGGAAGCTATATGGTTGAGCAGACTTGCAGATGATCTCGACATGTCTATGGGTACTGCAGTTTTGGGATGTGATAGCCAGAGTGCAGTGTATCTGGCTAAGAATGCCATGTATCATTCACACACAAAGCATATAGATGTGCAATATCACTTCATCAGACAGATTCTGGAAGATGGTCAAATCACATTGACCAATACTAAAACACAAGATAACCCTGCAAATGTTCTCACTAAAAGTCTAAGCAGAGCTCAACACGAGCATTGCATTCGACTAGTGGGAGTTAGTTAGCTAGAGGTTCATATCGAACCTTTAAGTGGGAGGTTGTTGGGATATAAAGGCCCGGTAACCTCCGTGTATATAGTACACGCAGATTGTACATGTGAACGCACCCTTTACGTGCCCTAAGTATAAATACATTTTATTCTTTGTGTACCAACACATTGTTGGTATACTCTTATCGTCTCGGACTTTTCACTCTACTAAAAACTCTCTCAAGCCATCACACTCACTGGTTCACTCCTGCTCGACCTCCATCACTCTCTGTTGTGCCCCCCCTCAGTTCCAACATGAGAAAATGTATCTTGGTATGGCTAGTAGTATGCAAATTTCCATATGGAGTAACATTGCAATGGTCTAAAGTATACAAATAAGAATGGTGCCTAATGCATCTAGTGCTCCTAGCATGTCAAATACACGAGGGGCTAGTCAACTAGATGCAATGTTGCATATTAGTTAAATTGAAATTACAACAATGTGAGAGTATAAAGCATTGCAATGCTTAAGGGGAAGAAAGGCCTGCAACCTAGTAGAGGTTTCGAGGTAAGTAAAGTCAGAGGTAAAGTTTCCATATGTTTCTTGTTGAAGCTTCAGCATTATTTCACCAATAGATGCAAAGTGAATGGAAAAGGATGACTTGGCAAGCATCCTCAATTGTTGCAACTTTACCGAGGTGCCATTCAATTAGAGCGGCCTTTAGTTCAAGGCTCAATCAAGTTCAACAAAGCAAGGGTCTAGGGTATGGCGTGATGCTCAAGGGAAAGGTAGCACTTCCACTCCTCCGATTGTGGACAACTCTTGTATGTAGTGGATCTCGGATGAACTTAGCATGCATCCAAGATATTGTGCTACAATATGTCTGCCATGAGGTCACTACTCAATGTACTAGTCACTGTGAGATATATGCAGATGAGTATGAGTTTCACCTAGGCACTAAGACTATACTCTTGCATTAGTTTGGGATCAGTTCAAGTTAGGCATGAGCTTTTGTCTCCATTTTGAGACCAAAATTCTGATCAATTTCAGCTCAGTTTTTTATCAATTTGAGAATCATTTATCGTCACTTTTGAGATCAATTTTTGCATTAGTTACTGATCAGTTTTTGCAAACAGTTTAAGACCAATTCTCATATCAAAAAGTGATAAGTATATGATCAATTGATACTTAGTTTTCAATGGTTTACAGCTAGTTCCATGGACAACAGCATGTGAATAAATGCCATTGAGAGTTTCACTCATGGTTTATATTGAAAATATGCTTTACTAAGGTTCTGAAGTCAGAACAGTTGAGAAACATAAGTTATGGGTGTATCCGATGGGTTTCTAGTAACAGTTCTGAAATGTTATTTAAATTTATGTCACGTTTATGCTGGATGGAAATTTTCGGCAAGGTTTGAGGAATGTGGCATGGTTAGACAATAGTGACCAATGTTGTGACTGAGATGCCTTATGGAAATTTCAGTACAGTATGTTTTTTCTTTGACACAATGCGGTGCAATTGAGGATGATTGCATGGATTTCAAGAGGGAGGTTTGCCATCGAGACATGAAATTTTGACCTGCTCTAATCTTGCTGATAAGATTTGATTAAGATATCAATCAAGCGTGCAAGGTTGTTTAGCACATGTGATGCACATGGCAATTATTTCATGGTAACAAGCCAAGGACCCCAAGAATGCAGTGGATATCAAAGACAAAAGTTGTAATAAGTTATGCCTAACGGGTACTAGCTGGTACTCAATGTCAAATTTGGGCCTAGACCAATTTATTGGTCACTAATGTTAGTGGTGATATTAGAGATTAGGCAATTAATGCTAGTCTAAGGGTCAATAACTGCTCGGGGATACTTGAAAAACAAATTGGTTTGGCCAATTTGATTATTGGTTGGAGAAATTACTTTTTTTAAAGCATTGGAATAATTATTAAATTAATTTTTTTAATTAATATTCTAATAATTAATTTAATAAACTCAAAATGCTAAAAAATGGAATAAGAAGACTACCACTTGGCAAAACTTTCCCATGCAAGTGCAAAAAACGTTTTTAGGGGCTGGTTGAAGTCTCTTCTAGCCATTGTGAGAGAAAAGGAGACTATTCGAGAGCAAGGAGAGGTTGCTCATGTGATTTCAACCACCAAGAATCAATCCTATACCATGTGACAACAATTTGGAGCTCTCTGAGAACAGGTGACAACAAGCCAAGATCCTTTTGGTGCACATGATAGCATGCAGGAGGGGGCAGCACTCTTTCTTGTGGTCCTAAGCTGTAGATGACAACTTCCATGGCTGTTTGGGTAGGGTAGCAGCAATTTTTCAGCATTTCTCGCAATTAAACTCTGAAATTTCTCTCTCTACAACATTCTCTCTCATCCCCTGACCATTTCTCAAGTTACCTCAGCATTTTCCAACAGTTTGAGCCATCAAAGGAAAAAATTTCAATCATTCTCTACTATAAACCCTAGTTTACAGCATAAATTAGGGTGTTTTTGACAAGCGCCTTGGGATGCGTACTCAAAATTAAAGGCCTAGGACTTGAATTCCAATAGCTGAAATTAAGGAATTCCAAGGAGTTTCAAGAGGCCAGCCAACCAACCAGCATAGCATTTTGCATGAGCATGATCACACCTACATTGTCTCTTGCATAACTCCAATGCATTGGCAATCTATTCTGTACACATGGATTTGTGTGCAATTATCTACTTTTGGTCTTTTGGAGTGATCAACTTTGAATCCACCATATTCATCGCATTGCACATGGTAGTCTCCAAGGCAATCTCCCTTGCTTGCTTAGCTTTGCTAGCCTGCTTTCCATATGCTTCTTTGCCTCTCCATATATCCACCTTTTGTCTATTCCTTCATCATTGACACCTAGTATTGGTAAGGACAGCTTGTTTATTTTGTGAAAGCCTTCGAGTCTTTCCCTTAGTCTCCCGTCAGTTACTTAATCAACCACAATCCGCGTTTTTTGAAACAAACACTCAAAATTTTATTTTTTTAATTTCATTGTTCCATCTGCCTTTGCAAGACTTTATTAAGCTACTCAACAGTCAAGGTGCACCCTTTGTCCGATGCCTTGGTCTCTCTGGAGTGACCACTTGGACTCCCTTCATAACACGACCATCATCTCTATAGTCTTGATAGAGCATTGAGCAACCACCATGTACCCTTTGTCCAATACCATAGCTACTTTGGGGTGGGACACCTTGGGATAAAAACACCAAAACAAACAAAATTTTGGTTTGACCTTCCTTTCTAGCGCATTGGCTTGAGATGGGGTATTGAGATAAAGTAAGCATTACATGCTAAATTAGCCTCTTAAACAACCCCAAAAGTGCTTCCTTAATGAAAACCCTAAAATGGTGCACAATTTGAGAGAGTTTAAAACAATACGAGGTTTGAGATCCCGAAACTTTCTGTAAATAGGTAGACTATCCTCAATTCAGCTCGATCTCATTTTTGCAGGCTCCAAGCCCTCTAGCTTCACTACCCACACCTTGTTCATAAAGGACCAACTAAGGCTACTCAACCTTGTCTTTGAGTTAACCTAACCCTAATTTTTTCTATTGAGTTTATGATTTGTCATACATTTTCAATTATGTTTCCAAGTTACGGTATTTCTTCACAACCCCTCGTGCAATGAAAAAGGCTCCCCCTTTGACAACTCAACCCCCCCAAAAGAAATCTAAGGAGATAGTGAAGGGGTAAAAATACTTAATGACAAGGTAGAAGAAGGAGATGTCAAGGGTCAAAGGAGAGGGAGATGCTATAAAAGAGGAAGGATGGTTGTTTAATCAATGATAAAGAACCACATCCAATAGAAGAACCATCAATCGGATCTTCAAATGCCGCAACCTCATTAAAGATCACATCCCTACTCACATTGATTTTTCTTTTATTCGGATCATAGAGTCGATACCCCTTCGTGGTCAAGCTATAGGCTACAAAGATAAGCTTATTCTATTTGGGATCGAGTTTGCTCCCTCTTTTCCTTTTGTCCACATGGACATAAGTAGCACACCCAAAGATGCGAAAGTCGGATATGGAAGGCTTCTTCCCAAGAAAAGCCTCATAGGGAGCCATATACTTCAATGCTGAAGTAGGGGGTCTATTGTGGGTATGAACTGTTATAGCCACTACCTCACCTCAAAGGGAATGAGGTAAAGTCCTATGCTCCAACATTGACGATCAGAGCCCATCTCTAGCATGGTCCAATTGGCGCACTCCACCACACCATTCTCAAATGGTGCAGATGATGAGACACACGAAAAGCACACTAAACTAGAAGAAAACGCAATCAAAGCTTCAAATATCTTGTCAGACTCTAACTAAGGCTCCCAACCACGAGATGATAGACTGACAAAATAAGGCAACAGTTATATCCCACAAACACTTATCTTTTGGAAGTTGGCTCGAACTTATCTCATTGTTTTTTTGGGATATGAACATAAGCATCACACCTAAAAACCCTGAAATAAGACACATCTATGGCCGATATAGGTGACCGATTGAGGATGTGGATAGTGGTGGCCACTACCTCAAACCAAAGACATTGTGATGTCTGCCAATGCCACATCACGGCTCGCACCTATTAGAAGTCTAGTCAGCTCATGAGTGAGTCTGGGCATTTTGGTATTTATTACTAGTTGACCAGCATTTAATGTTGGCAGACCTAATCACACTATTGGCAACTTCTGGCCTATTTACTTGGCTCCTCTTCCACAATCTATTCATTCATCATCTACAAATTCTAGTGTAAGGCCTATTGGAGAGAGGGGGCCGGTGCTATTGCCCACACAACCAATGACTCACTCTTGTATGTGATTGTCTCGTGTTTGGTGTATGGATTCAGTTTTTGTGCATGTCTCTAAGTTCTCCCTTTGTAGTGTTTTTTCTTTTTTCTCTCTTGTTGTGCAATTTGTTACAGTAGTCTTCGACACTTCCGTCCAATTTGGACCCACTTCTAATATGGTATTAGATTTCAAGATCATCGTCTGGCATAGTATCAAGCGTCTGTGTTTGAGCTCCGAGTGTTGTTTTCTACTATTGCAGATCTGCCCACTGCTCTTGCTGATCATCTGGCTGCAATCTGTTTCCAGATTAGGGAGTCCATGTTTATTGCTGTTCGGCCTGTCAATTGCCCCAAAAACCTGTGTTTCATCAATTGTACCTGTGTTTTGCTGTTGCAGTCACCTTCCTAGCTGTGTTGACTGCATTTAATACTATTGCTGCCTGCGCTTTGATTTTTAGCATGTCTTTTCTGGTTTTGCATTTTCTTCAAGCTAGGCGGCAGTATTTTCAGCCTACTTTTGTTGTCTTCGGTCCTTCTAGCGGGTTTTGCTTGATTTTATTTTGTCTAATCAAACTTTGTCCTCTTACAGTAGTCGTTTTGTGATCGCCCTATGTAATGAAGCATAGAAGCCTTAGGCAAAGGCTTCGTGAGGAGATATGCTGCATTGTCCTCCTTGGGATAATAGGCCACTGCTGGCTCGGAATCCATGATCCACTCTAGAACATAGTGATAATGAACCTCTATGTGCTTTGTGCAAACATGAAACACAAGGTCCTTTGCTGGAACTAGAGCACTTTGGTTGTCCACATGCAACTTCATAGGTCCAAGCTAAGGAAAGCCCATCTGCACCAACATGCAGCGAAGCCAAACCATCTCCATAGCTGTAGAACATAATGCACGATACTTTGCCTCTGTGGAAGAAAAGGCCATAGTAGGCTACTTCTTGCTACTCCATGAGGTAACTCCTAATCCAAGGGAGAAGGCATAACCTATAGTGGACCGTCTCAAATCCACATCACCTACCCAATTAGAATCACTCCAACCAAAGAGAGTAACCCCCTCTCCATACATGATCCCATAGGATCAAGTCCCCTGTAAATAACGAGAAACACACAAGGCCACTCTCCAATGCTCTTGAGTGGGAGTCTTCATGAAAGAAAACAACAATGCCACGATAAAAGAAATATTCGGTTGAGTGTGAATAAGCCAAATGAGGGAGCCAACAAGACACTTGTAACAAGTGGCGTCTGTAAGGAGGGCTCCCACTGCCAAAATCTTGGACTCCGAGTCCATACGGCACAAAATAGGCCGACAATCAGCCATACCATACTCCAAGAGAAGCTCCGAAATGTACATGTGCTAGGGAATAAAAATGCCATGTGCCATCTAATAGATCTCCAATCCAAGAAAGAAATGGTGGATCCCAAGATCCCTCATATCAAACTCCTGTCGCAAAATCTCTAGAGTACAATCCACCTCGAGTATAGCTCCATGTAATGATAAGGCCATCCACATACAAGATGAACAAAACACACCTATCACCCTCGACCTTGAAGTGTAGATTAGAGTCATGAACTGATCGATGAAAACCACTCTATAGAAAGAATCCATCAATCCTCTAGTACCAAGCGCAATAAGCCTGCTTCAAGCCATAGAGGGCCTTCCACAATCTGTAGACACAGTCCTTCCCTAGCATAAGAAAACCTAGAGGCTCTGAAACATAAATCTCCTCCTCAAGGACACCATTCAAAAAATTAAACCTTACGTCCATCTGATAAACAAGCCAACAATGGTGGCCCGCAAGAGAGACATGCGAGCCATAGATGCAAAAGTCTCAAAATAGTCCAACCCAACCCTTTGACCAAAACCCTTGGCAACAAGCCTAGCTTTGTACTTATCCAAGGAACCATCTACAAGGTACTTGGTCTTATAGACCCACTTCACACCTATCACCTGCTGCTTCGGGGGACACAAAACCAACTCCCAAGTCTAATTACGCTCAATAGAATGGAGCTCCTCCTACATGGCCTGATGCCAAATATCTTGTGCAAGAGTCTCCTCAACTCTAGTGGACTCACTGTCATGAAGAATCTATGACATAAAAACATGAAATGCATGTCTGTGAAAGGGACTCCCCTTCACCAAGAGAAGGTCAATCCTCCTCATCGAAGGAAGGCTCCCCCGCTGACAATTGCGCATCCCTAGAAGACCTTGGAGGGGAGGCTGAAGGAGTGGAAACATGCAACGAAGTAGTAGTTGCATCCGTCAAAGGTGGTAGGGAAGCCGAGATGAAGGATGAAGGAGGGAGAGGAGCCAAAGACGAAGAAGGGGTACTAAGAGGCAACCTAAAAGGAAGTAGAGGAACTAAGGGTGGGGGAGGGTTAGTCGATGATGAAGAAACACCTGTAAGAGAACCATCAATAGGATCCTTGGAGGCCGCAACCTTATCAAAGATCACACCCCTATTTACCTCAAGCTTCCCTGTCATCGAGTATAGAGCCGATAGCCCTTCATGATAGTATTGTAGCCCACGAAAATGAGCTTCTTGGACTTCGAGTCAAGCTTGGTCTTCCTCTTCTTCTTATCCACATAGACAAATGCATCACATCCAAAGATGCAAAAGTGAGACATGAAGGGCTTTTGACCAAAGGAAGCCTTGTAGGGAGTAGTGTCCTTAACACAGAAGTTGGGGAGCGGATATGAACCATAGTAGCCACCACCTCATCCCAAGGGGTATCGGGCCATCTCGAGCATGGTTTCATTCACACACTCCACCACACCATTCTCCGAAGGTGTATTCAAATGGGTATAGTTCATCCAAATGCCATGATCCTTGCAAAATTAAGAAAAGAGGTTAAAAGTAAACTCTCCACCAGGATCTTCTTGTACGCCATGAACTTTGGAAGTAGTCTATCTCTCCACAAATACCTTCCACTTACAAAAACGGGAGGATGTCTCACTCTTGTACTCCAAAAAATAAGGCCACGCATAACAATTGAAGTCGTCTATAATCAACATCAAATACTCAGCAAGGAATTTGCATTTTCAGCAAAATGCAAGAAACAAGGGCCACCTAATGCCGAGATGTCCCTAGATCCTAGATGCTATTGCCTAGCCGTCTGGAGAAGTCCCTAGTTGCCAAGAAGGTAAGGGCCGTGAATGCAACAAACACAAGCTAAAAACTTGTGCTTAAGAATTTTGGGCTGCTCCTCTGCAATGAAAACATGCTCTTCTACAAGAAATCTCTAAATTATGTTCTCATTTAGGCAATGATACCATGTGAGAGAGTGCAATATAAGAGAAACACGAACATAGAGAGAAGCACAAAGAGAGAGAGAGAGAGAGAGAGAGAGAGGAAGCAAAAGATAAAGGAAGAATACTGCACTAATTGAAGAATGCTGATACAATGGGGATGGACTAATCAATCACTATACTCAACCCAAAGCATTAGTAAGGGCACCAAATTAGGGTGATGACAATGGCAACACCAAGCATGGAGTGTCGGAGTGTGCACATACAAACGGAAATTGCTGGCCGACGAGCAATAAATGCTGGTCACTCTCTAAAAAATACCATTAAAAATAGGAAGGCCCTAGAAAAATTCCTAGATGACAATGACAATGTCCAATAGGTGTAGGCAAATTGGAAAGTAAAAATTGGCCTAGGAATGCACACAAGAAGCCGATGATTGAAGAAAATGCACCTAAACTACCAGAGCTCCTATGTCTCCGTCGGACTCTCACACGAGCTCATAACCAAGAGATGACAGAATGACATAACTAACATAGGCAGGCTAGCAAAAATCTCCTCTTTAAGTCTGCCCACAATCAATCAACCCTTCAGCGCTGTTCTAATGCCATGTCAAAGTGCAATGAATGCAAAAGCATGTGACCGGACTGAAAAAAAGCAAACATAACTAACTGATCAATAAATAATTAAAAAATGATGTGAATACAGGCTGCCTGCCATGTGGCACCCACATGCCTTGCCCTGCCCAGCACTGTCCCACCTACCCAAACTGCTGCAACAACTGCTGCAAACTGTCTGACCTAATCAGCAAATGCATGAATCTGCCCTAAAATGCTTGTACACTGCCTGTAGCCATCCAGGGGATGACCAAATCTCTAACATCTTCTTCTTTCTTCACAATGGTTCTCTTCTCTCATGTCTGTGCAGCCTATTACAGTGGATGCTCATGCTTTCATCACTGCACCTTAATCCAACAGCTCTCTGCTGACCATTGTTGCTGCTGCAAGATCATTACTGGCCTCCACAGCCACCTCAGCCTGAAATGCACCACTCAGCTGTCTTTGACTGCTGCTACTTTACATCAATTGCTGCAGCCACTATATGCTGCATCATGTGCTAAGATGCTGCATCCTACAAGTGAAAACACAGCCTCAGCCACTTGCAGTTATTTTCCTTCACATCCTCACAGTTATATACCTGCTAAAGTTGGCTGGCTGCTCATTTTGACAATCTGTATGATTAATGATACACTCCATCCAACTTTTCATGGCATCTTCTACTCTTACCTTCAGCGGCACTCAGCCCGGCACACATCCTCAAGCATCCCTAGGTATTCAGCCCCCTTGCTCTCTTTTATTTCCGTTCAGCTGTTCTAAATGTATGCAAGCAACAACTCCTAGATTGAGAAATTTTACTTAGCTACCACCTTACTGGATCCTACACAATTTTACAAGTCCGTGTCAGATTGAATACAACTTCCTATGTACATCCAGTGCAGTGCACTCATCCTGCCATTTTATCCCTACCATGACTTCTAAATTTGAGTGATAACTGGCAGCTTGTTGTAAACCACGGCCAAACTTGGCTTACTGATCTTCCTTTCAAGTGTGGTTCTATGCATAAACCCAAATAAGACAAACGAATCCCTTTGACAAAAGGAAACTTCAAAGGCCTTTAAGAAACTATAGCCCCAGCGTGAGCTTGAAAGCAACTTCATGCACCCATCCAATGCTAACTGCCACCTCCAACAGTGACTAGCAACTTATTGAAGGTCGCCACAAAATGCCACCAAAAATTTACAGAATGATAAGATGCCAGCTTTAGAACCAAACCTGGAAGAACATCATGCAGGAGCCGAACTCACGTCGGCAGTGTCGTCGCATCATTTCGAACTGCGTACAGGCCTACATAAAGCATCTGCGTGCAAAAGCCGTTGACAGTAAAAGAGCTACATAAGAAGCATCTCCGGCGAGCTTTCAAAAGAGACAAAATAGCTTCCGCGGACCTGTCGAATTTCTCCGTGCTATTATTTTCTTTGCACGAAAGACCTTAAGCTGCGACTCCTCCTCCTCTTCCTCCTCCTCCTCTTCTTCTTCTTCCCCTTCAGTGCCGACGACTAGATCGAGAAGCTCGATGCAGAACCGAACAAACGGAGGGGATGGAAAAGGAGAAGGGCGCATCGGTTTCGAGAAGGAAAAAGAGGAAAAGGAGAAAGCAGCGATGGCGGCCTTGCACGAACGGAGCAGGTGGGAGAAAGGGAGAGAAAACGGCACCCCTTTTCCCTCTCTCTTTCTCTCTCTATCTCGCAGAGAACAGAACAACAATCGCCAAAAAACGATAAAAAGGAGACACCTTAAAAGGTCGACAAGATTTGGAGGAAACAATCCAGACGAAGAAGATGAAGACCAGGTGCTCAAAAGAAAAAATACAATTTTCTTTTTTATAATTATTTTCATTCCATCGAGCGAGCACAACACAGAGTAAGTTGAGTTCACTGATGCGCGGCCCCACCCACCCCTTTTACATGTCTCGATGAAAACAACCGGTCCACTTTTTAAATACATTATTATATATTGTTCCGGCCTTTTATACATATATATATCCCCATCCCCAAGAAACACAGGATTCTTTTTTTTTCTTTTTGACTGCTGGTCATACTATGAGGGTAGTAGTCCTCCCTCACCCAAGTGATGGCATCATGTGATGCGCATTGATAGCATCCACCCTCTACTCGTGAAATCTTGTCCCACAAGCCTTTCGGCTTTCTTGTAATTATTCTCGTGCCTCCGTTGCACCTCATAATATACTTATCGTGTTACCTTCATTCTGTGTCATGTTACCTTGCCCGTTACATGTTACCTTCCACTGCCCCATGACGTGTTACGCTTCCGCATTCCATGTTGTGTCGTGAAACGCTTCCGCAAAACTATGTGTCAGACGGCTCTGAAGAAGACGATGAAAGCCAGAGGAAAGCAGTCCGATCAAAAATATGAGCACGAGTTCCTTTCACCTCCCAGCCTTGCCTAGTTCATTGCTAGCCAGACTCATCGTGATCCGATTGCCAGCCGTCAAACCTTGGTGAGTCCTATTATTCTTGGACTCTCTTAAATGCTAGGCTCCCCTAAACCCCATTCGGGCGCCCAAGACCCCGGACGGTCATGCCTCGTGCATGTTTCCCTTAATTTACTTTATAAATATAACATTTCCTTCCCCTTAAGAATCGGTTTCGTCCTCGAAAACGATACTTGGAAGGTCTAACTGTAAATTGGGAAACCTTTTCTTTAAAGTACTTACTCGCTCCCATGTTGAGCTTTCTTCTGAACAATCTTTCCACTTAACCAAACATTCTTGATAAATAGTATTCCTTGTTCGTCTATTACGAATATTTAATATTCTTTCTGGTTCATGTAGATTAGATTGGTCATTTAATAGCTCCTCAATGTTATCATTTAAGATTAGATTATCCAAAACACCCAGCTTCTTCCTTAGCTTACTTACATGAAAAACTGGATGTATTTTACTACCAACAAGTAGTTGGAGCTTGTAAGCCAGTTCTCCCACCTTTTTAAGTATTATGAAAGGACCACAATACCTCGGTGAAAGCTTTGGACATTGTCCCTTTTTCATAGTTTTAGTTTGTTCAGGCACCTTAAGATAGACCAATTCTCCTTCTTCAAAGGAGGTGTCTCTTCGGTGAGGATCTGCATATGCTCTAGCTCGATTTTGAGCCTTTTTTATATTTTCTTGAGCAAATTTTAACATACTATTCATATCCTCCAAAAAATCTTTAGCTGCCTGAACCTTTTCCTTATGCAGTCCTACTGCAAAAGGAGCTCAGTCCTGAAACCCATACATTAACATAAATGGACTATATCCAGTGGAAGAGTGATTGGCACTATTATATGCAAACTCTGCTATCGGTAAATACTCTTCCCAATTAGTTTACCTTTTACTTACATATGCCCTAAGCATAACTTCAAGGATTTGGTTAACCCTTTCAGTTTGCCCATCAGTTTGCGGGTGATCCTCCGTACTCATGCTAAGTTTAGTATCCAATTTCCTAAATACCGCACGCCAAAATTGACTATCAAAATTTCTATCCCGATCAGAAACTATATTTGCCGGAAGGCCATATAATCGGTATATGTTCTCTACGAACAATCTAGCCAATTCTAGTGTTTTAACATCAGTTGAAGTTGGAATAAACCTAGCCATTTTGGTTAACCTATCCACAATCACCCACACAGAGTCGTGCCCCCTCTGTGTTCTGGGTAAAGCAACAATAAAATCCATGGAGATACTCTCCCATTTTCCCGAAGTAATCTCTAGTGATGGAGAAGTCCTCCCATTTTCAATTTTTCAGCTTTATTAACCTGGTATTTATTACATTTGACCACATAGTCAAGGACGTCCTTATTCATTCCAGGCCAATAGAACTGCCTTTTAATAAGACTATAAGTCTTATTAACTCATGGATGTCCCGCACTAGGGGTATCATGACACTCAAAGAGTATCTGGCGCCTTATTTCTGTATCTTTCGGGACACATACCCTACCCTTGTAGAGTAAATAACCATTATCAATGGTAAAATTCTTCCACTTGAATCCGGTTTGAGCAACCCCTAATGCTCCATTTCCTTGTTGAATATCCTTAGATATTCCTTCCTCAGTAGAAGCACTTTCATTTGGATCCCCATTTTTTATTGCTTCCCATATGTTGGAATATGCCGGATCAACCTGGCATTTCCCTTTTAAAGATTCAAGCAAGTTGGAAGTGAACTGAGTAAAACTCAATTCATTAATGATGGGCATTCTGCTGAGTGCATCAGCTACTATATTATACTTTCCTTTTCTATATCTTATCTCATAGTCGAACTCTTGGAGGAGTTCGGCCCATCTGGCTTTACGCCCGTATAAATCCGATTGATCATTAAGCCACTTAATGCTTTCATGATCCAATAAAATGAAAGTTTGGCACCGTACAGATAGTGCCTCCATTTCTTCATTGCATGTACTATTGCATATAGCTCCCTCTCATAAACAGAATAATTATGTTTTGCACGGTCTAATTTCTTGCTTTCAAAAGCAACTGGTCGACCTTCTTGTAATAAGACCGCGCCTATCGCCTTATCACTGGCATCAGCTTCAACCACAAATGGTTTATTGGAATCCACAATTAATAATACTGGAGCTGTAGCAATAGCTACCTTAAGTTTTTGAAAACTTTCATTTTGGTCTGTTTCCCAATTAAAGCTCTTTCCTTTTCCTTTAAGTTGGTCTGTCATTGGAACAGCTATTTTGGCATAATCTCGAATGAATCTACGATAAAATCCAGATAAACCTAGGAAGATATGCAGCTCTTCCAAGTTCCTTAGAGATGGCCATTCAATAATTGCCCTTACTTTTTCTGGATCCATGTTGATTCCCTCTTTCGAGATAATATGCCCCAAATATTTGACCTCTTGTGCAAAGAATTCACATTTAGTTTTCTTCGCATAAAGGGAATATGTTCTTAACAGTTGGAATACTAATTGTAAGTGTTCCAAATGTTCTTCTCTTGATTTACTAAAGATCAAGATATCGTCCAAGAAGACTACTACAAAATGTCCTAGATAGGGCCGTAAAACACTATTCATCAGCTTCATAAAGGTAGCTGGTGCATTAGTGAGGCCAAAAGGCATCACCAAAAAATCATAATGCCCGTATCTAGTACGAAATGTTGTCTTGGGAACATCTTGTGCCTTAATTCTTACTTGGTGATAGCCTGATCTTAAATCTATCTTTGTGAAGAATTTTGCCCCTTGCAATTGATCAAAAAGATCTTCCATTCTGGGCATAGGAAATTTATTCTTCACGGTTATTTTATTAAGTGCTCTATAGTCAACGCAAAGTCGCATAGAACCATCTTTTTTCTTTACTAATAAAATTGGTGAAGCCCAAGGTGAATTACTGGGTTGTATAAACCCTTTATCAAGGTAATCCTTAATTTGTCTTTCAACTTCTTGGTGCTGTGTTTCACTTAACCTATACGGTGGTTTAGAAATAGGGTGTGTATCCTTATTTGTGTCAATTGGGTGATTTATATCACCCCTATTTGGTGGAAGGCCACTTGGTAAATCAGAAGGAAACACATCTTTAAAATCATCTAACAAACTACTTAATTCATTATTTACATTCAACTCACAAACATAAGAAAATTGTTGCTTTATATTACAGAAAGTGAAAGTGTTTTGTACAGGAAGAGACCATAACATATATACCTCACAAACTTCCTTCTTTATCAGCTTCTGAACCTCAGTGGAACACAACAAAGGATTATCAGATACTTCATGTTCACCTTGAATGACAAAAGTCTTACCATCCCTTTCAAATTCCTGTGTATTATGATGATAACTACGTTTTAAGGATGGTTCCAATCCCCATAGCCACTCCCTCCCTAGAGCAATATCAGCTCTTTCCATGTTCATAATTTGGAAATCAAGTTTATCTTTATATCCTTGAATCTCAATTTCCAAATTGGATACCATTGTATCCCATATTTTATTATATTGACCTTGCATCATACGAACAATATATTGATGCCCACTCTTTTGTTGGGGAAGTTTCAATTTTTTGACAAGGGCATAATTTATAAAATTATGTGTAGCAGAGTCATCAATCATGACTCTAACTCTCTTTCTAGCTATCAATCCATGCACTCTGACTAAATCATGTGGCCCAAAGGTAGGCTGCCACATAGAAGTTGACATACAACACTTGTGTTGTACATCCATGTGCAAGACCTCTAAAGATTTATACCTTTCATGTCCCTTTAATTCTAAGGTCTGCACTACATGGATTTGTTTTTCTTTTCCCTTGCCCTTGTCCTTATCCTTTCCTTTGTCTTCCCCCTTTTTCTTTTGAGGGCAATTCCAAGTAGCATGGTTAGGGGATAGGCAATTGAAACACAACTTTTCTTTTTTGGCCTTATCAAAGTCATCAGGACTTAACTTTGGCCTCACATATTGTTTCTTTTCAAAAGGTTGTTTTTTACCCTTTTAAAATGGCATTTTCCTTTTAAATTTTCCCACAAATTTTAAGGTTTCCAATTCCTTAGACTTGGGCTCCGTATCAGTGAGACTAGTGAGTGTACCTGGACGCATACTATCTTCATTGATTAATGCAAATTTAATTGCCTCTTTCGGCGTCTTAGGTGAACTCCTTTTTACTTCCTTTTTACAGGCTTTATCTAGTCCCCTAATGAATCCTCTTGTCTTTTGAAATTTATCTATTCCTTCCAATTTGAGGATTATCTCACGATATTCCTCCAAATATGTCAGCAGGGGTCTTCCCTTTTGTCTGACATAATCCCAATCTTCCCAATTTCTTTCCATTTCATTTTCAGGAAGGAATTCTTTTAAAAAGACGGATTCAAATTGAGCCCAAGTTTCAGGTATTTTATTTGCCTCCTTTAAAGTTCGCCACCATTTATACGCTTTGGGCCCCAACGTTAAACTAGCCTCCAGTGCTTGAAGATGTGGTGGAGTATTTTTAAGTTTATGTAAATCTTCCCATTTTTGGAGGAAATTAAAGATTGTATCTTTATTTCTATCTTTTTCCTCCCCTTGAAACTGAGGGGGTTTCATATCCTTTAAAACTGGATTATCCCTCAACTTGTGGTGGGGTTCGTTAGGATCTCGCATAGTCACATCTAAATCTTTCGATGAAGATGGGACATCCGAGGTTTCTATCTTATTTTTATCTCTTTCTAACAATAAAGTTAATTGAGATTTTATTTCAGTGAGTGTTTGAGTTAAAAATTCCATTTGAACCCCTTGAGCCTGTACACGAGCAGTAAGATCATCAAATTGTTCTCATATAGCAAAAAATTCTTCCCATTGTTCTTCTTGCATCTTTGGTTCATGGGGATCTACCATAGGGTGGTCCCTAGAACTAGAAGCTTCCATTACTCCCTCTTTCCCTTTTTCTGCCATTAATACATTGGAATTGGAAAGCAAAGATAAGAATTTTGCATACAAAGTAAAGTACTTCCCTGGTTATAATGACAAAGCAGCTGCTGTTGCTGGATTTATTAGTAAACCCGAAAAGTGAGGAATAATTTTTATCTTTCGAACTAAGCCGGTCACGCAAGAAATGGAGCTTCTTTGCAGAGACGACTAGTATTTAGTCCCCTTCTTAATGATCACGCAGACCATCAATGCACCTTTCCTAAACTTGTTCTCTCCTCAGCCTGTACTTGTTATACAAGTGCAGTCGGAGCTGGCGAGAGAAATTCCAGACAATAAAAGATAACGTGCAGTCGGCTAGTCACAGAGAGGCCAAAGGGTGGTGTCAGTTTTTTTTTTTCATGTTTGCATCTCACGGAATCCACGTAATCCAGGACATGGCATTGGACATAAAGGACAGTCTCTTTTTTCGCCAGATGATAAGTGACGTGAGTGGCGTGGCGAAAATAAACGTCACATCACTTGTATGACGCGTCACCAGAGCACCAGAGACGAACGGCTTCACGGAACATCATGTCACTTGTATGACATGTCACCAGGGCGCCAGAGACGAATGGCTTCACGGGTCAACGAAACGAGACCCGTCGGCTCTGATACCAATGTCAGACGGCTCTGAAGAAGATGATGAAAGCCAGAGGAAAGCAGTCCGATAAAAAATATGAGCACGAGTTCCTTTCACCTCCCAGCCTTGCCTAGTTTATTGCTGGCCAGACTCATCATGATCCGATTGCCAGCCGTCAAACCTTGGTGAGTCCTACTATTCTTGGACTCTCTTAAATTCTAGGCTCCCCTAAACCCCGTTCGTGCGCCCAAGACCCCGAACGCTCATGCCTCGTGCATGTTTCCCTTAATTTACCTTATAAATATAACACTATGGGACCGCTGAATAGAGGGTGATCCCTTATGAGGGGGTGGATGTTGCATGCCCCATAACGGGCCTCAGAAGGAGGGTCCGTTACACTTTTGTCAAAGGCTGCCATCAAAAAAGAAGAAATTGAATAGAGGTATGCAGAGAAAAGAAACCTCCTATTAGATTATCTGAAGATGGAGTCTTTCAGAGTGGAATTATGTAAAACCAAGGTGGATAAACTCAATGGCAAAACAAAGCCCCTTGGTACGGTGCTGTCGAAACTGGACCGGCGCATCGAGAAAATATGTAGTGACCTAGTGTTATGCCATGATGAGCTGAAAATTGTTAATGCGGGTATTACACATTGTCGTGACTATCTTTTAAAAGTGGGTGACTGGGATACCCTGGATCATGAAGGCACCCTGAAAAGAGGGATTGCTAAAGAGTTTGGTGCAGATTCTACTATAGGTGGCTTGCCGACATTAGAGCCTCAGAAGATAAATCTATTGCATCCAACATCACAATAGGTGACCACGTCAACCCCGACTACCCACCCAAACCCACAACCCAAACCACGTTGTCAAGAGCCCAATGCTAGCTCCAGTGACGACTATTCCAGTGACTACAATGATGACTCTTGAGTCTTATGATGATGAAAGTGACTCTCAAGAGTCCAGAAAACCTAAAGACGACTCTTCGGAGTCGAGTGCTGATGAAGATGACTTTGCGGAGTCCAAGGTTGATCAAAAACCAGCAGAAGAAGAAAAAGAAGAAGAAATGGAACATGACTTTGCGGAGTCACATACAGATGAAGATGACTCTACGGAGTGTGTATGAGGGTAGTAGTCCTTCCTCACCCACGTGATGGCGTCGTGTGATGTGTGTTGATAGTGTCCACCCTCTATACATGAAATCTTGTCCCGCAAGCCTTTCGGCTTTCTTGTAATTATTCTCGTGCCTCTGTTGCACCTCATAATATACATATCATGTTACCTTCATTTCGTGTCATGTCGTGAAATGCTTCCGCAAAACTGTGGGACCACTGAATAGAGGGTGATTCCTCATGAGGCGGACTCCACGGGGTGGGTGTTGCCTGCCCCATAACGGGCCTCAGAAGGAGGGTCCATTACACATACCATGGCATGTCTCGCACCCATCTTATTTTCTTCTTCGCACAGTAAGACTTCTTTTTACAGGTGCAACTATGTGATGTTTTGTAATTATCTTTTTTGTTTTTTTTGGGTTAAAGAGGAAAATATAAGTGTACACCTAAAATTGAAGAAAAACTTACACGCTTGAAATTATCTTCTTTGTTTTTTTTTTTGGGTTAAAGAAGGAAAACATAAGCGTACAGCTAAAATTGAAGAAAAGCTTAAACGTTTGGAAGCTTTCAGGCTTTTCAAGTTTGTGAACTACAAAAGTTTTAAAAAGCTTACAGGAAAGCTTTGAACGGCCTGGTCACGCCAAGGTTCAGTGGGGGTAGGGGAACCCCTCTCGCCCCATTCCGCCCACTCCTCACCAAGGCGCACTCAATAGGGAGAGTGGGGTTTCATTACCTCTCCAATGCCCTTGCTAGGCTTCACAAAAAAGGTTGTTGTAACCCCGCGCTACGAGGGTTATCGATTCTTATTGATTGACGAAAGAGTCTCAGAGCTAGCAAGCCAATTAGATGCAAGTTTGACACCTTTTTTACACTTCTTTATGTTGCCTATTTACAAAACCCTGTGTAAAGTGATTCATTGCGATCAGAGTGGAACACGAATTTGCAAGCCCCCCCCTTAACCCTGTTGCCCCTGGGTGCAACGCAGCTCTAAGAGCTATGCCACACTCAGGTTTGTAGTAAGAGCCCCGCCACGCCTATGTTCATTTACTTAGCTTGGAGGGCCTCTACCACAAATAGCTTGCATCCATACACAAGTTTATACTTGTGTGGACCCCATAGAATAACACACACTAAGACAACAAAATATATATTTAAAAAGCGAGTACACAATGTAAAATATATTTCCACACAAAGAGAGAGAGATATTTATATATGTATGTATGTATGATGCTATGTACTCAAACTTGTACTAGTACACAATTTAAAAAACATTTCCACATAAAGAGAGAGAGAGAGAGAGAGAGAGAGAGAGAGAGAGAGAGAGAGAGAGAGAGAGAGAGAGAGAGAGAGAGAGAGAGAGAGAGAGAGATAGAGAGAGATTTATATATGTATTTATGTATGTATGATGCTACAATACTCAAACTTGTACGAGTACACAATTCAAAAAACATCTCCACACAAAGAGAGATATATTTATATATGTACGTATGTATGTATGATGCTACATAATCAAACTTGTACGAGTCTACCTAGTATCAGTGTTTTTGGTGATAGTTCTTGCACTTGTTGGAGTCCCACAAAATTAGGAATACAAGTCAAGCAATTAAGCCACGCTCACATTAACTTAACTACATTGGCCATGCCTAGGTCAATGGACCTAAACGTGGTCTAGCTCTAACTAGAGTACATATATCACAACCACACGATTTCAAACGTAACTTGGACCTCACCTCTACCAATTAGGAGAGAGAATGTGTAGCCATTTGGAGGGTAGAGAGAGAGAGAGAGGTGAGAGAAAGGAGACTTGAGGAGAGAGAATCCAAAACCTACCAACAATGAATGATCAACATGTCATTTTAACTCTAACTAGTTCATAGAGTATGGAGATGCTCCATCAACTCCTAAAGTTATGACACAAAAGTTAATTGTGGTTAAGTAAACCATCCAAACATTCTTAAACTATATAGACTTGTAGAAGTAGAATTTACCTTGGCATGTCCTAGCTGTAAGCTTGTGAAGGCTCTACAATGTTTCTCTCATCTCCATAGCCCAAGACTTTGTCTTCATGAAAGCAACACGAGCCTTGACAAAGCATTGTGCTTATGGATGTGCTTCAATGTGCAATGTCTATTGTCATTCATGGTGCATAGGCCACAACCACAATTAAGCATATGCTATACCCAAAGACTTGACTAGACTTTCAAGACTCTAACAAATGCAAATTGGTATATTTTTAGTGCATTGCCAAGCATTTTTGCATAAATTGAAAACCCCTAGAGTTGTGTCTTTTTTTTGTAGGATTTTTTAACGCTTGGATTGTTTGCATGACTATTTTTCTTGTTGCTTTTTAGTTGAATTATTTGTGTTTGTTTAGACTAGGAATTATTTGTGTCATTATTTTGGATTTGTTGAGCTTGAGAACTTGGTAGTCTTGGTTGAGATTGGTATTTTCTTGGACAAGTTAGAGCTGAGTTTTGATTGTTGCTGTTGGGTGTCCTAAATCAAGTATATCTCTTGCCGATATCTTTACATATCACGAGGACTATGGGTCCATGAGCACTTCACATTGCACTAGTTGGATACACTGTACTCAAGGGTCATCTCCTAATTTTTTTCAATTACTTCCATGCCATGGGTTGGGTTGATGCACTCTTTGCACCATCATTAAAGCAGCACTAGCGCACCATAATGCCTACTATAGCTATATGCAATAAAATTTAGCTACATGTACACTTGAGAGAACATCATTCATTGTGCACTCACAAATTTTTGCATGCATGAGAGTTGGGATTTTTATCACTGAATTAGGAACCTCAAGATGAGTGGGAAAGGTGGTTGGGTGCATTCAATGGTCATAAAGGATGCCTTCAATTCTGATATGGGTTGTTTATTTGATTAACATCATAAGGACCACTATTTTTCTGAGTAGTTGTGAGATTGAGAAGGGTGAAGCAAAGTGCAATGATTATTCTTTTCGCTAAAAATTGAGAGGCGAGGTTAAGGATCCTAATCTAACCAAGAAACTGTGTATGACGCATGAACACTTATAGTTAGGCTAGGCACTAATCTTCTTAGTACATTCATCTTTTCAAGTGTTGCATAGATTGTGTGATTGCATGGCATGAATTCCAACTTTGCACTTTTTCTCAACTCATATATAATAGAGCATTGCATACAATTTCTAAGTATAATTTGGGTTAGGACACACTGCCTTGTATAACACACACACACACACACACACACACACACACACACACACACACACACACACACACACACACACACACACACACACACACACACACACACACACACACACACACACACACACACACACACACACACACACACACACACACACACACACACACACACACACACACACACACACACACACACACACACACACACACACACACACACACACACACACACACACACACACACACACACATGGAAAGAAAACACACGTGGAAATTATCCTACTTATCAACATCATATATCCAATCCTCACTTGTGATTGTTCTTTTTTGTGTACACATCTGGTAGCAAACTAGGAAGACTCTGACAATTCATGACAATTTCGAAGCCCTTGCAAGAAAACTGGATTATGTGGAAGTTCATTCTTACAACCAGGCTACTAGTTCAATGAGAAGAAATTATGGAGGCTCCTATCTTACAATGCTGAGTTTAGGTGGCTTCATATTTGACATTATCAACCTAATTAGACACTTTGGCATGGTATATAGGGACAATGGATATTGAATAAGTGTCGTAACATCAAGTTCATTTCAAGCTTTGATGGGGTGTCATTTCATGTTTATAAAGGTGAGATGAGTCGCGAACAACTACTACAACAATAACAATAGCTATTGCATCAATCATAACAATGGACATGTAGAATAATACCTAGCAACGATGACATTGCACTGACGACATAACAATAGAAACGATGTCAATATCATAGTGCCAGAGGAAGAGTTGGACAGACAATGCTGATGAGGAAGATGATGATGAATTCCTTGCACACACTTGCCATCCCTCATCATTAACAATTCTCCATGAAATCATAATAATACCAACAACACCTCCATTACTCCTCCTTATCATCATCAACATAAATCATAACACATGAAAAGAGGTTTCGAGAAGTATTATCATTAGCTAGTCATGCTAGAACAACTGCATCACTAAGCATAGTACACCAAAAGATCAATAAGCATAACGAAAGTGGCAATAATGATGATGGCAACGATGGCAGAGATTGGGGGTTGGTTGTGGCACTCATATTCTTCAATGTGTCATGCTTAGGAAGGCTCTTGGGGTTTATTGTCTGGCCATTTTGAACAGGAAGATGGCATTCTACAAACAAAAATGAAAAGTTGAAAAGCATTAGATTTATTTTTTTTGAAAAAAGTTAAAACGTTTGAAAAGCTTAAAAAGCTTTTAGCCTTTTAAACATACGTAAAGGGGAAACACTATAAAAAGAGAGAAGACTAGAGAGTAATGGAACCCTTTGTTGATGGAAACTTTGCTTGTGTTATGAGAGTAGAGGGGTCACACCCAAAGTGAAAGATGGAGGCAAGTAGCTAAAGACCATTGTATGACGAAGAGTTGTTTTTCGAACTACTACAAGTATGGTGCAAGTATTTTTGGTGGCGCAATAAATTGTAACTATAAAAATTTGAGGTAAATAGATATTGATTGTTCTTTGCCATCTTCTTTTAGTAAATCACCTTGTATTATGTGAATTCAAGACCTTCAGTTTCGTTTTGTGGTTGTAGATGTTCTACTTACTGTGTGTGCTTGAAATTACAAGTGGCATTGATGTAGCTGGTTTACTTGTGCTTGGTCAACTTGTTTGGCTAAGCTCTTTACTTAAACAAAGTTGTTTGATTTATCGGCACTCCTTTTCTTCATGTGTTTTCGAGTTGTGCTCACATTTTAGCTTGATCATTACTTGCGAAACAACACAAGGAAGTATGGTATCATATCTTAGTTATCTTAAGTCTTCATTTCAAATTCATAATACTCTTTTTGTCTAGTTTAAAACTGGCAAGAGGCTATAGATATTCTTCCTAGCACTTGAGACTAGAGATTGTTCCTAGAATATTTTCTCCACATCCCTTTAAAAAATATAATGCTTTCAAAATTTTCATCATCTAATACTATGGCAAATGGAAGTTCAAGATGCAAACTTTAGTAATGATTGAGAATATGTGGAAGATTTTTATAGTTGAAGAAGAAAGACCAACTCATGTAGGTGAATAAGGAAAATCTTGGAGCAAACCCAAGCTCGAGGCTTTACAAACATTAATATAAGTGATAGCATGGTTGGCTACATCCAGAATGCAATGGGTGCAAAAGAGGCATGGGATATCTTAGCCAAAATGCTTGAGAGTAAAAGCACTACTAAAGTAATTCATTTGAAGTCTAAGCCATATGAAACAACTAAACATTCAAATAAAAGTATGCATGTTTACTTTCTAAAGATTAAAGACATTGAGGATGAACTAATTCATTGGGTGAGAATGTTAAGGAGAAAGAGATCTCACATGTTTTCCCAAATATTTGAAGAAAGACTATAAGCACTTTGTCACTTCCATTTCCATGAGGGAAAATAGCCCTTGCAATGGTAAAAGAGGAAGAGCAACCACAAGAAGAAGATATCAAAGAGAAAGAGGAACCCACTTTAACAATGATTCAAGATTTAAGAATCAAGGAAAATATTCACCAAATCACACACATGAGCCACAAACTACCTTTAAAAAGAAAGAGGCAACTCTATGAGAGCATGATGAAAATGATATTCAACAAAAAGACAAGGCCAATGTAGCTATTGTTCAACCCCTCAATACCACAAAAACCATCAATAATAGGGGATGATTCACAACATACTATTGAATGAGAAGACATAGTTTCCATTCAAATGTCCTCAAGCAAGCTAGAAGACTTGTTTAATATTATTTTAGTTCCTTATATAATAAATAATCTAATTTCAATTGGTTAGATTAGTAAGCAAGGACATGAAGTTACATTCGATCCAAACAGATCCCTTGTACAAGAGTTCAAAGAGAATAGCAACCTAGTTGCACAAGGAGGAGAGATTAGAAGATTATTCAAATGAAGACATTCACATGTTGTCAAACAAACTACTCCATTGAGACTCCCTCTACCTCAAATACATTCTAACATAAAAGATTGGGATGTGTGAACAACAAAAGCATTGTGCATTTGAAGAGAGAGAAGGTAATGTAGCTACTCCTATTCTAGTTCAATGAAGACAACCATACCTATTCACTATTGGTTGCTTTTATATATCCTTGTTGTTCCCAAATATTCTTGGCAATGGGAACTTGACTTTGCTTGGTCAATTACCCAAATTAGTTATTGTCATATTGTTGTATTTGTTACAGTAGTGTTGTAATTACTATATTCAACATTCTTTATGAGAGAAAATACTTGGATTTGAGAGTCTACTACTTGCAACTAGTGGATAGCTCTCTATTTTGATTATCCCTCCTATTTTTCCCTTATTTTTAGCTAACTTTTGGGTCTATTCTATAATCATTTACAACAACATGTACTCTTGAGTTTTGCATTGGTATCCTATCATTATGGTTGGTTCATTGAATGATAGTGCTATTCTCAATATTAAAAAGCTTGATAGCACTAAATTCACCTATTGGAAGATGTAAGTATGGTAGGTACTGGTTCAAAAGAAGCAGGTTAGGCCTTTGAAAACCGAGAGTGTAAAGCCCGAAAGCATTGATTAGAATACTTGGGATGAGCTATGAAAACCAATAGTGTAAAGCCTAAAGGCATTGAACAAGATACTTGGGATGAGTTGGATGGGCTATGTAAATCCACTCTCATATTGTCAGTGTCTAAACAAGTTTATTTCGATGTTGTGGCACCTAAGGATAATGCTTCATAGTTATGGGAAAAGATATGCAGCCTTTATGGCAATAAGCAAAGTCCTACTTAACAAATGTATTGGTTGAAACAACTCATGGATGTTTGCATGAAAAAAGGGACTAGTGTATCTTCATATTTAAATGAGTTTCACTTGATTTTGTAGGGCATTAACTTTAAGGATAATCTCTCTCCCTTGTTCTTCCTTCTTGTGATACTTCCTAAGTCACCGGACACTTTCTATATCTCCATCGTGCTAGTATACTTAAGGCTAGTTTGAAACTCCAAGACAATGAGGGTGCCATACTCATAGAGGAGATAAACAAGAAGAACGTGGATGTAGCCTATACTTCTTGTGCATTGAGTGTTAGGGATAGACATGACAGTAAGAGCAGTAATGACCTCGTGGTGGAGACTCATAAAGGTCTCAATCTTGTAGTAAGCCGCATGATTGTAATTCCTCTCTTACATGTCATTATTGTGGAAAGAAGGATCACATTCAACCATAGTGTGATAAGATATGTGATGAAAATGTAAAGAGAATGGCAAGGATAAAGTGCAAGAAAAATCGGATCATTGTAGCATTGATCATACTAAGTCCAGTGTAAAGATTGAAGAGATAAATATAGTGCAATCTAAGTTGAATGATGAGTACACACTGATAGCTTCCTCTCTTGATGCTTCTCAGTTAACCCTCTACATATTCTTAGTGTTGGCTACTTGGTTGTGGGGCTTTGTTTCATATTACCATGCATAGGGACTGGTTTTAGTCCTATAGTAGCATGATAGGTTCTGTGAGACTAGGCATCGGGGATATAAGACTGCAGTTTCCCTTAGGCAACTCCTTTACTTTGCATAATGTATGATATATATGAGCTTTGACCAAAAGCCTTCTATCTGTTGGACAATTGGATGATGCATGCTATTATGTATCTTTTAATGATTATGTATGGAAGATTATCCATAGGAATCTTGTCTTTACTCAAGGTGCCAAGGCTAGAAGCCTCTATCCTTTGTTTGTGTCTAGGTCCCTTGACCATGTTTTGGCTTTGGCTGACATAGCACATGTATGTTTATGGCATCTTTGCCTTAGGCACATGTTTTTAAAGAGAATGGAAATGCTTACTCGTTTGTAGTATCTTGCATCTCTTGATTACAAATGTTTTAATTCTTGTGACCATTGTCTTTATGGTAGGTAGACATGCAATTCTCATAAAAAGTCTAGCATTATGTGCATGGGTGAGTCTCTATCTCTTGTGCATTCTGATGTGTGTAGTCCCATGCCCTGTCAGCCACATTGGGTGGTGCAAAGTACTTTATTACATCCATTGATGATTATTCGCATAAGGTTTGGGCATATCCTATTAAGCAAAAATTGAATGTCTTATCTACCTTTCAACGTTGGCTTACTCTTGTTGAGAACCATCCTAGTTATCGGGTGAAATGCTTGAGGTTTGGCAATGGGGGCTAGTATGTTTCTAAAGCATTTGAGCAATTTTGTGATGAGAGGGGTATTAAGCATCAATAGATCACCCCATACACCCCACCCTAGAATGGTGTTGTTAAGCACGTGAATAGAACCATTCAAGAAAGAGTTCATATGGTTAGTCAAGTAGGCTTACCACAACATTTTTGTGCTAAGGCAGCCATACATTTGATAAATAGATCCCATGCACTACTATTAGTTGTCAAGTTTTAGAGGAGGGATGGTCTAGAAAACCTCCTTCGTATGTGCATATTAAAGTCTTTGGATGTGAGGCTTTCCACCATGTACACAAGGAAAAATGTAATTAGTTGGATCTTAAGCTAGTGAAATGCATATTTCTTAGTTATGGGGATGTAGGTGAAATGGGTTATCGCCTATGGGTTATCCATAACCATGATGTTGTTTTCCATGAGGAGAAGATGCATAAATAGCCTAAGTAGATAGTTGAGATACACATATGATCTTTTAGGAGGAGCCTCCTATTACCGTATAGCTAGCTAGACATGCTATAGTTGATGTTCTAGTGACCTGTGATTATGATGTTGAATAGCATGTATAAGCCCCACAACTTGTTTTGAGACCATCTACCAGAGATAGATGCCAATCTAATTGGTTTGCATCCTCCATGGACAATGTTATGGTAATAAATTGCATTGAGCACCTTACGTATGAGGAGACCATGTGTAGAGGTGATAGTCACTCTTGGGAGAGGGCTATGTAGTCTGAGTTTGATTCACTGCAAAAAAACCATATATGGGATTTGGTTCCTTTGCCATGTGGGAAACATACATAGCTATGCAAGTGGATATACAAGTTGAAAAGTACTCTTGGATGCATATAAGGCCAAATTGGTTGCTAAGGGTTTTAAGTAGGAGCATGGTGTTGACTTTGATGAAGTATTTTCTCTTGTAGTCAAGATAACTATCTTATGATTGGTTTTAGCCTTGGTTGTGCAGTTAGATCTGCACCTTTATCAAATGGATGTGAAAACGGCTTTTCTACAAGGAGTCTTGAATGAGGATATTTAAATGTAGCAGCCTAAATGCTTTATTGAAAAGGGCAGGGAACACCTAGTGCGCAAATTGAGAAAGAGCCTTTATGGCCTTAAGCAAGCACCCAAGGAATAGTACCGTAAGTTCGATGCTTTCATGTATCCACAAGGATATACTTGTAGTGATATGGATCCATGTTTATACACAAAGAAGGCTCATGATGGCAACTGTATTATCTTGCTACCTTATGTCAATGATATGTTGATTGCTATGGGAGTTCATCAAGATGGATGCTTTGAAGCCTGAGCTTAATAAGAGCTTTGAGATGGAGGACATGGGGCATGCCTCACATATTCTTGGTATGCACATCACATGTGATCACTCTAAGGGGCTCCCTTACTTGTCACAATAGAAGTACATACAAAAGGTGCTTAAGTGATTCCCTATGCAAGATGTTTAGCCTATTGGCTATCCTTTACTTTTCCATGTGAAGGTCAGTCAAGCCTATTGTTCGTGGTCCACATATGAGCAAAAGGCCGAGATGGCCAAGATCCCTTATGCATCTGCAATGGGTTGGTTGATGTATGCATAATAGAACCTCATCCTAATATAGCACATTTACAGTGGGAGTTGTGGAATGCTATTTGACTACACATGGTTGGTGATATTGGGATGTTGTGAAGGGTATGATGAGGTACTTGAAAGGCATTGCAGATATATACATTTTCTATGGTGGCTAGGATACTACAGTTGTGGGTTACATTGACTTTGACTATGCAAGACATGCAACTAGTAGGAAGTGCACCTTTAGGTATGTCTTTGCTTTTGCTAGAGGTGTTATTTCTTGTATGTCCAAGGTGCAAAAATGCATAGCCTTATCTACTATTGAGGCAAAGTATATTGTAGCCATAGTGAGGCGTGCAAGGAGGCCCTGTGGTTAGACCATAGAGGCAAACCTTGGTATCAATGTTACTCCTATATTGCCTTCAGATATTATGAGTGCTATTCAGTTGGCCAAGAATTTGGTATTCCATGTGAAGAAAAACCCTCGACAAACCACATTGAGGTGTGTTATCACTTCATTCAGGGAGGTAGTAGAGGACAAGCTTGCTAAGCCTACCAAGATCTTGATTGACAAGAATCCTGCAGATCTACTCACCAAATGTCTCCCAATGGAACATTTTTCCTTTCTTAGGAAGATGATGGGTGTAGGATGAAATGACATCTATTCCTCATCATATTGTACTTTATATGCATTTGTACTTTGTCATAATTTTTCTTGTGTTTCTTCTCACTTGAGGCACATTCACCTTTAATTAAGATGTCGTTGGGGGTAAAGATACATGTGCCTATGCCATCTATATTACTATTCACATCGTGATTGCAATATACAAGTGTGCAATCATGGTCACTTTATTCTTTATTCTTTCAGTGACTATTGAATAAGAAAAGGTTGATCACACATTGTGATTATTGGAGTTCTCACATCTTGCATGTCTCTCTCTCTCTTGCTCTCTTGCTCCATCCTCCATAGTTTGCATCTCTCTTGTTTCCACTTGCTCAAGCTTCCACTCGTAGGGTTAATAATGGTAACCTTCCAAATGCTCATTAGGCCAAAGTTATAAATAGTTTGCTATATATCTTGCAAAGAAATTCCACAAAATCACTTATTAATCACACTCCAAAAGAGGCATATATGGGTAGAAAACCAAATGTATCCCATCTTAGTGTCTCATTGTTGCATACATGCATGTTGATGATGAATTGAGAAGAAAGCTTGATCTTAAGTCTCAAATATGCATTTTCACTTGTTATTCCATTTAATCTAAAGGGTAAAAACTACATGAATTTGATTCTATGAGTTTTTTGGTCTAAAGAGATGTTGCCTTTGATGAAGATAACAAGCAGTATTCAACCCCAGCAAGTTACTATCATCAAGATGATAGACATGGCAGTCATATTTCAAAAAATACAAGCTCTGCTTCAACTCATTTCAATGTTGATGTGTGGTTAGAAGAATTCAAAGAATGTAGGTGGAAGTTTAGCACAGTTAGCCCTTAGAATATTTACAAGAATCACTCATGCTCTAGAAAGGGTTGGTTATTTATAGTGCCAATCTTGCTACTAAAAATGTAGCATTTATATCAAAAGTCTCTTCCATAGTTGAAACTTAGTCATACAATGAAAGATGAATAACAAAAGAATAGGATTCATCCATGGATAGAGAATACAAAAGTCTCTTCCATAGTTGAACCTTAGTCATACAATGAAAGATGCATAGCAAAATAATAGAATTCATCCATGGACAAAGAATACAAACCTCTTATGGACAACAATACACGAGAACTTGCTGATCTACCAAAGGGTAAGAAGCCCATTAAATATAAGTGGGTTTACAAAGTTGTTAAATGTTAATGGTAAAATCAATAGATACAAAGCCAAGTTATGTGGTAAATGTTTTGCTCAAACAAATGATGAAGATTATAATAAAACTTTCTCTCGGGTTGAAAAGATCACAAGTGTGAAACTTGCTCTTCCTAAAATCACGATGGATGATCCATACACAAAATGGGCATAAAAGTGCTTTCTTGAATAGAGATTTGTATGAAGAATTCTACATGCAACAAACCGCCAAGATATGCAAATGTAAACTATCCAAACAAGGTATGCAAGTTAATGAAACTTCTATATAGGCTAAAGCAAGCCACTAGATCTTGGTACACCCGAACGAATTGCTTCTTACAAGCTTATGGATTTTGGAACAAGAATGCTGATCCTAGTCCTACATAAAGTAGGAAGGTAAGGACACTACACTCATTATTCTCTATGTTGATGGTCTCATACTCATTAGTAGTAGCCTTGGGAGCAAATATTTTGGTAAGTTACAATATGTTCTTGGGCTTGAAGTTTTACAAGGGATGCAAATTAAAATTTTTGTTTGTCAACACAAGTATGCTAAGGATATCTTGAAGATATGGGAAATTAGTGGTTACCTAATCTACATAACCATGACATGTATTAATGTTTCTTTTGTTGTAAATGTTGTTAGTTGGTTCATGCATGAACCTATGAAAACTCATTGGATTGCAACCAAGCGGAGATACATGTATATCAAAGACACTTCAAATTTTGGGTTATTTTATGAGTCTATTTTACTTGAATTATATGGATACACAATTGGGGCTAGGAATATTGAGGATGGAAGGTCTAATTCAAGCTGCTCTTTGGAAAGTGATATAATCAGTTGGTCAAGTAAGAAGTGGCCCATTGCATTATCATTTGCTAAAATTGAATATAAAGGAGTAGCCAATGTCACTTATGAGATTATATGGTTGAAAAGAATACATGAAGATATTGGTATACTAGTTTAAGGACCAATTGAAGTCTTTTGGATAATATCTCAAGTATTTATTTGGCTAATAACCCTATATTCCATCATGGTTATACTAGTTTACATATATATATGGTTAGTCAAAGTACTCCTATATTTTAGGCCTGATTTTTTCTCAATTACTCAACTCCCTACAATAGTGTAGATTTGTAGATTTGATAATTTTAGATCTAACCATTAACTTTTTTTGACATAGAAAGAGAAAATGTTCCCAAGATCACTCTCCACACTTTAATTGTTGGGATTGAGATGATTCTTATTCTATGCTATTGAGGTATAGACACTCCAACCTTAAGTACATACTAGTCTACTTGATTATGAATTCATCCTAATCAAATATTTATGTCATCTCCTTGTCATCTAGTTTTAATTGAGGTACTTGAAGTGTTGTGCACCTCATTCTTTGATTTTGCTTCATATATTGCATTGAGACATTGTACATAGAAGTGTGGAGTTTGCTTTATAGACACCAGAGAGACATTATATATAGAAGAACTTGAAATGATGAAAAACTGACAATTGTGTTGTGAGAGCACTTTGAATCCACATGAATGTAGATCATGAGTAGGGGAAATAAATTTTGATAAAACTTAATCATTAACCAGCATACATGTGATTGTTAGCTAGCATATAGGCAACTGTTAATGAGCATGCAAGCACCTAGTAACTCACATACATGTGCATATGAAAGCATCCTTAAATAGATGCCTAATCATCATTGGATGACAAAAACCATCTATGACATGTTAGTACACATCTCAATAAATGTAGTCCATCATGGATATATTGGTTTATGTGTCCATATGGTTGGTCTTCTCAACTTCTCAACCCCTTACAACAATGCAAATTTATAGACATGATAACTTCAAATTCAATCATTAACTTTTGCTAGTGTAAAAAGAGAAATTTTTCATAATATCACCCTCCACACTTTGATCATTTGGATTGAGCCAATTCTTACTCTATACTAAAATACAAACACTCCAACCTCAGCTATCTAATTCTCTTGCATTTGAGGGAACTACATGGCACAGCTACCTTGGAGTGCAAATCAAGAAAAATCTCATTGTTGGATCAAGTCTATGTCTTCTACGAGTTGTTCCCCTATTTGTGATGTACATTCTCATTGTCTAGATCATGTAGACATTACTTTACCTAACACTGAATCAACATTTATTATTATGTAGTTTTTCAATAAAACAAGAGTCTCCTACATCCATTATTACATATTGAGCTAGTCTCAAGGACCATTGTATAGTGAGAGTAAGAAGAGTGAGGGAGTGTGGGAAGACATGGTTCATATTACTCTCTTTCAGTTTGTTGAATCACTTCTATTATCTACTTGAGAGTTAATTATTCCAATCAAATATTTTTGTAATCTCTATGTTTCCACTTTCAATTGAGTTATTTATAGTGTCTGAGATATGGTTCTGAGAGTTTTATGATGGTATAATATCTTACTCATCTTAAATATTCATATTGGATTCATTGTTATCTTTGTCCATTCAAAATCCACAAGAGCCTAGAGGCATTCTTCCTAGCTCTTGGCTAGAGGTTACTCTTAGGATATTTATTCCACATCTCTTTAGAAAATAAAATCCATTCAAATCCCTCATCATCCAAGATGTCTCTAAGTGATATCTCCTTAGTTGGTGATGCAAACAAGCCTAACAAAAGCAAATGTAGCACATGGAAGTTCAAGATAGAAGCTTTACTAATGATTAAGAACATGTGGAAGATTGTTGGAGGTGAGGGAGAAAGACCAACTCATGGAGGTGAACAAAGAAAGGATTGGTATAGAAGAGAACCAAGCTCAAGTCTTCATCAAAATCAATACAAGTGCACAATTGGCTACATTTTGAAATGTAATAAGTGTGAAAGAGGCATAGGATATCTTAGAAAAAATGCTTGAGAGTAAGAGCATCATCATAGTGATGCATTTGAAGTCCAAGCTAAATAAAGCATCTAAAAACTTGAATGAAAATAGACATGATTAGTTGGTAAAGGTAAGAGGTATCGAGGATGAACTAACTGCATTGGGTAAGAATGTCAAAGAGGAAGAGATCTCACAAGTTACTCTCTAAGGTGTGGATAGTGGCCATAATCACATTTTCACTTCCATTGTTACGAGGGAAAAATTTCATTCACTAGAATACCTCAAAGCCCTTCTTATTCAATAAGAAGAAAGGTTCAAGGAAGACACATCCACTTCCAATAAACAATAATCATCAAACCTTGGAATAGTAAGAGGAGAAAGAATAACCACAAAAGGAAGACATTGAAGTGGGAGAGAAACCCACTTTTACAACAACTCAAGATTTTAGGATAAAGATGAACATTTAGCAAGTCAACACATATTGGCTACCAACTACCTTCAAAGAGGAAGAGGCAACTCTATGGGAGCATGATGAAGAGGATATTTGACCAAAAGATAAGGCTAATGCAACTATTATGGTTGTGAAGGACATTGGAAAAGAAGTTGTAGAAAGAAGATGGCTAATCAACAAGGAACACGGCCCCAACTTCAAAATGGACCAACCATCAATGGAAATGTTTCAAATACCAACTACATGGCGTCAACCTCAAACCAACCAATAATGGTGGTGAGCAAATCTTCATATCCACTTGCGTGAGCCACTCAAATCAACAACTTCAAGATGAATGGAGCATGGACTTTGGTGCTTCTAATCACACGACTCATCACTAAAAAAAGGTTTGAGTTTAGCCCCTCAATACCACACAAACAATTGGTATAGGAGATATTCACAACATACTATTGAAAGAGAAGACACTATTCCCATTCAAATGTCCTCGTGCAAGATAAGAGACCTATCTAAAATTCTTTTAGTTCGTACATTATCAGTAATCTACTTTCAATTGGTCAAATTGTTAAAATAGATGTTTTGTATAAGAGTTTGAAGAGAATGGCAAAGTAATTGCACAAGGAGCTAAGATTGAAAGATAGCTCAATATGAAGACATTCATTCCTCATCAAAAAAATTATTTGAGTAAGACTCCCTCTACTTCAATGATGCTATTGCATAGAACAACAAAAGCATCATGCATTTAAAGGCTAGTTAACAACATTACCAACAAAAGCACCATGCATTTGAAGAGAGAGAAACTGGTTGCTAATCCTAATATCTACACAAAGCAAGAAGGTAAGGATTCTGCACTCATCATTCTATATGTTAATGATCTCATACTTATCAATAGTGGTCTTGTAAGGAGGAATGCTATAAAACATTGGTTGAAATGGAATATGGTATGAAAGATCTCGGTGAGCTACAATACTTTCTTGGGCTTGAAGAAGTTGAATATAAAGGAGTAGCCAATATCACGTGTGAGATGGTATGGTTGATAAGAATGCTTGAAGATATCAACACACTAGTTGATGAACCAATTGATGTATTTTGTGACAATCTCTCAAGTGTCTATCTAGATGATAACAGTATCTTGCAAGCTAGGACTAACAACTACTTCGCTCAAGAGGAAGCCTTGAATCAAAAAATTGATTTGATTCATTACTCCACACAGGATCAAGTTGCAAATATCTTTACCCCATTGAAAATGTGAATTCACTATCTTCAAAAATAAGCTTGTGTATGCAAGTACACTTCTATGCATGGGGGGGTGATAAAACTCAACTATTAACTGACATACATGCAATTGTTAATACTAGCATATAGGAAATTGTTAACTTGCATAATACATGCAACTACTCACTCGCATACATGTGTATGTGAAAGTGGCTTTAGATGGAGGCCCAATCATCAACCATCTTTGGAATGCCAATAAACATCTCCATAAAGCTATTCCATTATGGATATACCAGTTTACACATTCATATGGTTGGTTAAAGTGCTCCTACATTTTAGCTTGGATTTTTCTACTAAACTCCCTTCAATAATGCCAATTTGCAGAGCTAACAACTTTAGATCCAACTAATAACTTTTGTTGATATAGAAGATAAATGTTTTCAAGTTCACTCTCCACGCTTAGGCTATTGGGATGAGCTTATTCTTATTTTACGCTAAGATATATGTACTCCAACCAGAGCTACCTACTTCTCATGCATTTTAGGGATTGTGGGAAATACCTAACTTGGAGTGAAGATTTGGAAACTTTTGGATGTTAGAAAGTTGGTATCTTCCACGGAGTTATTTCCGTGCTTATGATATACATTTTCACTACTTAAGTCATTGAGATCATGTAAGACTAAGTTGGTATTTACTAAACTCATTTTTTCATGCAAAACTCGATTTGCCACATCCATTGTTAGGTATTGAGCTAGTCTCAAGGACATAATTCGTATCTCTTATCATTGTATTACTTATCTTCAATCAATATATTATTTGTTTCAACGTGTTTAATAAGTTCTACTGCTATTACATTGTTTGTTTCCACTATAGTCTGCTTGATTGTGAGCCCATTCCAATCAATTGATTTAGTTGGAGTGTTGGGTATCTCATTCTCAAAAATTTATAATGATATGAGAGTTAATTCATCTTATGTCTTTATTTAAGATTCAACACTCTATCTATCTCATTTAAAACTAACAACTGCGGAGGCATTCAGCTTAGCTCTTGGCTAGAGGTTATTCTAAGCTAACTTTCTTCTACATTTCTTCAAGAAATAGAATCCTATCAAATAGCTCATCACTTAAATGTCTCCAAGTAACATCTCTTTGCTTGGTGATGCAAGCAAGCTAACTTTCCTCCACATTCCTCTAAGAAATATAATTCTTTCAAATCCCTCATCATCTAAATGTCTCCAAGAGACAATATTTTATTGATGATATAAACAATCTTGAAAAAAACAACTATATTGCATAAAAGTTCAATATACAAAATTTATCAATGATTAAGAACATGTGGAAGATTGTTATACACAAAGAAGAAAGGCAAGCTCATGGAGGTGAAAAAATAAACAATTGGATAGAAGAGCAACTCAAGCTGAAGATTTCATAAACATCAATGTAAGTGATAGCATGGTTGCTTGAAATCTAAGCTAAATGAAACAATTAAAACTTCAAATGAAAGTGTATATGATTACTCACAACAAATCCAATGCCCCTTTGTGTAAGCGAGGGATACCTAGACCCCTAGTAGCCGTAATAGATATGCTTGCTCCCAACTTATGCTTCATATCTTCCTTATGCCATGAAAAATCCCTAAATAACTTTTGAATCTCACCTTGACAAGTTTTGAAAAAGGGAAATATGATACCACAAGCATTGCACTACAACTAGTTTGCTTAAGTTCGAGAGTCGAAGAACTTTCGAATAAGCCAATTTGGCCTCAATTCTTTCTTTCAACCACAAAAGTCATTGCTTTCTTAACAAGCTAATCCCTAATGGACACCCAATTTATCTAATTACCTTACATGGGTCAATATTATAAAGGTGGATCCTTGGAAGCACATCATTATTCTCCTCAAAATGAAGTTTGAGCACCTTAATTTTACCTAAGCTAATCTTGGAACCTGAGACCATGCAAAACTCATTCTAAAACTAAAATAGGCCAAATATATTTTCTTCTTACTTGACAAGGTTCTTATTGTCATCAATAAATATATTAGAACTAAAGTGGAACTATCCGGAAGAGATAAACATTTTAAGAATTAAAATTTTTATATTCCTTAACATTGGATCTAAGATAGCTACAAACAATAAATATGCCAAGGGGAACCCTTGTCTTATTGGACACTTCAACAAAAAAGCTTCTTGGAAATATCCATTGACGCATGAATGAGGAGAGGAATTAGAGAAGAAAGCACTAGTAGCACTGCAAAAACTAGGCCCAAATCCAATCTTAGCCAACACCAACATAATGAAGTCCCATAAAAAAGGATCATAGGCCTTGTTTAGGGTTATGTTAACCAATTTGTTTAGGATGCGTGCTTTTATCAAGTAAAATTTATTCTATATATCAATGCCTTAGGAGTGTGATAGCATTCTAATCCTTGCAAATAACCCTTTAATAGATTTGATCAATAACTTGATGACTCCAACATTAATTGAAGGAGATATTTTGCCCAATCTACATACTTCCTTGATCATCATGGTCAAACCTTTTGTGCAAAAATCCCAATATTGGTGGAATAATTCCAAGGAAGACCATTCTTACTCATAGGCTTTTTTTTTTTCATCGAACCCACCATTTTGACAAAGTCATTCTTCAATGAAGTCTCTATCCAATAGACATGTAATAAATCCTTCTCATAAATATCTTTATGTAACTTTAGCTCTTTTCCTAGAATATTTGAAATAATTTTATCAAAATTATTGTTAGTTACTTCTAATATTAAGTCGTAGCCCCCTTTTTTCAAACCGCCTTAAAGAGGACACTTGATGGACAATCACCCACCTTGAGCCATTGAATTCTAGATTAAAATCTTCCATTGTATACTCTCAACTCATCTTGCATCTCCAAAAATTATTTAGTTTCTTGTAAGAGATTAATAACAATTTGATTGTGAGGGCTAGAATATAAGACTGTCATAAATTGTAACTATAGCAAGGATCATCTTCCTTTTCCTCCTTGCTTAATCTCTACCATATTATTTACAAACCTGCATGATGGTGGTAATTTTCCCATTGCAATTGAAAATAGGGTATCCAATAACATGATCAATGGAGCAAACCTCCATAATTTTAATTTTAAATGATCTGTGAGATTAAAACAAATAGTTCAGTTTGAAAAGGGAGAATCTTTCTTCAATTTATCCTTACACAAAAATTCAAGCTTTAAAAATATAGGAAAGTGTTAAAAAATAAAGAGAGATCAGAGATAACTTTAGCTTCCATTCTTAGGTCTACCCCACTAGCCTTTGTTAGACACATATACATGATCTAGATGAGTGGCTCTTCATTCATGAAGCTTGTGTATGCTTATTCCTCCAAGTGAACCATTGCAATAGCTGGTCACCATTTTAGTTACCCACAAGATCAACAAGTTCATATTCTCTTTGAAAATTATTCCATATTTCTAGTTTAGCTATCTATAAAGGACCTCCCTCATGGGAACAATCCATGTCATAGAGAACAATATTCTATTCACCCAAGAAAAGTAACTCTTCAACATCCATGATTCAACTAGCCTTAACCACCATGATCACTTCTCTTAATATTCCAATTAGGCTCACAAATCTTGATGACATGCATCCCAAAACGAACCATTTGAATCACTACAACCAAAAACTCACTCACACCACTAACACAAGATAATACATTGGCTAACACTAGATTTGTAGAGTATTAGGGTACCCCATGATCCCTCATTAGGGCATCAACCTAGCACTCATACTCCCAAAATGTCAAATCAACCCAGTTAGCGGCATGTGGAGCTAAACTCCATAACCTTTTGAGATATCAACATAGGATTTGCAAAATCATTAGGATTTTTCTTTATGTTAAAACTCTAAGGCACTCATACCAAATCCATTCAATAGAGATACACTTTTTCTTTTTCTATTTAAACTCATTCAAACACTCCCACCTAAAACTAGTTAAGTAGTAGGCATTGCAAAAGTGAGAGAACCAATTTTTAGAGATTAGTTCAAACCCTCTAGAATCCTAGACATGCATTTTCCACACTCGAATCCTTTAGAATGAATCCTCTAATCTTCTTTCAAGTTGACAAACAAAGTTGACATGTAAAGCACCTTACCTAGAATGCTTGCAATAGACTTAATATTAGTATCAAAGTGAAATGGAGACTAGAAAAATGACATCCACAAAGGGAAATTAGAGAGCAATACCTTGGAAGGAGAAAATCCCATAAAAAAGGAACAATGTGGACCAAGTTTCCTTTGAAACCAAGTAAACATGATAGGATCCAATCTTTCTCCATTCCAAACCATAAAACCATGCACACATTTCTTGGACATTAGTTTTCATGTCTTACACCAGAGAAAATTAATGGATCCATATATATTTTTGTATTGCATGATAATTATAATTCATATACCATCCATATAGCAACCTATACATTAGAGCGTTCCCAAGTCCCTCCTTTTAGTAAACCAACATTTCTTTAACTTGGCAATTTATGAGGTGTTCATATTAACTCATTTGGGGACCCATTGATGAGTCTATGCCATCACATATTAAAATCAAAGTTTTCGTGTTTTTTTGGAAATTTTTAAATGTTAAAATGTAAAACTTAGGATAATTATTTAAAGGTTCTCATCTAGGTCTTAAGGTTCCCCGCGGCCCCCCCCCCCCCCCCCCCCCCCCCACACACACACACACACACACACCCATCACAATATGGTATGGTTCACAAAGCATGTTGTAATTCTCCCATGTGATATTGGTTTCCCTTTTAAGTATAACCTCAAAATTTTATACCATATTTTTATTGTTTATTAACAAGGCTCACAACATGTGTTTAATGGGTGGTTTTATGATGCATGCCAATTGATACCTTGAAACTTTATCTACCTCTTGCTCATCTTAGCTATAGAAAAACTTACCATTTTCTCATGTATCTTCCTTCAACATTTTCAATACTTAGTTTGAAATGAGTGAGGTATCATAATACCACCTTTTCCAACTTGATGTGCGAAACTAGGGTTAGGAAAAGACTTTCTGGATTTGCTCCATCTAAAGAATTCAATGGTAGACCTTACAAAACTTTCACACTCTCCCTTTAAATTAGGCTACTCCTTGTTGAGAAAATCTTTCTATTATATCATACAATGTATGCTCACTTTCTTACTCTCTTTTAATAGACCACTTGAACCTTGTGTCATTTTTATTTCCACTCTTTAAATAACAATGGTGGTAGGACCTTGGCCAATTCTTAGATCTTGTACTCTTTTTACACCTTGATCAAGAAATATACACAACATTTTTCTCATGCAACTATTAGGATTCATTCTTCAAGATGCCTATAGATTGTTATTCAACCATTTGACAATAAATTATTGATCTTAAAGGTAGTAAAATGGCTTTTGAATGTCTTTTTTTCCATGAGAAACATCCAGAATATGATGGTTTTAGAAAATTGCAAGGGGTATCATTTTCAAATTTTTGTTGTTCAATGATTGAAGGTGGAGTTTAAAATTGGCAAGATTTGGAGTTTCAAGGTGGATATTTAGCTTTCTCAATAAAAATGCATGAGATTGGAAACATTTGGAGTTTCAAGATGGATATTTAGCTTTCTTGATAAAAATGCAAGACTTGCAGACCTAGCCACATCGGTTTCTCAAAGTGCCTTTACTATGCAAGAAATCATAGGTTATGATTGCCTAAATCACCTACAAGCCCAATGGAAGAAAAACAAATCTAGAGTAACAATGGCTTTTAATTACTCCACAAGAGCTAGAAATGAAATCCTCATTCGAGTTGAATCTACCTATAAGGAACAAATTGCACCTAATAAGAACATGACTTGTGTCTAGCCAACATAGAGATGGGTCACATGTCACAAATAAACCTAGCCCTTAGCTTGCTTATAAACTTATCTTAGCCTTTATATGTTCTCAAATGTAGGAAATTTTAAAGATGTGTAGAAAGTGTATACTATTTAATTAAAAGAGCTTAATCCACATTAAAGAAAGTGCTAACATGATTAGGTTGTTGCTACTAGTTCATATCATACTCCAATGCTTCGAAAGTCTCATTAGTTCACATCTAGATAATTAGGTTGTTGCTACTAGCTTAAATCCTACTCCAAGGCTTTAGAAGTATCATGAGTTTACATCTGACACATACCTCCTCACTTTGAAGTTTTTGTTCTACTAAACTAAGGATACAAAGGATTGGTTGATGCTTTTCTCCATCCATAGAGTCTTATCAACTTCAATGCTGATGTAAATAGATGCTAGATGGGGTACTATGATTGCTCAATAGTTGTAATGTACTAAGGAGTGGCAATGTGTCTATTGGAATGAGTGTGTAAAATAAGAGTTGCCTTATAATTATTTGTGGAGCATGAAGGTGCATACTTTACATTTACCAATGGTAGTTTGTAACAAAATTTTAATTGTCATAAGGAGATATAATATGATGACACCTCTCAAGGAGTTTGATTAATTTACATACTATGAATATTCATCTATACTACTAATTTTGGAAGCTACAAAACTAAACTGGTTGTGGTTTTACTTTACTTCCAATTTCAATCTAACAAGCCAACAACAAGATTGTGCTACATTATATTAGCAACTTATTTTCTTGCAATCAATGACCTTGAGTTTGGCTTTTCATATGATGAAGTTAGCCCTTCATAATCTAGACAATTGTCAGTAACAATAATAACTTCATTCTATGCAATGCCCAACCATGGCATATTAATCATAGTCATAAGTAAACAACAAACACAAAATTTTAAGGGAAGTTAGCTAGCTTCAAAACAACTTTGCAAAGAAGTATTACATTTACTGCTCTTTTCTAAGAGTTTATGTGATAGTGTGACTTTTCTTAGTCCTTCATGTATGATGGTTTCATAAAAGATAAGATCATGGAAATGGTACTTTTCATGCTTAAGTTACCTTTTTATATAATTGTACAACATGCCAAGAGAGTCCTTAATAGTTTGAAGTCTTCCCATTATCAATTGCCTTAGAAATATTATAGATATATCTATGCATGATTTTGTTCTGGAGATCACACATGGACTTGCTTATGTTATCTACCCAATCAAAGAGTCATGTGTGCTTTGGGATAATTTCATTTTATTGTTATCTACCATTTACACATGGCGACGTTAGAATATTATTTGTAGTGTCATGCAATAGCATCATCTAGATTGATGCGCCGATGTTTAAAGAGAAAAGTAAGATTCAAAGTACAAGTTTGCTCAAAGAAAGCTCAAGCTCTAAATATTCTGAAATGATTTAAGGCTCAACACAATGTTCTTTTAGAAAGGAAAAAGTTCACAATAATCTTTTGGTAAAAATCTAAGACTAGGAATGTCAAGTAATGTCTTAAAGTTGTATGACCACTTTAAGGTTTCAATTAAATATTGCAATGGAAGGGACAAGTAAGCTTTGGTAATACATAGTTGGATTTGATTGTGTGCTTTGTAGAGATGTTCAGTATATCAAAAAATTAGAGGACTATTAAGAACATTCTCAATGCATATTGGCATGTGAGTGTCTTGTGTGTTTCTTACATCACTCTCTAAGTAGACCCACACAATACTTTCAAAATATGAGCCTTGGATGCTTATCACTACAACTATAATTGGCTTACCAGTTGAAATTCTATCAAAGTCACTATAAACCCCCATGAACCATATAACAAAATTAAGAAGCTCGTTCTTAGTGGTTGTAGTCTTCATAAAGGATCCAAAAGCATTTTTCATCATTAATGGAGACTCCTTGTTCAATGGAACTGACCAATGAAAAGGCTTCAATTAATCATGCCCAAACTCATGAGTAAGATACCTATACCTTCCAGTTTGTCAAAAGGAGAAGCCAACATATTGGCCATGGTGTGGGAAAATCCTAGTTGGGCTAATAATGAGGACAAACACACTATGTGGATGCCACCTCTATCATACCCAATTTCTTTAAAATACCCCCCTATAATGACAAACTAGAATCGTATAGCTCGTGCCATAACCAAATGTGGCTTTTACTTTATGAAGAACGATACCATGATGCCACTAGAGAGAGTATGGAGAACTTACTCATCATTGGATTTCCTCACTTAGGTCTTACTATCATTTATGTACAATTCCCTATGCAAAGTGTTGAGTTTAGACATTGTCTGCCTCGTTACACGCTCCATGTTATCAGGAAATCACACAAAGAACCAAATCGTAAAATGGATACAAAGTATTTTCAAGGGTAACATGAGTCATGCCTTCAATAAATATGCTTATGATGCTACTTGCCACCAAAAGCAAAGATAACTCCATCTTATGGTTGATTATGACTTATAATTTATTAAGCATAATTTGAGCACTCTTTATTGACTACTCTCTAGGAACAAATGTTTTGGAAAGGGTAGGACATAGCACATTATGCTCTTAAAGTCATAAGGTTAATAGAGGTTAGTTTGCAAATGCTTACATGGAAATATTTTGGTTCTTTGCATAAATACTACACAGAATTCTTAAGAAATTACTTGTATGTGTAAGTTGTATGATTGTTTGATCCTTATTACTTGCACATTTTGGAAGGAACATAATGCTTATTCACATTATGCTCTCTCCTATTTAGTTTTCTCCTTTTAAAAGGCTTACAACTCTTTTTACTTGACAATCTTAAACTCTTTATTTTCTATCCCTAGATGTAGTAGGGACAATAGGCAACAATCTTTGGCTCTCCTTTTGAACCAAAGTAATTGAGGTCAAGAGAGATTAGTCTTTAAATGCTCATGGCAATGTTTGGTTGGTTTTGAGGTAAACTTTAGCATCTAGTTTGAGTTTGGCTATTCCTTTTTCTTGAAACTTTTAGCTATATGCTTAAATATTTAGTACAATGCTTATAATAATAATAGTTTTTGCATGTAAGATATGCCATTGAATCCTCTTACATGTAGTATTCTTACTTTGTCTACAAATGTATCTACTTTTGTCCTTCTTTTGCATTCAATACTTCATATCTACTATTGTCCTTCTTTTGCATTCAATACTTTTACTTGATTCTTTCCATTTTGCTTATACTTACTTCTATCACATTTTCAAAGGAGCATGGTGCTTGTTCACATTACATTAATTGCATTTTATTTCTCTCTCCCTATATATGACAAAACCATAACCTATATTTGGCTTGTGCCTTTGTGTGGATATTAACCTTAAGGAGTGAAGAAGCATGCAAAGTCAAGTTAAAGTAAAAAAGGAAAGTCTACTAGTCAAAGTGCTAAATTTATTTTTGAAAATGATCATTTTTTGAGGTTTTGAATATACTATCTTTGATATTATCCATTTGTAATATGCCATTGCAGATTATTCTATCAATATGCAATAATCTTATTATTTATGAGAGCCCAACTCGCTTGTGTGCAAATTGTAAGATCTCTTAAAGTTAGACTAGAAGATCCATGATGGATGTAAGGTTGTAGGCATGAAGCTTCTATTACCTTTGGTCCAAATTAGGTCCAATTAACCTAAGGTCTATGCACATATTAAAAAGGACCAGCCAAAAGCCTTAAAAGGAGTAGGGTGCCCAACTTTTGGTGGGAATTCTAACCCTAACCCTAATGTATAAAAAGGAAAAAGTGAATGAAAGAGCCCATTCTTGTGTATGTAACTTTAAGAGAAACCCTTCTCATTGCTTCTTCTTGAGAGTGAGGAAGAGTGAGAAAGAAAAAGTAAGAGTGAGAGATTTGGAGAGTGAAGACCTTCACTGTTCTTGCTTTCTTCTCTTCTTCACCTTTTTCTTCCATTGCTTAGATGGTGAAAGGTAGAGTGTGGGGTTGAGATTAAGAGAGAGAAAGTGCAAGAAGGGGACTGAGGGATCTATTAGAGAAACTCTTCTCCACATCTTGCTTATTCTCCTTCTTTCCTACATTTTCTCTTTTCAATGGAGTCATTATAGGGGAGATTAAAGGTCATTTTTGGGCCTTGTAAGAAAATGGGGATACACAAAGTGTGGTGAGATTTTTAAAAACATTATTGGAAAATAAAAATCACAATTTGGGGGAATATGTGACCTTTTGTACTTGATGGTAGCATCGCATGCTTCTAGATTGATGAGATAGTGTCACATGAAGTTTTCACCTTTAATACCTTGCTCAAAATCTTCTCTATTGATACCAATTTTTTGTTTTGGTGGATTATGAACCCTATTACACATATGGATCACTTTTTAGTAGCACTATTACAAGCATGGATCACATCACTTCTTAGTAATTGTATTGCAGGCATGGACCACCATAAAAGAGTTTTATAGCATCTCCAAATTGACTTGGAAGATGAGTATGAATCTATTTATAAAATATAAAAGGTTATTGTGAATACACTAAGTACAATGGAAACATTAAGGTTAGAAGGTAGCAAGACTATTGATTTATGGACTCATAGTGAATGGGACCCTATTAATCCTATAGCAAGAATCGCCCCTCCATTTTGTAATTATTCCTTGTTGTTGAGCTTTGTTGGAGATGATCATTGAGGCTTCTAGCTTATACACAGAATCTAGTAGACCATTTAAATATTTTAAAGTTGGAGATCTTGTCACTATGTAAGGAAAGAGATACAATGAGCAAACAATTAGAGGAGAGCCAAGAATAAATAAGAAGTCTCCAAACCTAGCCCTATGTAGCCAGGCATAAGGAAACCAAGCTTCGAATGTGTGAAAGGTGCATAAAGTTGAAGAATATTGAGTCTTAAGAATAGAAGTAAAGATTACAACAAAAGAATAAGAGCAATATGATAAAATTAATCACTCACTCGAAACTAGTTTTGTATTCTTTTAGTGTGTTTTGGGCACATTAAGTCCCAAATAAGTGCTCGTTGTGTGAGTGCATTATGAATCCATGCTCATATGTTTATTGTTTTTCTAATTAATAGGACCCTTCGCTATCTAGACAAAGCAAAGAAGAATGTGGAGAGAATATCGCAAGCTTATAGCAACATCATTCCTCCTCTAGTTGGATGACATAAATTATAGCTATTGGAAGGCACAAATCTAGCACGTTTTAGTGCAAAAATTATTAAGCCATTGAGACATGAGGGTGTAAAGCCTGAATGCTTTAATGCAAAGGATTGGATTGAATTGGATGAGTTATGTAAATCTACAATCATTTTGTCACTCTCTAAGTAGGTCTATTATAATGTTGTCTGTGATGGGTAGATCACATGGGAGTTATGGGATCAAATTTTCATTCTTTATGATAAGTAGAGCCGTGGCTCCTTAGATGTATTAACTCGTTGAAGCAACTCATGGATCTTCATATGAAGGAGCAGACTTCCATGTGAGCCTACTTAAATGAGTTTCATTTTATTTTCAGCCACTAGTCTTTGCAAAGGATTGAATTTAAGAACAATCTTCCTCCCTTATTCTTGATAGTTACATTACCTGAGTCATGGGACACATTCTATATTGCTATGTGTGCAAACATGCTTGCTAATGGGCTGAAATTATAGAATGTAGATGATGCTTTCTTGAATGAAGAGGTTAAGTGAAAGAATATAGATGCTTTCCACACCTCTCATACTTTGATAGTGAGAGGCAATAATGGTAGGAGTGGTAATGATCAATATGGGAGAGACTCTCAGAAGTCTCATTCTCAGTCACATAGACGGTCTCATAGTAAGTCCCCTGGCCATAAGTCCACATTGACTTGCCACTATTGTGGGAACCTAGGTCATATTCAACCACAGTGTCATAAAATGCGTGATAATAAGTGGAAAGAAAAGTGAAAGGATAAAGTGCAAGAAAAGAATGATGATTGCAACATTATCTCTAGCAAGTCTAGTGTCAAGATTGAAGAGATTAATGTCATGTAGATTGATTCTAATGATGGTTACATACTTTCAGCTTCTTCTCTTGATCCTTTGTAGTTGACTAATGTATCTACCTATGCTCAATATTGGTTGCTTAAGCTAGGGGCTCCATTTCATGTCACCTCTCATTGAGAGTGGTTCCACTTCTATTCTAGTAGCATGACATGATCCTTTAGATTGGGTAACGACTTGGCATTAGATATTGTTGGTATTGGAGATGTCCAATTGCAGTTTTCTCTTAGGCAGTATATTCACTTTGCATGATGTATGCCATGTTTCAGCTTTGACTAACAGCCTACTTTCAATTGAACAATTTGATAATGTAGGTTATGTTGTTTGTTTTGATGATTCCTCATGGAACCTTACCCATGGAAATCTTGTCATGGCACCAGGTGCCAAGTTTGGAACTCTTTACCCCTTGTATCTAGGTCTATCGACCATGTTTTGGCAGTGGCTACAGTACCACATGTCTCATTATGGCATCATCACCTAGGACATATGTCATTAAAGGGAATGAAAATGCTTACCCATTTGTAGTATCTTCCACCCCCTTGATTATAAGTGTTTTGATTCTTGCGATCATTGTCTTTATGGTCGGAAAACCCATAGTTCACATAAAAAGTTATGGCATTACGAGCATGGGTGAGCCTCTAGCTCTTATTCATTCAAAAGTTTGTGGACCTATGCCTTGCAAGTCTTTAGGTGGCATGGGTTATTATTACTTTCATTGATGATCACTCACATAAGGTCTGGGCATATCCCATAAAGAAGAAATCAGGAAATCTTGGCTATATTTCAATGTTGACTTCCTTTTATTGAGAACTTATAGGTTCTGGGTATAGTCTGAAATGCCTATGATCTAATAATGGGAGAGAGTATGTATCTAAAGCCTTTGACCAATTTCGCGATGAGAGGGATATTAAGTGTTAGACGACCACACTGTATGCCTCACCCTAGAATGGATTGGAACCCAACCTTGCACAGGTTACCATTCCCAAATTGATGGTCAAACAGAGCGGGTTAATCAGGTCATTGAAGATATACTGAGAGCTTACTATTCCAGAGAATCGATAAGGTGGATATAATATTTGCCCTTAGTAGAATTTTCCTACAATGCATCATATCACCAGAGTATTCAAAGGTCACCCTGGCATATCACGAGTGGAGCTCGATATCTCAACACTCCCCCTCGAGCTCAATCCCAATTCCTGCACACCAAGCAGGTCTCTGAACTTGCGCAGCTTCTCTGCGCCCAATGCCTTCGTGAATATGTCAGCTACCTGATCCTCTGTGCTGACATAAACTAGATCAATAAGACCTAGTAAAACCCTCTCTCGCACATAGTGATAATGCACCTCAATGTGCTTTGTTCTAGCATGATAGACTGGGTTATTTACCAAGTGTATACTACTCATGTTGTCACAATAAATGACAACTGGCCCATCTGTAGACTGATGCATATCATAAAGTAGCTTATGCAACCAAGCTACCTCACATGTAGCCATTGCTGCACCCCTGTACTCGGTCTCTGTGCTCGACAAGGCAACTGTAGGCTGTTTCTTGCTACTCCAAGTGACTGCAGTACTCCCAAAAGAGAACACATATCCACTGGTAGATCGTCTATCAGAAATACTACTAGCCCAATCAGCATCAGTGTATCCATGTAACTGTATCTGAACCCCAGTCTCATAAAATAGTCCATACTGCAATGTGGACTTCACATACCTGAGTATGCGTCTAGCCGCATCCAAATGCGGTTTCCTTGGAGCCTGCATAAACTGACTTACCAATCCAACAGCATAGCTCAAATCTGGCCTGGTAATAGTCAAATAAATCAAACTTTCCAATATGCGTCTGTACATAGTAGGGTCTTCTAGAAGCTCACCCGCATCTGCGCTCAGCTTCACATTCTGCTCCAAAGGAACTGAAATAGGCTTACAGCCTGTCATCCCATATTTGGACATCATGTCCAATCCATAATGCCTCTGCAAGAGCTGTATCCCACTTGGTGATCTAATCATCTCAATGCCCAAGAAATAACGCAGCTCTCCCAAATCCTTCATCTCAAACTTTTGCTTCAATAGCATTTTCACATGAAGGATATCTTCATCACTGTCACTTGTCATAATCAAATCATCAACATAAATGACAAGTAGTATAATACCTTTCTCTATTTTTCTCACATAAAGTGAGAAATCTGCCTTGGAAATCTGAAAGCCAATAGTGACAAGATACTGTCCAATCTTGTCAGACCATGCTCTAGGTGCTTGCTTCAAGCCATACAAGGCTTTCTTCAACCTGCAAACAAACTCAGGATGAACAGCATGCACATAACCTGGTGGCTGCTCCATATAGACCTCTTCTTGCAAATCACCATGCAACAAAGGCATTCTTTACATCCATCTGATGTAAAGACCATCCCTTTTGATGCAGCCATAGCAATGACTGCTCTTATGGTTGCCATCCTTGCAACCGGACTGAATGTTTCTTCATAGTCAATGCCATATGTTTGTGTATACCCCTTGACTACTAATCTTGCCTTGTATCTATTCACAGAACCATCTGCGTTGTGCTTCACTTTGTAAACCCACTTACAGCCAATTGCATTCTTACCTTTAGGCAAAGGTACCAACTCCCATGTAGCATTTGCTTCCAAGGCATCCATTTCTTCATCCATGGCTTTCTCCCATTTTTCTTTTCCCATGGCTTGCTCAAAAGAAGTGGGTTCTGGTTCTTGTATCACTTTGACCATATATGCATAGTGGATGGCTATAAATCCATCATATTTCAGCCTGTCCACAGGATACCTAACTCTGGTAGACCTGCGCAAAGTAGGTTCACTCCCAGGTGCTCTCAAAACATCCCTGGTCTTCCTTACTCCAGGTGTAACAATAGAAGGAATACCCAACTCATCATCAATGCTCTGTTCTGAGCCACTGGATTCACCATCCACATAAGAGTGACCTGCATTCACATCAAACATGGGCTGATCTACCTTCTCTTTTCCTTTTCGTGATACCTGCATACCACTATCTGCATTGCTTTGAGAAGCTTCTCCTGATCTCAATCTACCTGTCCATGGAGAAGAATGTGAACCACTGCTAGAGGACGCTCCAGGTCCACTAATATCTTGTGACTGCTGCTGAGAATTCTGTGCAACATTACCATTTTGTGCATCTACATTATCAATCACATTTACTGGTTTATACCAGCTACTCATCTCATAAAAAACAATATCTTTGCTCACTGTAAACTTACGAGTAGAAGGGTTATAGCATCTATACCCTTTTTGCTTCAGAGAGTAACCAATAAAGATGCACTTCTCAGCTTTTGGATCCAACTTGGATCTCAACTCATCTGGCACATGTACATAGGCAATGCAACAAAAAATTTTCAAATGAGAAATATCTGGTTTCCTACCAGTATACCTCTCCTCCGGAGTCATCCCATGTATTGCTGCAGTGGGAGTCCTGTTCATTATATAGACTGATGTAGCAACTGCTTCAGCCCAATAGAAATCTGGCAGGTCTTTTTCATTGAGCATGGCACGAGATACCTCTCCAATATGCCTGTTTTTCCTTTCTACAATTCCATTTTGTTGTGGGGTATGATTGCATGAATATTGCTGCTTTATGCCATGCTCCTGCAAGAACCTTGCAAACTCATTTGAGAGGTACTCTCCCCCTCCACCTGACCTTAGGCATTTTATTTGCAGACTTGTTTCTTTTTCAACCATAGCTTTAAGAGTTTTGAAATGCCCAAAAACTTCACTTTTCTTTTTCATAAAATACACCCAAACTTTTCTGCTATAGTCATCAATAAAAGTGACAAAATAATGACAGCCTCTAAGAGATGCAGCTTTAGTAGTCCACACATCAGAGTGGATTAATTCCAATGGCTTCTTACTCTCTTGAACATGTCTAGGAAATGGTTTCCTTGCCTGTTTTCCAAACTGACAGGCTTCACATACCTTATGCATTTCTACAACCTTGAATTTAGGCAATCCTGCAACAATATTTTGGGCCTGCATTGATTTAAGTCGCTGTACATTAACATGACCAATGCGTTTATGCCAGATATCAATATCTGCAACTACACCGGTCCCATGTGCAAACATTGCTGCACTCAATTCAGACATGTCTGCGTCCAACGTAAACATTCTGCCCTTCTTCTTTCCTTTTGCTATCAAGCGACCTTTATTTTTCATATCCTCAACAAAGCATCCATGAGGATTAAATCTGACCTGCAAGCCCTGCTAAACCATTTGACCAACAGAAACCAGATTCTTGGTGATATTCAGGACATGAAATACATCGGACAGGTATTTCTTTTTCCCATCTTGCATAGACAAAGGAATTTTTCCAATCTGCGCAATAGGATGTGCAGTATCATCACCAGTCTCCACAAATCCTGGTTTTTCCATTTTCCTTGCATCCTCCATCCATTCTACATGACCTGTCATGTGGTTTGATGCACCTGAGTCAACATACCACACATCGTTGCTTTCTTTTGCACTTGTCACAGAATTATTCATGTGATGCACCATGAACAAATGCTCATTTCTGTCATCACCCTGTCTACTAGAAGATGCATAATTTCCTTGTTGCAGTTTTCCATTCATGATGTCATTCTGCTTTTTATAGCAGTCTTTAGCCATATGACCCATTTTACCACAGTAGTAGCATTCAACATTACTGTTTGCATTTTGACCTCTTTGCCATCCACCACGACCTCTTTGGCTCCCCCTACCTCTAGAGTTACCACATCCTCCTCCATAGGACTGGTTTTCTTGAGTTTGCTACATATTCTGATTTCTACCACGGCCTCCAAATCGGCCTCCTCTACCTCTTCCAGCATTTGAGTAGAAGACAACTTCTTTTGAAGTTCCTCCTGAAGAAGATGCACCACCATTTCTCTGCTCCTCAGAAATTAGAAGAGCAATCAACTCCTCAAAATCAGGAAATCTTTCACGGACAGAAATGGATGTTCGGAACCGTGCATAATCCTTTCCTAGACCATTCAAGGTCACAGAAACTAAATCATCATCTTCCACTGGCGACCCAATGGAAGCAAGTGCATCTGCAATCTTCTTCACCTTCATGTGGTAGTCATTGATGCTCATATTTTCTCTTTGCACATTATGCAACTCTTGCTTGAGCTGCATTTTCCTGGCTTGCGTATTTGTGCTATACATTTTTGACAAAGTATCCCATGCCTCCTTTGGTGTACTTGCATCCTGAATATGCACAATCATAGAGTCTGAAATACTGATAGACAGCCAGTACATAACTTTCCTGGCTCTCTCATGCCATGCTTTGAATGCCTGCATTTGCTGTTGATTGGGAACATCAGGAAGAACTGGTTCTTCTTCATTTCCTGTAACAAATTCCCAATATCCTTTTCCCATAAGGAAATTTGTCATTCTAAACTTCCATGCTTGGAAGTTATTCTTGTCAAGCTTTTCAGTGACAATCTGTGAGAGAGAATCAGACGCCATTACAGAACACTGCAAAAAATTCTGTCACTGCAAAGAACACAGCTTCAGCCTCACAAGGGCTAATCTGCAAAACTGACGAAAGTGGTATTTGACCACACAGTCACTTCCTAGTGACGATTTTGTATCAACAGGCAACAAGGATGATTCTGTAACTCCCAATGTCTCTGCGCACAGGCATACGATGCAATTTCTACAGTAACTTTTCACCAACCTGTAGAACAGTGGTCGCACAACATAAATCTGGGTCTTTTCCTGAGTGCGTACAGAAAACTTCCGCCTCCAAAACAGGCCCCGAAATGGCCTCAAATTAAAAAAACAGGGTCGCCAAGGGCTAAAGCCCTATCCCGCAGCATATACTGCCCTCTTGCTTTACCGCGAAGGGCGTCTCAACCTGAGACAATGCACTCTTGCAATTTCCGGCTGTGCTACCTGCAGAGATCTGCTCCCAAGACAGAAAATGAAAGCAACACTGCTCCTCTTACCAGAACACCGCGAGCTTGGCTTGCTTTCTTGAGCTCCTTACCACGAACAAGGCTCTGATACCATGTCAAGATTGTGGGAGAGAAGGAAGGCGTCTCACTTGTAGCTTTCTTGCTTGCACAATGGGGGAATACACACAAGGGTGGAGGCTGAAAACAGTTTTCCTCTTCTTAGTTTGTGTAAGCCAAAAATAACTCTCATACAAAGAAATAGAAGAACCCTATATATGGGTCTCAAACCAAACTCAACTAACTAAGGTGGCATACTAACCAAGCCACGAACTAGAGTAGATAAGGATAGCTGTCATCTAGCTATTATTCATGGGCGGTGTACCAACCGCGTCTACAACTGACAAGTCGGTGACATAAATGCACAACGGTCACCCTGGCATATCACGAGTGGAGCTCGATATCTCAAGAGCTCATTGGCAGGGATTCTCTTGTAGAGACTGCGCACCTGAGTGACGTAATCTCTAACGTCCTCCTTCTCCCTTTGACTGATATTCATCAACCTAACAATGAGGTTATCCGAATACCCTACCTTTGAAAACCTCTTGATGAAGAGGCCCTTAAGGCAAGCGAAGTTTGTATGTTCTACGTCATCCAGACTAGAGTACCAGGTCCTCCCCTTATCGCCTAAGCACAGGCCGAAGGCTTGAGCTTGCTGCGCAGGGTCAGTAAGACCATTCGCCTCACATACTTGCTCGAACTGCTCCATGAAGCTGTACGGGTCACTGCTAGGTTCGTATCGAGCTAGTTGTTTTGCTACTATGGGGATTCTCGCCCGTCCTTTAGCCCCTTGCGTGACTCCCAATCCTAATAGTAGCGTGGTGGCTAGGGCAGTAGCACTCTGTTCCACGGATGTATTGTCCATGAGTCGCTTTGCCTCTAGTTCACTCAACGTCATGCCAGCCTCTGCTACCCGTTCCCTCTCTACGTTCGGTCCAGACTTGGCTGCCCCAGCTAGGTCTAGTACTTGTCTAGCCTCATACATATCCATGTCTTGCTGCAGCCTTCTAGCCCTTTGCTCATGGTTGTAGGCAATTATGCATTCCAGCGCTCTCTTGATAGCTCTTCTCTCTTCTTCCAGGTTAGTCACTACTTCCTCTACAGGTCTACCTTGGATCACAGTCCTAGTGAGTAGATCGTAGTCGTGGACCAGTTCCCTTACCGAGGTTGGAAATTCTCCTAAGTCTAATTGGTCTTCCCCTTGGTCGCCTCTTGATCCCGACATTGTTTCTGCTTCCAGCTCCACGAGATTGTCAATGAATCCAATCAACTTTGGCAACTTCCACTTCTCTATCTTGTTGCTTCCCGTGTCTTCGTGTTTTCTCCAGGTACTACTAGCAGGGCGCTCAGGCACCTGTCTAAGTCTTGGGGTCTTCTCCTACTAGTGGGTTCCTTACTGTTATTAGGTATCCAGATGTGTTCCTTGTTATTTAAAGCAGTGGCGATCCTTACTCACACGTTGTTCTTGGTGCGTTCATGGTGCTTGGTGCGAAAACAGGCTTTTCTCTTTTCTTGCTGTGCAGGTTTAGTGGAGAACAAAAGTGAAATGCCAATGCAGAAAGCGTTTAATGCAAACTCCACCTTGTTTCTACCCACGTTCTTAGCCTAATTTGAGTTTTCAACTCGGTTCCTAGCTATTCTATGGTCTTTTCCACACCCTAAATTCGATTAGTCTCTGTGGTCCTAATGGTCAAACTGGGTCTTGGGGGTGTTCAGGGTTGCGTCCTGGGGTCAGGTTTGTGACAAGGTCAGCAAAAGATCCTTATCTTTTTGTTCTGGCAAAATGGTTCGATTCTGGGAATTAGACAGTGCTGGTTTGACTCTGGGAGTTGGACGGTCCGATTCTGGCAATCGGACTAGTCTGGTCCGACTCTAACAATCGGACGGGGTTGGTCCGATTCTAGGAATCGTCCGATCCTGGTGGTCCAATTCTAATGGGCAGTTCGAGTGCGATGTGGCACGTCCGATCGGGTTGGTCCGATTCTGGCAATCGGACTAGTCTGGTCTGACTCTCTCTCAGTCGGACGGTCCGATTTTGGGAGTCGGACGGTCCGACTCCAGGACTCGGGTGGTCCGATTCTGGGGATCGGACCACTGCGGGTTGGTCCAACTGCATCGGCAGGCGGGCGCGATTCCGGCGCCTTTGAATCCTTCCTAATGCCTGCTGCACTCAATCACCACAAACTTCCCATAACCGATTAGAGCGCTAATGGAACACACCGGACTCACCTGAAGCAGCACGAATCGAATGCACCTAGAATTGGGGTCACGTTTTCTCGTCCTGTGAACCATAAACTCTCTTTCTCTCTCTCTCTCTCTCTCACACACACACACACACACACACAAGGCCAACTAAAGAAATGAGGTCTGTCCTGGCCTCCCAAGCCTCTTAAGGTCCTTTCCCAGCATTGCAAAACCTTACAGCCAGTTCCCTGTCCCTGTTTCACCCAAAAACTTGAATATGGTCCCCTGTTTTCCTGTTTCTAGCAACCAGAACCTCTGTTTTCTCTTTTCTTACCCTAATCTAACCTTAATCTAGTGCAGGCAATATGAAAAATAGAAATGCAGAACAATAGTCCTAATCTAATGCTTCCAACAAACCCAAATACTTACCTGTTCCACGGATTAAACCCTCCTAAATCTCCTAGTTATCTCGAGTACTAGTTCAGGCTGCAAACCCTACTTCCATGCTCGATGTGATGCGCGCGGCGCTCAAGGCTCGATTCCGTTGGTCCCGGCAACGGAACCAAAATGGAAGGGAGCTTCAAGCTCTACCCCGAGACCTACGGACCACTTATTGCTCAAGTGTTTCGAACCGAGTAGCCATGGCTACCTCTCACATAGTCGACGAGCGATGCCTACCTTACGGGTGTAGTGAGCTTACCTTGATGCTCGATCGAGTACCCTCCTCTTTCTTGCACATCGGTAGCTCCACGATCCTTGAGGCAAAATTAAGCAACCTCAATCCCTCTCCCATGAGCTTCATCCTCCATAGCCATGCGCGAGACAAGAGAAGAGAAGAGAGGAGGAGAAGTTGAAGAGAGAAGATAGAGAGCTTCTTCTCCAAGATCCCTCACTCTCACACAATCACTCCCTCACTCCCTCACACTCTCTCAATTCCTCTCTCAAGTACAAGCAAGAAGGCAAGAAACAAGAGAAGAAGCTTTTACCACGCACAAGAATGAGCTTCCCATTCACTTTTCAACTTTATATACATGCCCTAATTTCCATGGGCGGTCATCCCCCTTTTTACATGGCCGGCCATTAGCCGGCCCCTTTTCTCCTTGTCCTTCTATCTTCCTAGCTTCCTTTCCACCGCCTGTCTACATTTACAAATTGCACGGGTGAGAGCCCGACGCTCTTTTACAAGATTTCAGGGTGCGCCTTTTTATTTTAAAATGCGCCTTTTCCCTTTTGCATTTGCCTGACTTTTAAGGTTTCCCTTGCGCTTTTGGCCTTTTCTCCTATTCTTTCTTCTGTCGGGCTACCTTTTTTCCGCATTTGCTTTGCATCTTTTTCACTTCCTTTTGCTTTCTTTGTGTTGGGGTTAACACTGCCAAAGACCGCCATAAAGCTTATGCTAATGTTTTCATCCGTGTATAGGCAAAGAAGAGCTCTCTTTCATTGGGAAAGTTCAAAAAGTTAAGTCCAAGGTATTGTGGACTGTACAAGGTTCTCAAATGCCTAGGAGCTAATGCCTACAAATTGCAACTTCCTGATCATGTGAAAGTCCACAATGTATTTCACGTTAGTCTTCTGAAAGCTTATGTGGCATATCAAAATCATATTCTTGTTAATAACTAGCAAATTGTAATGCCTAGACAAGGAGCCCTTGAACTCCAGCCTGATAAGATTCTAGATGTAAAAGAGAAACATTTGAGAAACAAAACCATTAGAGAGTATCTTATCCAGTGGAAAGACTATCCTAAGGAGGATGCCACTTGGATAGAAGAGACGGCTCTAGAAAAGTAGTTTCCCTAGTTCTTTTTTGAGATGAGGACATCTCGATTCCTCTAAGGAGGAGAGAATGCAATATTTCCGTCATAACACTTCATATCAATAAATGAATTCGGGCTTGAGACGTTTTAAAAATTACTCGTCGAGCTATCACATAAGTGACCACATGTAATTTTCTTAATATCGAGTCTTGCATTAAATAAATTCCATGATCCGACATGAGAAGACGCCTCAACGTTCCCACCCAATAAAAAGCAAAGACGCCTTGTAAATAATATTATGAAAGCTTGATCATATAAATTTTTCCGTATTATATTTGTCTTAGCATTCTCGATTCTATTTAATACGTTAAAGTTCACATTGATTTTGTAACCGCAAGACAAATCGTAAAAGCCTTAATCGGTAGAGGAAGAACACACAAGAACGAGTACGATATTGAGTAAGTTAAGTATCAACAAAGAGTATAACATGACTTTATAAACTAGATAATTTATGAGGTAACTTGACCAAAAACCACCAGATGAAGTCGTTTTGAAGAAAAAAAGATGTTTTTTGTAAAAATAGGCCAAATTTCATGACCTTTTTGATGCCTAGAGGGAGAGAAAGCATTTTAAAATCATCCCCATGCTACCATTCAACAGGTAGGCAATCAAAATGCATTTTTAATAAAGCCCTCTTGACTGGACACGTGACACCAAATCACCAAGTAGCTTGCATAACCAAGCTACCTCACATGCTATGATTGTAGCACTCTATATGTTGCCTCTATACTAGACAATGCAAATTTTGGATGTTTCTTGCTACTCCAAGTAACAACAACACTTCCAGAGAAAAACATAAAACCACTGGTATATCTCGTCTTAGATACTACTAGCCCAGTTTGCATTTATGTAATCATGCATGTGTATGGTATTGCATCTAAATGTGTTTTCTATGGAAGCTGCATCAATTGATTGCCCAAACAAACTGTGTAGTTTAGGTTTGGTCTAGTGATTGTCAAATAGATAAGGCTATTCCCAATCTTCCCATACATAGTTACATCCTCAATCAAGTCACCCTCATGTGCACTAAGCTTAGCATTAACATCCAATGGTATAGAAATAGGCTTACAATCAGCCACACCATACTTCTTCAATATATCCAATACATACTATCTCTGTGAGACAACCATATACCCTCTCGAGTCTTGATTATCTCTATGCTAAGAAAATAATGTAGCTCTCCCAAATCCTTCATCTCAACTTTGTCCTTGAGAAGACCCTTCACATTGTCAATTTCTATCTTAGTATCACCAAGAATGATTGAATCATCCACATATATAGTAATGACTGCAATACCTACATCACTCTCATATACATAGAGTGAGTGATCAACATGTGCTTTGTGAAATCCAATGCTAACAATATATTTTAGAATCCTTTCATGCCATGCCCTAGGTGCTTGCTTCGGCCCATACAAGACCTTACACGAAGCTCGCATAGATAATTTGGATAATTCTCATTCATATAATCAGATGGCTGCTTTACATAAAATTCCTCTTGTGTCTCACCCTACAAGAAGGTATTTTTAACATCCATTTGATGATGATCCAATGATTTGATGTAGGCATTGCTAAGACAACACTTATGGTGGCCATTTTAGCCATTGGAGCAAAGGTCTCATCATAATCAATGCTATGAGTTTACACATACCCTTTGGCAACAACCAATCATGGCTTAGAATGCTTAATAGATCTAATTGACCTTGTTAACCCATTTGTAGCTTTTTTGCCTTTAGGTAAGTATCAAATTTCAATATTTACCACAATACCTAAACCTTGTGTAAGCATGGCAGCATCCATTTTAGGTAAACTTACATCAAGAGTAAACAATCTGGTAGCATGTTTCCCTTTTGCGATGAGCCTGTAATCATTTTTAAGATCTTGTATGTAACAATCATTAGATGTGAATTGAACTGACAATCCCTATTATATCATCTGACCTATAGAAACCAAGGCTTTTGTAATATTTGATACATGCAGCATATTTGCTAAGTACTTAGTTTTACAATCTTGCAGAACATTTCCAACATTAGTAATGGGGTAAAATGTATCATCCCTGTCTCCACATAGCCTGGAGACTCTCGATTGTGCATCTCTCTAAACAACTCTCCATGAGAAGTCATGTGGTTGGAGGCACCTGAATCTATATACCATACATCATTCTTTGATGAACCATCAGTAGTCATAGTATTCATAAAGTGCTACATAACAAATAACTGCTCACTTTTGTTATCATTGTTTTTGTTTTACCAGATGCATAATAACCTTTTTTACTTTTTTTTATTTCTAATTTCAACCTTCTTTTTAAGCAATTTTTAGAAATGTGGCCTTTATGACTACAATAGTAGGACTATTTTCTATCACTAAAATTTTGTTGCTTTAGAATTTGCAACTTGCCCTCTTTGAGTCCCCCTTCCTCGGGACTGTCCTCCTCTATTTTGTTGTGCACCATAAGCTTGACCATGACCACCACCTTGGCCTTTGCCACAACCTCTATCTTCGCTACTAGTAGAGTAAAACACATGTTTAGACTTGTTTCTGTTTTGAAAAGAAGAGGAATCCAAGCCAAGGTTCTTCTCCTCAAGTATTACCATAGAAACCAAGTCTACAAAATTAGGCATATCATCCCTTGTATTCATAGATGACTTGAAGATCTTCTATTCATCTCCAAGTCCATCTAAGCATGCACACAAAACAACATCATCATAAATTACCACACATATAGATCCGAGAGCTTCCAAATACTCATAATCTTCAAGGCATAATCATTAATGGACAAGTTTCCTCTTTTTACTTGGTTTAACTCTGACTTGAGCTCTAGCTTTCTGGCCTTTATATTCACTTCGAACAGCCTTGCCAAATTCTTCCATGCAATAGGAAGGGTTTCAAAATCCTATAAAAATCCCATCATGCTCTCTGTGACATTGATAGATAGCTAATACATGACTTTGGTCTATGTGTCTGCTCCTAATCTTTCTTAGCCTTCATGTATTTTGCAATAGCATTTCATGCACAAGAACATCGGGGGCTATTGCCATATCTCCTTCAATGTAATTCCAAACACCTTTTCCCTTCAAGAAATTTTTCGTCTAGATCTTCTATGCAGGATAATTGTTGTTATCAAGCTTTTGACTGACAATCTAGTTGAAGTTGTTAGACATTTTGACAAAATAGAAAACATTGCAAAAAAGTGCAATCTACAAGCAAGCTAACACCATGTGCACCACAACTAAACAATAGCCTTTTTCATTGACTTTTATGTTTGCACCTAGCAAGCACTTGGAACCTGTATGCAAACGCCTTTTGCATCTGCACTCTAGCAACCACTTGAAACCTTGTAGATTGGAAATATGTAGCATGTGCACGTGTAAACGATGGACACAGTAGAAGTTGTAGTGCATCCAAAAACTACTCTTGAGATTACTTGTAGGTCCAGAATGGAGGCCTAAGTGACCTTGGATGCTAAAAATTATAGCTTTGGGGTGCTAGTCAACGTGCATAAGCTTTTGGGCTATGCTAGGGAAAATAGGCACACATGGTTCACTAGCCTTGATCATATGGAATGCAATGACTTTGACATGATCAAGGACCTCTTGATTAAGAGATTCTTGGAACTAGGATATGTTAATAACTTAATTTTCAAATCTATCAATAGAAGTCAGAAAGATAGAGAAGAGATTTGTGATTACATTGCCCACATTTGGAGCCGCTTCAAGAGGATTTGAGTGATTCAAGAGGATTTGAGTGCTTGACTTGACCCAATTAGAAAGTGGTCTCTAGTATATTCATCAATGGGCTCAAGGATTAGGAACTTTATAAAGCATTAGCAAGTAATTCAAGTCTACAAAAATAAATGCTAGCCAAAGCATTCAAGGAAGTGGTTTGTGTGGATGAACTACAAAAGGAAATAAATGCCAAAGCAATTCAGTAGCATCATCATCATTCATAATGAGAGAAGAATTGTATGTGAATCTTACGTAACTTATGATGAAGGGGGATACCCAATTTTGATGGATTTTGAGCCTGTTCTAATTATAGATTTGGACAAAGGATGAGGTCGAGGTATGGGGGGAAGTCAACCATAGGAACCTCTCATGTATTGGGACATGCAGCCACCTAGACCACATCTCATTGAGATATTGTGAAAAGAAATATGCTAATAAGGACAAAGCTAACTTGAGATGTCTAGAGTGTGTAGTCACACATCTATATGTCGATTGCCCTAGATGGAAACCTTCTTGTAGCACAACAACCATCCTGTCGATATACCACTAAGACTTTTTAATGTGGAGACACCCGACGATAATGCTACTCCAATTTCCCTAAATATGATGACTAGAACCCAAGCAAAATATGTGGGAATCTTAGTGCCTAGGCCAAGAAACCTCGATGCATCATCCATAGGTAAAAATAATTGAAAGAAAAAGAAGAAGAAAACACATGTAAAACTTTCACTCAAGATGGATAGCACTATGACCCTAGAAAAAGGGAAACAAGTCTTTAATATGGAAGTAAAAATATCTAGTTTGGGGATGAAGGAAAAATAAAGTGTGAAGATTGGGGAATACTTTGATTTTAAGCAATAAGTAGACATTGTGGACAAGGTTTTTGGAGCTAGGTAAGAGAGGCAGAAGCACACTTTCAAGATGCTGAGCAGACTCTATATGTTGAATTGCACAACTCTTCAAGCTTGAGTCCACTAGCTTCACCCACATTTATAGGAACAAAAGGAAATTGAACACCACAAATTCCATCTCACAAACTAAGTAGTGTAGCTACAACCAATTAGCTAGCTAAAGAGTATGAAAGATGGAACTACTGCAAAAGATAAATCAAGTCATAGCATGTTAGCTATATCAACCTCAATCTATCTACCTTGGGATAGTTGCTAAAATAAAGTACAATGTTTTGGAAAGCTCTAAAGAAATGGGTACAAGAATTGGTGCAATGAAGAGAAGTAATTATGCATGGCCATGATGTAGACACATATATACTTAGCATGACCCCAAACTCTATGACAAGAACCCTATAGGTAAATGCCTATTGGGAAGGGATTGAGATGCATGTAGTTCTTATTGTCATCACCTTGGGAGATTCCACCAGAAAGGGGATTGTGGACAAAGGAGCAGGGGTTAGTGTCCCTAGCCATACAATTTTGTAGGGTTGGGGCAATCCAGTTGTGGAAATGATGTGCTTTAATGTCAGATTGGCCAACAAAATGAAGGTTAGACCATTTGATGTAGCGAAGGAATGGCCTATTAAGATTGCAAGCATCATATTTTTAGTCAAATTTCAAAAACAAATAAGAGAGGAGATAGGCAGAGTACCCAAGAGCACACGCATACAAAACTAATGGAGAATTGAGAACACAAAGAGATAGGCTAAAATCTTCTTCTTCTTCTTCTTCTTCCATACAAAGGAACTAAGTCTACAACATGATAAAAGACTAATATGAAAGTACCACAATGTATGTACATGCATACCTAAGTTTGAACATGCTAGGAAAGAAGAGGTGGCACAATGAATGTGCCATAACCAAGGATGGACTACATAGGTGTAGTACACATGTAGAATCACTAGTGTATCCTCATGTTAGTCACCTAATACACTAGTGAATAATATTGTGCCACATTGCAAGGCATGTAGTGGATGCCAACTCATGTAGAACTTGACATCTCAACAACTTTATCATCATGAAGAAAGATGACTATAACATCCTACTTGGTCGATCTTAGATGAGGAATGCACGAGTAATAGAGGATTAGGGCAATGGCTTAATGTTCTTTAGAAATAACATAGAGACTATTAGGATTGAGATGGATACTTGGAATACCTCACCTATTGACTTGAATACTATCTTTGCCATATTGAATGGCAACACCAAGGTTTGCATCAAGCTCTACTCATAAAATACATCCTCTGTCTCTTGATGTGAGTGGGATTGGATGCATATCCTTGCTACCATTGACTTGCCTTTATCAGATGAGTGATGAGGTAGATGATAGTGAGTGGCCACCGTAGTTACTCACATCAAAGAGCAAAAAGAAATAAGGAATGCCTCAAACTAACACTTGCTATCAATTCAAATGTGAGTATGATGGCAGGAAGCATCAAAACAACTCTAAGCATGCCCTATCAAGTGCATGCAAAAAAGTTGGAGGTGATTAGGATGTTATAATTTTTAAAAAAGAGATTACACGAAAATCCTAATGGAAACCTAAAACCACTCAAAGAGCTCTTGGAACCTTGACGATGGAAGTGGACCAAAGTGCATGATGTAAACCTCCTCTATAACTGGGATCTCCTAAAAAAGAAAATGGAATTGGAAGAAGAGGCAAGAATGGAAAATGAGTTTTATGACATAAAAAACATAGAAAATGCATACAATAATTGTGGATCAGGGGATCAAGCCTCAACCCTAGGACTCAAAACTATTGACTATGACATAGGCGGATACATAATTGAATAATTTGTAGTGGATTCCAAGCCTAAGGAGATGCATACTTTGCTTGTCAAGGTACTAAGATGGATTGTGATAGAACTTGGTGGATTATGAAGAGAGACAACTTTCCATTGCCTCAATTGAGCACATGTTGGAAAGGGTCATAAAAAAGGAGGCCTACAACTTCCTAAATAGGTTTTTGAGACATGCTCACATAAATTATTATGCCCTTCGGACAAATCAACACTCTTGCCACTTTTCAATGATTAATGTGCAAAATTTTGAAGGACATGCTTTGCAAATGGTTGGAAGTGTTTGTGGATGACCAGTATGTACACAGAAATTGAGTGCAACATCTCAAAAAGCTTAGAGAAGTCTTTAAGTTGTGTAGGTGATTTGGTCTCTCTTTGAGCTCCTTAAAGTGCTAGTTCTAGTTCAAACATGGATGCATTCTAGGGTATGTGATATCAAAGAATGGAATTGAAACTAGCTTCTCAAAAGTAGAGTCATTGTCTAGTTGCCATAGTTAATTAGCTATAAGGGAGCTCAATGCTTTCTTGGCCATATGCAATATTATTGATAGTTTGTGCTGAACTGTGCACTAATCACTTGACCCCCTGTACAAGCTATTGATTGTTTTCAGGTGAACAAAGGAATGCCAACATGCATATGAAATGCTGAAAAATGCTCTAACTACAACACCGATTCTAGAAGCCCCATACTAGAACATAATCTTCCACATCCATATTGATGCCTCAAAGTTTATTGTGGGAGTAGTCTCTTGTGTTAACATGGTGAACACAAATTGGACTACCAAGTGAGCTTCACTAGCTGCCAACTCATGGACACCAAGATGACTTGTTTTAGCACTAAGAGGGAAGAGTTGGCGATGGTATTTGTAGTGAAGAAGTTTCATCACTATTTACTAGCAATGCCATTCACCTTCTTTGTGGTTCACTAGGCCCTGTTGTACCTGGTTCATAAACCATGTGCCACTAATTGCATAGCTTGATGGTTGCTACTCCTGCTCAAAATTGACTTCTCAGTGGTGGTAGTGTGAAGCGAAAATCAATATTACATGGCCAATCATTTATCTTGAATACCTAATAGAGGACAACCAACAAAAAAGGGTATCATAGATGACCTCCTTGATGCACATTTGTTCAAAATCTCTAATGCAAGGGATCTCTTTAAAGTTGGCCCTCACTCCCTATTGGGATGATGATGTAGTTGAGATCTTGAAGAGTAGAGTACTTGACCGACCAATACAAAAGGCCTAACTTCCTTGACTCATAATGAAAGTGCAACCCTATCAACTGATTGCTAGACAATTGTATTTATTGGGCCAATATGGCTTATTGAGATGCTACCTTTAGCATGAAGTCTTGGTGGAAATGCACACAAGAATTGCAAGATGCTATTTTGATGGAGATTCCATGGCTTGAAAGATCTTACAGTCCCAATTGTGGTGAATCTGCACACTAGGTGTTCCCTGCTAAGCTCTGCAAACCCCTTAGGCTGCTCCATGTATGTCTCATCACGCAAGTCCCCATGTAAGAAAGTCATCTTGACATCCAACTGATACAAGTCAAGCTGTGCAACCCAAAGCCAAATAGCCAAAGCCAAGGCTAAGCGTAGGGTGGTCGTCTTAACCATAGGAGAGAAGACCTCATCAAATTCAACACCATGCTTCTACTTAAAACCCTTTGCAACCAATTTGGTATTGTATGCTGGCCTGGGGTGTCTAGGGGTACTTTTCAAACTTGTACACCCACTTGCAAGGCAAAGCCCTCTTGCCACTAGGCAAGGAAACCAAGTTCCATGTATGATTCTTATGCAATGAGTCAATCTCAAACTGCATAGCCCTCTGCTAGGAGTGATTGTCACCCCTATGCATAGCCTCATCATAGGTGAGAGGCTCTCCTGCATATCTATAACCAAGTCATAATTTATGGAGGGCTCATAATGGTCTCAATGCAAGCCGTGCTACCTGTCCAACATCTTGTCTAATATCGTGGCCATGAGGATCGGCTATTGTTGTAGGCTATCTAGCTAGTTGTGTGGGAGCAGGGGGCTTCTCTTGAAAGATAACCCTATGTATCTCAACAACTTTCTCAAAATTCATATGCATTTTTTCCTCATGGAACACAACATCATGGGGCTATGGATCACTTTTCACGCATGTGGATATCTTGTCCCACCTGCATCTCCATAGCCAATGAAAATGTATTTCACACTTTTAGTATCCAACTTATTGCATTTTTACTTGGGCACATGGCAGAAGGCCTCACATTAAAAGACAAGCAAATGAGCATATGAGGGAGGCTTTCCTATACGTACCTCCTCTACAACCTGCAAGTCAATACCACTACAAGGTGACTTGTTAATGAGATGCATAGAAGTAGAGACTTCCTTAGCCCAAAAATGCACTGGTAAACTTGCTTGGCTAAGATACTGTAGACCCTCTCCTCGATAGTCCTATTCATACACTCATTCTTGGGGGGGGGGGTAAGGTGCAGTCAATTGATGCTTAATACCTTGCGCATCACAAAATTTCTCAAAGGCAAGTGAGATTGAAACATGAAGAGAAAAAGAGTACATCATTCCCACTATTGCACTCATGACTGACTACATTCACCTCTTTGATCTTTACACTGCCCTTCTTAGCAGGTTGACTCTCTTTCTTCTCTTCCTTACTGTCATGTGTCTTCTTACCCTTCCCTTTATCTTTCTTCCATTTATAGCAGTCACGTTTGAAGTGACCCTTCTTGCCACAATGATGGCATTCAACATCCTTACCACGTGATTTACTGTGTCCCTTGCTATCAGATTTGCCTTCTTGCTGTGATCTACCTCTAGTATGCAAAGCACTGGAAGACTTACTAGATGCATTGTTTTGACGATTCATTTCTTCCATGAGTAGAGCACTCTCTACATCAACATACAAAAGCATAGCATTAGAATTGCTTATAGCAATCCTGAAGGTATCCCAACTCTCTGGCAGATTGCAAAGCAAGAACGTGGCTTTGAACTCATCATCAATATTGAACTTCAAAGTGGAAAGCTGACTAAAAATGGAGTTAAACTCACTAAGGTGAGTAGACACTACAATACCCTCTTTCATACACAAATCCATGAGTTTCTTTGGCCAATAGAATTTGCTTAGAGCACTCTTCTGGGCATACAATTCTTCTAGTCGCTTCCAAATGCCATAAGCAGAATCCAACCCTTCAATGTTAAACAACAAGGCATCAGAAATCAATAGCTCAATGGTCAAGCATGCAAGCTCATTTAGCTCATCCCAGTCATCCTACTTTACATCAACTGGTTTTGTTCCCTTTACTTTAATTGGCTTTTGTTGCTTCCTTTTTGCAACAAGATGTTATAGCACTGCTTTTGCCAAATTGAAAAGTTGTGTGCTCCTTCAAGTCTCTTGATATGCATAAGATGATTGTCACTACTGCTAGCCATGATTCATAGCCAAATAATTGTATGATAGTAAATGACAGCTAATGCCAAGCAATGGAAGCTCCAAAATCCACTCAATAGTATGTTAAGAATATCCCCAAGTATGTAGCAGCAAGAACATACATTAGTTCTGTTGAGATGTTTGTAATCATACCTACTTCAATCTCTTTGTAAGGAGCAGTGAGGGCTCATGACTAGAATCCCATATGGACAGTAGGAGAAGTGCTACCATCCAGTTTCCTATAAAGCATTGTACTTGCTCTCTTTTCTAATGCAATGTCATAGTACTTTTGTCCTTCAGTAAATTCTCTATGTCATTGTCAGTCTATACACAAGATTGTTTTTATGAGTCCAAGTTTTCATCTTATAGCGTAATTCACTTATGTAACAGTCAGTCATGTCACTGTCTTCATGAACTCTCTTTCTCTTCCAACCACCATAGCTTTTGCATCTGCCATGCTCTAGATCCCGCATGTTTAACATGGTATCAGAGCTTGTTAAGTATGGCCCATCTCTCCTTTCACTCCTCTTAGGTCCTCTTCATCTTAATCCAGCTCAGGTGTGGGAGCTTTCACTCAACCGCCAAGACCCACGAACAGATATTGTTTCAAGCATTCCAAGCGAGCTCTAATGGCTATCTCTCACCTAGCCGATGCACCATCGATCCTACGAGTGTAGTGAGCTTACCTTGATGCTGATATGAGTTTCCTTCTCTCTCTTACACATCGGTAGCTCCACGATCCTAGATGCTAGCTCAAGCCTCCTCCATCTCCAAGCTCCATCCACCATAGCTGCGCGAGCAAGAGAAGAGAAGAGAACGAGAAGAGAAGAGAAGAAGAGAAGAGGAGATGGTGAGGAGCTTCACCCTCTTGATCCCTCACTCCCACACACTCACTCTCTCACACTCTCACACTCCCTCTCTCAAGAGCACACACAAGCAAGGAAAAGAGAAGAAGAGAAGAAGAAGAAGAGAGCTCTTGTTGGCCACACACCGAAGAATGAGCTTCCATTCACTTTTTGAACTTTATATATAAGCCCTAAAATCCCATGGGCACCCATCCCCTTTTTTTACATGACCGGCCATTGTGGCAAGGTCCTTTCTCTATTTCCCTCTTCTAGTCTTATGCCTCTAGCCTACACCTGTCTAATACTTTATAATTGGCACAAGAGGGATCCTGGCGCTCTTTTACATGAGCTTTTGGAGTTTTTTGAGGCGCCTTTTATTTAAAAGTACATTTTTGGCCCCAGCTTAGCTTTAGAGGCCACATGCGTGTCTTTACTCTTTTTCCATCCTCTTCCCACTTTTTCATTCATTTTTTTGCCTTCTTGACTTGGGATTAACATCAGGTGAGTGCATGACCCCCATTTCTCACTTGAATCTCACAGTCACCTAGCGGTAGCCATAGCCCAGATAGGACCTGCTGCACTTGGAGCTTTCATATCTCATCATAGAGCTCATATCTTTGGGAGTTTCTTTCTAGAGAGTTGTGCCTTTACTTAGGAAGAAGCTTCCTATCACATAACACCTTGACATTGGCCACTCCAAAGCCCAGCATTGCACCTGTTGCCTTTTGTACTGCTGTCGCCATCACTATAGCTCGCAATGTCGATGACCACCATAGGGCATTGATAGCCCATCATGCAAGCTTCATGTCCATATAATTTTTTTTAAAATGATCAAGTATAGCTCGTGATATTTGCAAAAAACCAGGCTTGGGTCAAAACCCTAATCCAAGAAGCCATAGCCAAACTTCACTAAACCTCAAAAATCTTATCATTTTCTTTCTCCTGCCACCCGGAGCAACCTACTACCACTCTGATCTACTGTCCCAACATCAAATCAAGGAGGGAAAGGACTTGGAAAGATTGAAGAAGGATTGACGACCCCGAACTAAGAAGATTCAAGTTCGATATCAACTCACACATAGTCTTTATATAGTGTGTTTTCACACTGTCATTACTTGTGTCTCTTGACACACTGTAATCTGCTCTTCCACTGATAAAATCTAAGAATTCTAAATTTTATTTTTTACTATCCTTGCAAACCCAACTCATCCTGATGAAGAAGGGCATATGGGCCATTACCACTGGAAAAGAAAAGAAGCCACGTGATGTGGACCTTGTAGTCACTTGGCAAAAGAATGATGATAAGGCTCAGGCCATTATCAAATTAGAGCTAGACGACAACTATATCCACTTGGCAAAAGAATCATGATAAGGCTCAGGCCATTATCAAATTGGAGCTAGACGACAACTATATCCACTATGTGGATAACTATGATACTTCACAGAATACATGGAAGAGACGACACCTTGTTTGGTGCATAGTCTAAGTCATCAAAGTATGGTCTCTTGATTGAAACTTTCAGGCCTGAAATGAAGTCTGGGACATCGCTTGCCACACATCTAAATTACATGGAAGGACTTCTAACCCAGCTTGTAGGAATCAACATTAAATTGGAAGAAGATGTTTGCATTGGTGTTTTACTTAAAAGTTTACCTCCTGAATATAAGAATGTATCAACAACTCTAATCAATATGCCAAACCCCGAGCTTGTTGATATCCAAGAATCACTATTAGAGGAGGAAAATAAGCTAAAAACTAAGGAATAACCAAGCACCTCTAGAGATGAACAAGCATTATATGTTGGCAATAGGTACAAAGGCAAGAAGGACCAGCTTTTTTGTGACTTTTGCAAAAGGACTAGAGACACCGAGAAGTTCTGCCATGCCAGAAAGAGGTCCCAAAAGACCTATCTAGTTACTGTTAAAGAAGAAGAAGAAGAAGAAGAAGAAGAAGAAGAAGAAGAAGAAGAAGAAGAAGAAGAAGAAGAAGAAGAAGAAGAAGAAGAAGAAGAAGAAGAAGACCACCGGTAGGAGAAGGACAAACCTCATTAGTCCTTCTATTTGGATAGACTCAGGAGAAGGACAAACCTCATCAGTCCTTCTATTCGGATAGACTATTTTAGCTTTGTATTTGCCTAGCCCTAATGCTTCAGACATAAACTTGTAAACTCCTCATGTAGCCTTGTACTACAGCCTCTGTACACTTTGTGAGGCACCTGTTACAGCCTCTAGATGTCCATCATGTTTGTGGTATCTACACATCCTTTTCTATGATAGTCTTTGGTGTTTTGCCATGTCTATGGTGTGCCCACACTTTGCAAGTGCTGTTTTCACTAAAGCCTCTATACGCTTTGTACTTCTGGTTGTGATGATTGAGGAGGGGTGTTGAGATATTTGCAATCACACCTACTTCAATCTCTTTGTAAGGAGCAGTAAGGGCGCAAGACTAGAATCCATATGCACAGTAGGAGAAATGCTACCATCCAGTTTCCTATAAAGCATTATACTTGCTCTTTTTTCTAATGCAATGTCATAGTACTTTTGTTCTTCAGTAAAGTCTCTATGTCATTGTCATTCTATACACAAGATTATTTTTATGAGTCTAAGCTTCCATTTGGAACCTAATTCACTTGTGTAACAGTCATTCTATACACAAGATTATTTTTATGAGTCCAAGCTTCCATTTGGAACCTAATTCACTTGTGTAATAGTCAATCATGTTAGTGTCTTCATGAACTCACTCTTTCTCTTCGAACCACCATAGCTTCTGCATCTATTATGCTCTAGATCCCGCATGTTTGACAAGTTCATTACCCAAAATGCCTCAAAAGCATTCAATGACAGTAAACATAACAATTTCCTAACAAAAATAGAGTGCAGTCTTAACATTTCTGACAATACAGGTAGCTATTGTGGATATGTAGGAAACTATTATGAATGTATGGCAGTAGACCTGTAATTAAAGTTGATCCAAAAAATGATCTTTAATCATTGCTCAAATGCATTTTGGAATCAAATCCAAGCATGTAACATCAACCATAAGCATGAATACATGGTATAGAATTCCCGAGACCAAGTCTAGAAGTAAGACATAATGCATACACAGTCAAAATGTCATTTAGCCCTGTTATTCCAATAACCAAATCTCTATCAAAACTGAGTCAAATCTCAATAAAAATCAGCCCAAATGCACTTCAATACATAAGTATATCATTTCTCAGTGTCTTGACATCACTTGAGCATGTATACACATCAACATGTATGTTCAAGGACCAATGTCATTAAAGGACAGAGAGCTACTTGTAAATTGTAGGATGTGGACTATGTATTCTAGCCACAAGCAAGTTTGCAAACTCGAGCATGTATACACATCAACATGTATGTCCAAGGACCAATGTCATTAAAGGATAGAGAGTTGCTTGTAAAATTGTAGGATGTGGACTATGTATTCTAGCCATAAGTGAGTTTGCAAACTGAGCAAGATGATTGCCAAGATTAGCTCCAAATGACCTCAAGACAATGCCACATGATCCGTGAGATATCTAGCATCCACTAACATCCAATAACCAATCACACAAAGATATGTGCTTCCCTATTTATTTTAGATTTGAATATTGTATATTTTAGAAATGAAGTTGAGTGTATATCAGTCTCAAGTGTAATACTACACTTCAATGCTCAATGCTAAGCATTAGATGCAAAGTCTAGAGCACAACCATGATGCCGAATGAAGAGGAGCAACTTTACTGTAGGTCTTGAGCATGTTGAAAACCAAATCTGCATACCTATGTTGATGGGGACTTCAACCCTGAAGAGATTGGAATGCTAGTCCAAGTGTTGGAGATGATGGGGAGAGTCCCCAAGTGGCCAACAATGGCTACAAACAAGCCTTGCTGCCCTGCCTGCAGACTCTTCACAGTGAACTCTTCTTCAACTTCAAACTCCAGCACATGAAGAAATGCCAAGCTCCTAATTTCCTGAACCAAGCTTTGCTGATAGTAGTTTGTTTAGTTAGCTGCAATGATGGAGCTTCTATGTAGAGATATAGGTTGAGAGAGAGAGAAGAGATAGAGACACATGATTTGTGGTATTGAAGAGTGTAGATTAATAATGATTTTAGATAGGTATATGTACTATGAACAACTTGGCCCTTACAAACGGACACGGGCACACTGCCCTTTATCCCAACATGATATATTTGCATGGAGTTATGACAAACTGAAGGGGATTCCCCCCTCTGTTGTTATGCATATGATCCCATTGAAAGAAGGTAGTAAGCCAGTGAGGCAAAATCTTTGACATATGCCTTTTGACCTGAGAGAGCCTCTTTTTGAGGAATTGGTGCATTTAAGGAAAGTTGGTCTGATATTTCTCGTTGAATATACAAAATGGTACTCACAAGTGGTAATAAGAAAGAAAAATAACAATCAAATCCACCTATGTGTTGATTTTAAGGAATTGAACAAGTAGACGGTGAAGGACTATTATCCTCTGCCCTTTATTAATTAGATTTTAGACCAACTGGTAGGGCGAGAGATATACTCTTTCTGGACTAATCATGGATTGTTTTGTGGGTTATAATCAGATGGCCATAGCTGAAGAGGATAAGTTAAAGATGACATTCATTACAGTTTTTAGTACTGTTGCGTACCATGTGATGGCTTTTGGCATATGTAATACTCTTGGGTCTTGGTAAAGAATGGCTAAGAAAGATAGTTGATTGTTCTATGTGCATGCTTTGAGCGATGTTGTGAGTATTGCATAGCATTAAATCCTTGGAGGTATGTATTCGGGATGCTTCATGGTTTGCTATTGGATCATGTTGTGAGTGCGGCTAGTATTGCCATCGACCCTGAAAATATGGTTGTTATTGTGGCCCTAAGTCCACCCACTTGTCTAAGGGAAGTTTAGAATTTTGTTTCATCCATGGGATACTATCGACGATTCATTAATGCATTGGCTTAATGCTCATTACTATTAACAAATCTTTTATCTTATATGTATGTTTTTGAATGGATAGAAGTATGCAAAGTGATGTTTGAAGATGTTAAATTGGAATTATCCAAAGCACCAGTTTAAAAGCTCCAAAAAGGGGTGAGGTTTTCTATATATTCCCAGCTATGATAAGGCATAGTATTAGTTATTGCCTATCCCAAATTTGGGAGGCATAGCTTTATCATCCTATTGCATTCGCAAGTTTTAGCTTGGAAATTTCAGAGCTTATAGCTATTTGAACAAGGTTTGCTTGGCTATGATTTTCACCACCAAGAAGTTCAGACACTATATTCTTTGTGAGAAGGTGACGTTCTTCACCAAGGCAAAGGGATTTCACTTTACTGAATAAGCTTCAACCCCCTAATTGCCTAGCCAAGTGGTTGATCTCTTTACAAGAGTTTGACTATGAGATTAGAAGCAAGCCACCAACGTTGTAGGGCATCGTAGAGTGTCGAGTAGATTTTGGTGAGCCTAAGGAAGAGTGGATTGATATTAGTGATTACGATGACTTAGAAAAAATCGTCAGTCTTCTCTATTCTATCATGGTATGCATCTATCATGCATTATCTATTAGCAGACAACCTAGTGGAAACTCTTTCTAAATTTGAGAAGAGGAAGATTAAGCAACAAGCACTTTACTTTTCATCAATAGGAGATGTCTTATATAGGAAAGGTGTGGATGAGATTTATCATCGTTATGTAGTGCATGATGGCCATTTTGCTTGATGGCTCATCGCCCAAAAAGATTTATGTGCTGGCTATTGGTGGTTGACGATTTTCTAGGATGCTTTTGTATATGTTAAGCATTGTGATGTCTATCAGAGACACGATGCTAAAGAAAATCATAAGTGGTCGCTTAATCCTATTCTTGTGACTTTACCTTTTAAGAAATGGGGCATCAATTTTATTGGACCCGTGCATCCTTTGTCTACTACATGGAAGTATTATATCATTGTGGCAATGGACTACTTTACAAAATGGTCTAAAACGCAAGCTACAATGAAGGATAGTGCCAATGAGATAGCTAGTTTTATTATGGAACAAATTGTCTACCGTTTTGGTCCACCTAAAGAACTGGTGTCCGAGCATGTGACACACTTTCTGAATAAGGTCATAGAACTGAAGCTCTAAAAATTAAACATAATAATCTCCAAGAAAACGGACAAATAGAGATTATAGAAAGTAGCTTGTAGGGATTTTATCCAAGACTATATATCCGAGGGTAAGCGCGACTAGGATAAAAAACTTCATGTGGCTATCTAGGCTTATAATACTGCATTCAAGAGAGTAACAAGCCACACCCCATTTAAGTTGGTATATGGGAAAGGGTACATCTTACCCTTGGAAATTGAGTTACCCCTTGTGAGTTTTGTGTTGAATGAACATTCTTTGGGTGACGAGAAAGCATTGCAAGAAAGGTTGATCTCCCTAGCACATCTTGATGAAACCTGGTTGCAAGCTTTGTTACATGAAGAGATAGGAAAGAAGAGGATGAAAGTGCTTCATGACCTTTATTCTAAAATATATAAATTTATGAAGGGTTAATTGGTCCTATATTATGATGCACATTGTGAGTTATTTCTTGGCAAGTTAGAACCCAAATGGGATGGCCCTTATAAGATCACCCGTATATAGGAAAGAATGGCTCTATAACCCTTTTAACAGATTTACAGGGGGTAGAGCTTAAAAATAAAGTAAACTTTAATAAGTTAAAGTCCTATTATGTGTATGGATTGACGTTGGACTTAGTATCTTTATAGGTTGACTTTAGACTTGGTACCTTTATAGGCCTTCCAAGATCCAAGTTTAAACTTGCAATAGGTGCCAAGGCAATCAGATGGGTAGAATCATTCCTTATATTCACTATGCATGTTTAGAGCAACATTATCACCAAGGTCGAGTGATCTAGTGGAGTAAGGATTATTATATTATTGAGTGGCAAGACAACGGATCTTTCATGTGGAAATATTAAGGTCTATTTCCACCATTGTCATAGGGTTCTTATTAGTGTCCCTATTGAGTTTAGTGAGGAAGAAGGGATTGTACGTGTCATACATCCTCTCTCTCAGCTTGACTTTGACTACCATAAGTACAAGTAGACTGATTGGTATGGCATGGACTGTCAATGAAGAATGGGTTTATACTTTGTATTTTGATGGAGCTTCACAAGGGCTTGCTGAGCATACAAGTGTCAATATAGTTATTAAAGACCCCTAAAGTCATTATAAAAATGGGAGTTTATTTAAGCATCGCTTTTACTAATAACATGGTAGGATACAAGGCCTTAATCATGGGGCTAGATATAGCCTAACGTGGTGGTATCTACTATTTATTAGTGATGAAAGACGACTCACAACTAGTGATCAATCAATTGAATGGGACCTATAGTGTGAGGGATCCAATTTTGCAAATGTACCATCGTGTAGCCTTGGATATACTTCAAATTTTTGAGACAGTGACTTCTCAAGTGGTTTCTCCTCAATGGAATTGCTTTGCAAATTCATTGGTAAATTATGTCTTTGTTGAAGATGTATTTCTCAATTGTGGTCCTAAGGGCTTAATAGAATTGTCTGGTTTTATTAGCCCAAGACTACTATGGGGACTCCTTAATGACATGTCTTCTTATGGCTGCCAATAATTAGTATGCGTGATGAGCCAGGTAGTGGTTGACAATCTTCCTATTCTTTTATGGGATGCATAGGACCATTCAATGACATATTCATCGAACACCCCTTGCCATTTATGTAGGGGGGACTAGCTAGTAATTTGATGTAGGGCTTGAGAGGCCCATCCCTTGGTCTAGTTTTGTTCTTCAATAGAGTCATTTGGGGACCAAGGGTTTGCTTTCAACAATAGGTTGCTAAATGGTACGTTGTATGTTTATATTTTGTAAGGCCAAGAGGGCCATTTCTTTTGGCGTAAAATGCTTTATTTCTTTAGGCCAAGAGGGCCATGTGTCTACTTAGTGTGGGTGCATTTGATGGTTTTTGTTTTAATATTGCACCACATAGGTCTAAAGAAGTGCTTGGAGGGAGCCTCTTGATATATAGAAGCTTCTTGTGGTCAAGTCCAAGTGTTATTCTTCCTTCCCGAGTTTTTTACCCCTGAGTTTGAATGCATATGTGTTTGTGGGAAATTTTCTTCTTTTGAGGACCGACAAGTCAAGGCGGTATGAAGTCCCAGGGTTTGATATGGTATATTTAGGGGAGGCTCGAGTAGTTGTCCGCCTCATCCTGTAAAGGCATTCTTAGGCATTTAAAGATCTATTTTGAGGCAATCCTTAGTGACCCTATCTTACTAGGCTACTAGGTAGCTATTTCTAGGGGCTTCTATTAGTTGTGAGGTAGCCAGAGAAGCCTACCAAATAAAAGAAAGAGAAGTAAAAACACACACACACACACACACACACACACACACACACACACACACACACACACACACACACACACACACACACACACACACACACACACACACACACACACACACACACACACACACACACACACACACACACACACACACACACACACACACACAATATAGAGGTGTGTAAAAACTGATTCTAATCCTAAATATGAAAAAAAGTATACAAAAGTGTTAAAAGAAAAGTATCTAAAAATACAAGACCGTGACATATGAGTCCTTGCCTAGTAGGAGTTCGTGGTCCAGTCATTCTAAGCCATAGATAGGTAGATTAGGCCACCACTTAGGATGACCTTTTTGATAGTTCTTTTTAGCTGGTTTGTGTTGAAACAGCTAGTTAGCGAATAGCTCTAGATTTCTGTCAAATTATGATTCGCATATTCCTTGTGGATCTTTATGCCTTGATTTTGTTAGGGGGTAGGATGAGAGCTGTGTTTGTGTTTTGTTATGTATGTTATTTATAGTAGCTTGACGATCTTTATGGTTTCTATTCGTGGATTCAATGGGCTGAGTCACCCTATCTTGTGACCACAATTGAAAGTAAAATTTAAATCTAGGATTCACACACAAAACAATCTCGAGATCCATAAAATATGTATTTTTAATGAAAAATGAAACAGTTGTGGATCAAGGAGCTCGAGTTTTCATAAATGCATTTCAATGCTAGGAATCCAAAGCAAGTGTCTATTTGTCAATCGGAGTTCATTTGACCTCCCATTTAATGGTCACAAGGTTTAACGTTATGAAGTAGCTATTGCATCTGGAAGCCAAAAAGTATGTAATAGAGACTAGAACTATAGGTTTGATGCTAGAAAGCCAGCCATCCAATCCATTTGCGAGAATCGGAGGTTGTTTGCCCCTCCGTCCAGGCCAAAACCACTTGCCCGAAGTGTGAACACAAAGTCTAATAAGTTTTTTTAATGGTTAAGGGGATTAAGGGAGCTTATGAGCTAAAAAGCTCTAAAAATTCACGTGAGAGAGGAGGCATTTTTTTTTAATGACCATTTTTTATTTAAAAAATGAAGGTTTGTGATCCTCCGCATTAGACCTCCTCCTCATGGGATTGAGATCCCACAATTCTTCACTTTAGATTGCCACAGATAGCAAAGAATATGATGCACTGAATTGAAGATTCTAATTTTAGTCTTTCTCTCTCTTCCCTCTCTCTCCTCTTTGTTCTTGTTCACATGGTTGCATATGAGAGACAGAATGCAGGTTGAGGTGATAGATGCATGGACGTATGATGTATTTAATGCATAGAGGGACACAGATCAATGGATGTGGAGGCATCGGTGAGACGGCTGTAAATGAGCATCACCAACTTCCTATTTTTAAATTACGAGGCATGAGTATGCGATTTTATGAGTAAGTGGCCTTCCTCTTAGTTTTATGATGCATATTGGTTTCCTATGGCTGAAATTGGTTTTTGATGTTTGAAAATGATTCATCTTATCAGAGATAACAACATGAAAGTAATTCGTAATCGTTTACACACTTTATTCAAAACACATAAAAGTACAATTTTATGCTGAATCGTCAATTTTATGAGTTCCATCATGGTAAACTAGGTTTCCATGGAGAAAAATGGGAGTAATAATGAATCTTGCTATTTTTACGTGTTTCACATAAAAAATGCAAAAATGGAATTTTAATTACATATAATTATGAAAAATAGAATAATTTTGAGTTTTAATTGAGTAAAAATAAAATATCACACATTAAAAATATGAAAAGTTAAAGGCTATGTTTGTGAAAGTATAATGGAGATAGGGCATAAGGATTTGCCTCATCTTACCCCCACTTGTATATTTTAGTGCGTATTTATTGCTTACATTATGAAGAAATATACATGGAATACCTCTTAACCTACCCATCGCAAGCAAAAACCTAAATAGTAGGGAGGGGTTCTGTGTTGAATATGATTCAAAATGTAATTTATTTGCTACACTTTTCATATAAGTTTCAATCTTATTCTAAGTATTGAGAGGTACAGTGGTGGTAAGGAGTAGTCTGGCACTACCTTATTATCGCAGCAATGTTGTTTGTGAAAGAAAATCATGAAAAAAATATTTGAGCATATTCGCAATGCTAATTTTGTTTAAATAAAATGTTTGTGCACTCAAAGTTATCCACTTTGCATTGCATTGCATCAACGTGGTATAAAGAGACTTATCTCCTCAGTACATAGCACTTGGTTTTAAACTATTGACCCATGATGAGTGTGAGGCTCCCTATGCTGTAGGTTCAATATAATCATTTCCTTGAGGATTGATTTGGTGAGGAATATACTATCTCTTGGAATGAATATAATGAAGAGTGGACTTTGTGCATATATGTTATATGTTGAAACGATGCATCCTAGGGCCAATCCCTAGGGTGTAGGAGAGCCATAGTGGGTCCACAGTGATAAGCTAGGGATGCCCCCTTTGTTTGTGTTACGAGATGCTAGCCACCTATATTTTTGGGTACTCCCTTTGCTTGGAGTTGGAAAGGGCATCACGTTAGACTACAATCTAGAGATTGCATCTAGAGACACATTCTTTTGTTAAATCAATTCATAGTGTCTAAACACACTGAGCTATGAGGCCGTGGGGTTGTGGTAAGTATAGGAGGCCCGACTAAAGCTCTAGAGCTAATTCCATGCTCATTCTTGGTCCCGGCATTCTTCTTTTTCTTGCTTCTCTTTGTTTCATTCTCCATAGTTTGTACCAAACTTAGCATCTCCCAAAGTGGATAGATATTTTGACCTTAAAGTCACTTTACATATACCCTCTCTCTTGACTTGATACATACATAGGATATAGATTTAACCAATGTGAAAATAGATAAGAGGGAAGAGAGTTGAAGTACCTAGGAGCACACACACACACACACAAAAACAATGGAGACTTAAGAACACAAAGAAAAAGGGCTGAAATCTTCTTCTTCTTCTTCACACTAAACAATAAGTCTACAACATGATAAAAGAATAATATGAAAGTACCACAATATATATACACAAGATCACGAAGTGTGAACCCACTATGAAAGAAGAGGTGGCACAATAAATGTACCAAAACCTAGGATGGACGACATGGGTGTAGTCCAGCTGTAGAATCACTAGCATATCCTCATGCCAATCACCTAACACACCAGTGAATAATATTGTGCCACATCACCAAGGCACGTAGTGAATGCCAGCTTATGTAGAGCTTGACATCTCAACACTCTCCCTCCAATTCAACAACATGAGCTTGTAAACTCCAAGCATAGTCTTGAAGTTTTGAAGCTTCTTAGATCCCAAGGCCTTGGTGAAAATGTTAGCAACTTGGTCAATAATCACTTGCTAGAACCCACTTTTGAATGAATGGTAATGGACCTGTATGTGTTTGGTCCATGCATGATGCATTTGGTTTCTAGCCAATTGAATGCTACTAAGGTTATCATAATAGATGATAACCTTGTTATCCACCTACATCCTCAAATCATCAAGTAGCTTTTGTACCCAAGCTACCTCACATGCTGCAATTACATCACCTCTGTACTCTACCTCTATACTAGACGAGGCTATTTCTTGCTACTTCAAGTAACAATAGCACTCCCAAAGGAAAACATTAAACCAATGGTAGATCCCATGTCTAAAATACTATTAGTCTAATCTACATCTATGTAACCATGCAATTCTAATGGTACACTTGTATCGTAGAATAGGACATAGTCCAATGTGGACTTCATATAGCGTAATGTGTAATGCACTACATCCAAATGTGGCTTCCATGGAAGCTGCATAAATTGACTCTCCAAACTAACTATGTATTTTATGTCTGTCCTAGTGATCATCAAATAGATAAGGCTTCCCACAATCTTCTAATACATAGTGACATCCTCAATCAAGTTACCCTCATGTGCACTAAGCTTAGCATTAACATCCAAAGGCATAGAAATAGGCTTGCAATTAGCCATAACCATACTTCTTCAACATATCCAATGCATATTGTCTCTGTGAAAACCATATATCCTTTAAAGTCCTAATTTTTTCTATGCCAAGAAAGTAGCATAGCTCTCCTAAATCCTCCATCTCAAATTCAGCCTTAAGAAGACCCTTTCACACTGTCAATCTCTGTCTCAGTATCACCCACAATGCTCAAATCATCCTTACCAATTAGGTTGCAGAGTACCATGGGACTTATACTCAATCCAAGAGGAGGTTAATGTTAATTGTCATGCACGTCATTACATTATTCTTAAATCATGAAGGTAGAAAAAAGAAAAAATCTCAAGAGCAAAAGGTAGTCTTTAAGTGCAATAACATGGGCGACATTTCTTTTTCCAAAATGCTTGTAATTTTTAAAAACTTATTTTGATGTAACTATGAGAGCTAGGATGGCTCTTGTGAAATTTGTAAAAATACTCAAATGGTCAAAGGGTTGTGTCATCATGACATGTTCACAAGCTAGTCATGTTAGTTTAGGATATGTGCATGAAAGCAAGAAGGCCATATTTAAGCAAAAGAAAGGAAGGCATCCAACTTTGGAAGAAAGGTACCCAACTTTGGGGAGGAGCCTACACTTTGAAAAAATCCTATATATAAAAGTTAAAAATCTAATGGATAATCTCATTCTTGTGGTGTGCAATCTTGAGAGAGCCTTTTCTTTTGTCATCATACCATCTATTTTGGGGCATCGTCCCAAGTGGTGTGTATCAACTAGTTTGTGTGAAGTGTGGGAAGCTTGAGAGATTGGCTCAATGTAGGATGGAGGTGAGCTAGGAGATGAGTGCCCCTATAGGGGTAGTATGTTCAAACTATGTGAGCCCATCATAGACATGATGTCTGTGTATAAACTAGTTCATGTGTAAAGTAGAAGGTGGTGGGCTAGGTGTGTATGGTGGTTGGGACCTATGGGAATGGACATGAGGACATGAAGAGGGATGGGTAGCTATGATCTTCTCCAATTAGGCTAGGTGTCTATAGTAGCTCAAACTTGTGGGAGTGGAGAGGAGAATATGAGGAGGGATAGGTAGGTATGATATGTTATAATCAGGGAAGGGGAGATGGTGAAGGATTTGACTAGCTCCGTCATCTCAATGGATCCTAGTTCATAATACACAATGCCAAAGCCAATGGGCTAGAAGCATGTCAATACTCTCATAATTAGACATCAATATGTGGTGTCCTAAAAGAAAGTTAGTACACTATGCAAAGAAGCTAAGGTGATGTCCAATAGAAGACAATGCCCATGTAGGGATACAACATAAGGATGAAGTATCACATGTCTAGCTACGTAGTAAATATAAATATGATACATTGATAACTAGCTCCACCTTGTCAGCATTGATAGATAGAGTATGTCATACGTCCTTGATAAAATAGTGTGGGGGTACTAGTTAGATTGATCCCTCAGCTTTGTTAGTATTGCTCTTGTTCCTAGTGGCAAATCTCTCTCATCTATCTTTGGTATATCCTTTATGTCTAGTACCCTCACACTTGTGGTCAACATGATGCTCCGATCTTCTTAGCTCTTTGGACTATCACCCCTCTTTGTGTGGGTGATATATGCGAGGTCACTATCTAGACCCTCTTTCAAAGTGCCTACTTATAGTAAGGATGTGTAGAGCCTTTGAATCTCAACTAGGAATTGGCCCAAGCGGCATTGGCTTGGGAACTCCATGATTATTTTGAGGGAGGTTTTCCCCCTAAATAGTGTTGGGGTATCTGGCTCGGACTCTATTGTAGCCTTTGTATTTGTAGATGTAGCACTCCTTGCTCTCCACCTCCTCTTGGCATAGTTTGTAGATCCACTCAACTTTAAGAATGTGAGCTACTCTTCTAGTCTCAATCATGAGCTAATGAGTGGAGAATCTAATTTGGCCAATGTCTATCCACATATGATGTGGCATGTATACATCTATATATTCAGGTCTCTCAATGAAGCTATATGTTGTTGTCAAAGCTAAGTGCATTTTGTTCTTTGATGAGCATTTGATTAGTTATTAATCAAACTACAAATGTGAGAAAATTTATTGATAGCATAGACCATCATTAACCCTTTCCATTTTGTCATGGAATAACTCATTTCAACTTCAATGAGCTCTCTGCTATAGCAAAGATCATGGGAAAATCCATATTATGCTCACCAGGTTGGCACAACATGGCTTCAATTGCAATTTTGGAAGCATTGATATGCATGTGAAAAAGGAATGTCCAATCCAAGGTTCGTAAAATGGGTGTGATCATGATAGAATTTTTTAAAGCTACAAAGCCTACCATTCATCCATCCAGTCCATGATGACTAGGAGTCTGTAAAGAGGCCATGTTATGGAAGCATAATTCAGTATAAAGTGGTGGTAGTAGTTAGTATGTCTAAGGAAACATTGGATACCTTTGTGGCTAGTGGGTGGTAGAAGATGTATTATGACTCTGATGTTAGTAGTATCCATTGCAATGCCATTTTAAGATACGACATGGTCCAAAATGATGACATGTTTAACCTAAAATTGGCACTTCAAGGGAGTCAAAGATAAGCAACATTGTTGACATGTCTCCATGCCCTTCATGACTTTTGCACACATTGTGGATTGATAGTTAATCTTGGGAAAACCAAGATCCTAATTTTCCATACATCAACCCTAGTGATGAGGAGATCAACCTTCACCCTAAGAACGAGGTAGGTGGAGGTTGTTGACTCATATGCCTACTTAGGGTCATGTTCACTACATCCACTATGAGATCCAACATAGCACAAGTAGCTTGAGATCAAATTGCACAAGGATATGCAACATTGGCCATGCTAGAGAGATAGTGTCATCGGGTATGATTCCAGAAGCCAAACATATGGAGATGGATATTTAACACATTGATCACACTACCCATGATGTATGGTGCTCTGTTTTGATCCCTAGACTACCTACATATCTATGGACATAGATTGAGAAGCAACAGATCATCATGCTCTTATGGATGATCTACAACAAACCATGAGCACCACATGATATCATTAGAGTTGATGTTGTTGGAGCTGATGTTGTTGTACCCACCATGATGTTGGAAGCCCTTTTCCATAACATTGGCTTCATACTTAGAGCATGTAACGGACACTTGGACAAACTACCTAGGACAACCCTCAAGGCCTCTAGTTAGCAAGCTTAGCCAAGACACAAGACTTCATGGCATGCATAGGTTGAGTAGTGGGAACAAGATATGGGATCAATATGGGCCACCTTTACCCCTTTCAATATGGCCTTGACTCCCACTTCGTTCACCTCTCTCACGCTAAGAGAAACTTGGTTGTGCAACAAAACATTACTAGCTATAGATACATCGTATATGGATCTCATCTTAGTGGAAATTTCCCCCAAAGATGTCATACTATAGGAACCATTTTCTAAGGACTAAGACTAAAACTAGCCTTGCTTCTTTGAAAGAGTGATGAATAACTTGATTAAGAACTAATTTCAACAAGCAAAAAACTCACCAAAACTAAAAGTAAAAATGCTACCTATTCACATGAAGGAACCCAATGTTTCCGTGCCATCTAGCAATGCCCACAACCTATCCATTAGCCCTCAATTAGTCTTCTTTCCAAGAACTTCAATGCTTGAGAAATTGCTATCAATAACCTATGATTGGAGGCCAATCTTATTCTCTATTGGACAAGTGTAAAGTACAATTCACAATAGAAACTAAAACCATTCTAGTCTCTTCCTATGTTCTTATGAGTAGACAAGGGGCTAGAACCAAAATGGACTACTTGTTCAATAAAATCATGGACTACCATGTCAACTACATTGACAAGTGTATTCACTTAAAGTTTCTAGGCACAAGGATTATCTCAATCTTTAGACCTAGGGGGTTAACTTTACAGCCCACCCCAAGTAGGAATTCTACCACTTTGCCTCAAGAAACCACTCCCATAACTAAAATGGCCCTCTTTTCATAGCTACTAACTACACAATCTCAAACCCAATGGCTTGTGAGCACCAACACTCAACCGCCTCAAACCCACCAAATTCCTCGATCAAATTGGCACATAAAATCCAAAACCCTTAAGGCTACTACCTATTCTAGATGAACACATAGTAAGCACCATTTTAATCATTGCAAACCACAAAAAACACCTCATTGGATTCCCAAGGCTCTCCTATGCACCCAAGGGTATTATTAAGGCTACACAAACCTTTGGCTTCCAAAGCAAATCATGCCAATGTGATCCAACTGTCAAGAGCCATTACCTTGTCTTGAGCTAACACCCACATATATTCACAATATGAAACTACAACAATAATAGCACACCTGCACCACTGCTATATATCATGAGAGATTACAAGCCAATCCTACCAAACACACCTCATCACTAAAGCCCCAGAGCCATTCACACCAAATGCCACATAGACCATCCAGCACCATTGATACAAAAGAGGACACTATGCCCACCATCCATGATATAGAAAAGGGAGCTAACTTCAATACTTTCAAATTAGCCTTTTTTTCACTCCTAAATTAGTGCATTTAATCACAAATTCACACATGATGTGTGTGTATCTATGTCCCTTTTTTTTAATCAAATAATTTGCAAATGATAATATGAGCATTTTGCACATTTATATACAAACAAGGTGATGTGTCACACCATGAGGGTTGTAAAAACTAGTCATAAAAGTGAGGATTATACTCAAAAGTTGCATAATGATCCATGTCATGCAATCAAATGCTGACATGTGTTATATAGGCTAGGACATCTATCAAGACGTCTCCAAAACCTATTCCACTTGCAATATGAAGCTCTTCCTCATTGAGAAGTTTGACTAGGTAAGGGGTGGAGTAGAATGTTGGCCTATTATGGATCAACACAAGGACTGAACGGTGTAAGGGTGATGTAAATTAGACCATATTCACAAGTTTTAACTACATGACATTGTTTAGCATTGGTCATAATCTAACAACCAACATGCTCCCGTTGGTCATGTAGCATGAACCATCATTACAACAACCCAGATTCAAATTTCACAAGTCTATCTAATTCCACGAGATCGTCAATTCTAGTTTCTATGCAAACTCCACTTAAAGTAGATGATTATCCATTTCTAAAGGGATTCCTTTGATATTGATTTGTGACTAGCTCTTAAAAAATAGAAGAGGTTCTTGTAAATATAAGTTTGGATTCTTCCCATGAGCATTGTTGAGATGTTAACCTCTTCCACGGTCATTTCATCTAAGAGACCAAGGTCTAGCCTCACATAGCTATGGGAAAATAGGGTGATGGTGTTATCCAATTTTTGAATACTCGTGATGATATCTTAACCTACTTCTAAGGCTATGTCAGTAGTAGCTAACTAAAAAATCAATGGTCTTTTGTAAGGAGGTATTAAGTTAAGAGGAAAATTTGGTTTGATGCAAGTGGTTTGGTTTATATGGTTGGCTAATTGCATTGAGATTATTGGCTCAATGACTGTAGGGATGGGGATAGAGTTGAGTTTTTTGCGACAAGAGGAACTGGCCTTCTTGAAGAGGGGGGCCCAAAGGAACAATAGCATCAAGAGGCCTTACCTCGTGTTCATAAATTTTTAATGATTGTGTGAGGCAAGGTGGTTCCTTTGCTTGTGTGTGCTAGTTCTCTGCATAGCCTTCTACTTGACTTTGATGCACAAGAGAGTATATATATTCAGTATTGGTTGAATTCCCTTTTTTTGAGTATTTGCTTTTGTCTAGAGTGTGGGGGTCATAGAGTTCACTTTTTTCTTATAGATGAAAGATGAGTTGGGGTTAGGCTTACTAGATCCCATATGTTTTATTTTCTAGAGTATCTTTATGACTTAGAAGATGAGCATTGTGTGTGGAATGTTTAGGTCTCAAGCAGTTGTGGCCTTGTGGTCTTGGGATATGGTGATTTAGGTAACCACACATAGGTTTTGCCTTCATAGTATTCTTGCACTCTCAATGAATCTTTATGAAACCACTTGGTTGTTCATATGTTGAGCTCTACATGAGTTAGCATCCACTATATGTGCCTTGTTGATGTGGCACAATATTATTCACTAGTGTGTTAGGTGACTGACATGAGAATACGCTAATGATTTTACAACTGGACTACAGCCACATAGTCCATCCTTGGCTATGGCACATTTATTATGCCACATCTTCCTTCTTAGTTGCTTCACACTTATTGACAATGTGTACATACATTGTAGTACTTTCATATTAGTCTTTTATCATATGGTAGACTTAGTTCTTTTGTGTGGAAGAAGAAGAAAGAAGAAGAAGAAGATTTCATCCCTCTCTCTCTATGTTCTCAAGTCTCCATTGTTTTTTATGTGTATGTGCTCTTGGGTGCTTCATCTCTCTCCCCTCATGTCTATTTTCATTTACTTATTTTTTGCTATGGCATTGGTGTTCTTATCTTGCTTATCAAGCATATTAAAATTCTTGTGGCTATTTGGTGTAAAGCCAGACCTCTAAGTCATTGAGCTTGATCCTTAGGACCCACTTTAGTTGGCTATGTTGGGCAGAATCCCCTTGCTAGTCAAGTTTTGTTGTTCCATTTGTGCATGGAGCAACTAATTGAGGAGGGTGTTACCCCCCTCCTTAGAGGTTATGTTGGGTGTATTTCTGAATGTCGATGGCTCTGGTTTTCTTGAAGAGAGACATTAGCCCTTGTTGAAATTTTTCATGATTCGTACATTGTGCAATTCCAAGTAAACGTATTGCATGTTAAAGTCAACTATGCACTTGATTTGCTGCTTAAATGGGTAGGCCAAAATGTCTCACTTTCAACTTCTGTGTTAGGCAAGACATATAAGATTGATGGAAAACTTTTAGTCTCAATAGTCACCAAAACTTGATACTTTCCTAATAACCCATAGGGTGTGCCTCCGTATAGGTGCACCTTGGTAGTAGTTGGTACAAGTACGAGTTGTCCCACATTGGTGCCCAGTCACTATAAGTCATAATATTACAATTTGATCCTTCATCAATGAGTGTGTCAATAGTACATTCCCTCTTTATTGTAAGTTTGATTTTGAGATAGGTAGCAAGCATAGTCTCTTTGTCTTTGAGGTCAAGCTTGGCAATCATGACAATACATTTGGCGATTAGTGCTAATGCCATTGGTGGTCCACGTAGTGGATGTGTGAGTGGATAATAATTTTTGACTTGGCTGCCATGGAAAAAGTCTATGCCTTCACTGTCAAGTGTTTCAAGTTCAGCATTACAGGTTTTATCAATTGTATGCACGCAAAAAGATCCTAGACCTCTAAATTGTATTTTTTGATTATGCCCTTTGATGGACTAAACTAGGACAAGGTTTCCTTCTTTGAATTCTATTTTTTGACATGTTTATCAAACTAGCCTTCTGTAATGATTTCTCATAGATTAGAGCATGTGTTGCCAATAACTAGGTTAGTTTTGACTAATTGTTCTAATTCCAGTAGTCGGTCAATCCAACCTTTCTAACCTTCCTACCTTTCTTACAAAGCTATGTGCAAGCTTAGAATAAATAATTCAACTAGCACAATCACATCAGTGGCATACATTGATTTGAAGAAACTTTGACCAGTCGCAGTTTTCTAGGCTATTCTATTCACCCACAATACTCCCTTGAGAATAATTTCTTAATCGCTTTAAGAAGCAGAGACTATTTTGGTTAGTAGATTGATCAAGATTTTATTAGTAGCATTGTCCTTGTCCATTTTCTTATGGATAGTAGGGGAGGGAAAACTTTTGATGTATGATCATGAATGTGCACAATAGGTGTGCAATCATCTCATTAATGGAGTGTATGCCCTAGTCACTCAAAATTTCAATGGGGCAAGTGAATTATGCGATCACATGCTCCCATAAGAATTTTACCATTATTTATGCATCTTCTTTCTTGTGGCACTAGCCTCATCCCACTTGGCCAAGTAGTCAATAGCAACAGTATGGTACTTTGCTTGTGAGGATTAGGTTACCTGGCTTATAAGCCTCATAAATGTTAGGGGTAAAGGCGCCTCTGCCTAGCCGCCCATGTATTACTACATTGACAATACCCATGCCTGCACACTGCAGGCAATGGATACCCATCATTGTCACTTCATTCTTTATTCTTTCAGTGACATTTGAATAAAGGGAAGGCCGGTCACACATTGTGACTGTTGGAGTTCCCACATTGTGTGTGTCTCTCTCTCTTGCTCTTGCTCCTTCCACCATAGCTCTTGCTCCCGCTCGTGCTTCCACTTCATGGATCACCTCCCTTCAAAGCCTTCTTCTTTGCAAGCTCGAGCTTGGTCTAGCACACTCTCAACTTCCATTCGAATACCTAGAGCAGTCATCTCTTTGTTGGCAGATGCTTCTATGGTCAACTTTATTGGTCTTATGATGCCCAGTTATGCTGGGGTGATGTCTACATGTATGGGAATGCTATGCCCGTGTTATGAATTGGATTTGGAGCTAATTTTGGTACTAAAATAGTTTGGTTCGATAGTGTATTCAATGCTGTATACAACATGGCTGAACCTCTTTTTTAATAGGGATTTTGTATGCATATTGCTCTTGGCCATGATTCAGGTGTTCTATATTCACTATAATGTGGTACCACATTGATGCTAGTACTTTGGTATATCATATGCCCATGATTTGAGGTGGCTTTGAGCAATGTATGCTCTACCTATTGGTTGCAAGTGCTTCTCAGGTGACTCATATGACTACACAGATGTATACAAGGATTGGCACATGTCTTGTATTGCTCTAGAATGCCTTTTGAGCTTTGATCGAGCTCTGTCTAGTTTGGCATTTGATTGAGATTGGTCTATAGTGGCATGATTTGTGACAATCATTATGCCTATGGTCTATGATTGACCTTTCGATATATGCTTTAATGCATATGTCAGAAATGCATGCTCCTTACATTATCTGTGTTTGATTGCCACTTGGAGTTTTAGTTGGGCTTTCATTTGCATACTTTGGAGCTCTTGGATGCTTATTTGGGTTGTTAGAGATTTGACATTGATTGTTACATGATGCATTGGATATTATAGGTGATGCTTGACCGAACCCTTGCTCTGGATGCTTCGTAGATATACATGTCTTGGCTCCATGGTGCCTTATGTATTCACATGCTATCTTTGAGCTTGGTTGCTTGATTGGCATCGATCTTTTTGCGAGTGGGAGCTTCATACTATCTCTGGATATTTCAGAGCTTGTGGTTTATGTAGTTGAGCTTCTTTAGTAGATTAGATTGGGATGTCTTACATGTCTATGCTCTTGGTAGATACTTGTCAGCATTATATGCTTTTGGGCTGATTTGATCTATCTTCTCTTTGAGCATAAACCAACCTTTGTCACGTATTTGGGTGTTTGTCTCATGGTTCTTGGTTGCTACAGTGTTTGTTACATGCTTGCTTCATGTAGGATTTGACTTGTTAGTCATACTTGACTTTGGATCACTATTAGCTCATTGTTTGCTCTCTTTTTCTCACTCCTGTGATTTATTACATCAAGCTATTTGATGTATAGACTATGATGTGTTTACTGAGCTTAATCATGTCATTTTGATGTAATTTTGGTACTATTTGGTGGATAGATGTTCATTTTAGTAGTTTCTCTTATTTTCAACTTGTTTTGGCAGTGGTTTTGGCCTATTTATTGCTAATTACTATAAGGTATTTTTTGCATAGTTTGCCTTTGTTTGACTCATTATGGTTGGTCATCTCAAAGATATGGCTTTGTTTAACATTGCCAAGTTGGATGGCACCAACTATGGCTACTAGAAGTCTATGGCAGGTTTTGGTGCAAAAATTGCAGATTAAGCCAGGTATTAAACCTGAGAATATGGATGATGATGACAAGGTTGATTTAGATACACTATGCAAGTCCACTATCATTTTATCACTCTCTGAAGAGGTCCATAATAATGTTGTTGAAGATTCAGATCATAGTGCATCTAATATATCGGAAAAATTTTAGGAAATTTATGTAAAATAGAGTCTTGCTTCACAGATGTATTGGCTTATGGATCTCCACATGAAGGAGGGGACCCCATTGTCTTCTCATTTTTGCCAATTTCATTTCATCATGAAGAATTTGCCTCAACACGGTATTGAGTTTTAGGATAATGTGCATCCTTTGTTTCTGCTTAGCACTTCACTTGGGTCTTGGGATGTATTTCACACTACGATCTGTACCAACAAACTTGATGGGATAAAATTGAAAGGTGTAGAGAGTGCTCTTTTGACTAAAGAAATTAACAGGATAAACAATGATGCTTCCCGTAGTTCACATGCTTTATCCATTATTAGAGGTGGCAAAAGTGGAAAGAAAGATAATGATCGTCATGGGAAGGACTCTCAAAAGTCATGATCTAAGTCTAGTGAGGTGGACACAGCAAGTTCCGTGGATGTAAGTATGATCTTACATGCAAATTATTATGGGAAAGTAGGGCGCACATACGGCCGTAGTGCCATAAGATGTGCAATGACAAGAACAAATAAAAGGGGAAAGAAAAAGTGCAAGAGAAATCCAATGATCGCAACATTATATTTGCAAAGTCGAGTGCCAAGATTGAGGAGATAAATGTCATGCAGACTGAGGAGTCCGATGGTAACTACATCTTAGCAATCTCTTCATGTGATGTCTCTCAGCTGAACGAGGCTCAGTCTATGTATGCACAGTGTTTTCTCTTGGATTCGGGTGCATCTCTTCATGTGACCCCCTACCGTGAGTGGTTTCATACCTATCACAGTGTATTTGGTACTGTGTGCTTAGGTGATGATCGGTCTCTTGCTATTGTTGGCATTGGTGATGCCACGCTACAATTTCCCTTTGGTATCGTAGTGTATCTGGTACTGTGTGGTTAGGTGATGATCGGTCTCTTGCTATTGTGATGCCACTCTACAATTTCCCTCTGGTAGCACTTTTGTTCTGCATAATGTATGTCATATACCCACACTAACTAAAAGCCTTATGTCTATTGGGAAACTTGATGATGTAGGTATCATATATGCTTTGGTGATTCTGCATGGAAGATAACTCTCATGGCAAACTTTTTCTTGCAAGAGGTGCCAAGTCTGGCAGCCTCTATCCCTTGGTTATATCCTGTACTATTGACCACATTTGTCAGTGGGTTGTATCCCGCATGTCTCTCTCTAGGATGCTCGTCTTGGGCATATGTCACTTTTAAGGGAATGAAAATGCTTAGTGCTTTGCAATATCTTTCACCTTTCTACTACTTGTATTTTGAGTTGTGTGATCATTGTTTATACGGCATGCAGACTAGAAATTCATATAAAAAGTATGGTATTTCATGCATGGGTGAGCCTTTTGTCAAGATTGTGGGAGAGAAGGAAGGAGTCTCACTTGTAGCTTTCTTGCTTGCACAATGGGGGAATACACACAAGGGTGGAGGCTGAAAACAGTTTTCCTCTTCTTAGTTGTGGAAGCCAAAAGAACTCTAATACAAAGAAATAGAAGAACCCTATATATGGGTCTCAAACCAAACTCAACTAATTAAGGTGGCATACTAACTGAGCCACGAACTAGAGTAGATAAGGATAGCTATCGTGTAGCTATTATTCATGGGCGGTGTACCAACCGCGTCTGCAACAACTGACAAGTCGGTGACATAAATACACAACGGTCACCCTAGCGTATCACGAGTGGAGCTCGATATCTCAACACTCCCCCTCGAGCTCAATCCCAATTCCTGCACACCAAGCAGGTCTCTGAACTTGCACAGTTTCTCTGCGCCCAATGCCTTCGTAAATATGTCAGCTACCTGATTCTCTGTGCTGACATAAACTAGATCAATAAGACCTAGTAAAACCCTCTCTCGCACATAGTGATAATGCACCTCAATGTGCTTTGTTCTAGCATGATAGACTGGGTTATTTGCCAAGTGTATACTACTCATGTTGTCACAATAAATGACAACTGGCCCATCTGTAGACTGATGCATATCATAAAGTAGCTTATGCAACCAAGCTACCTCACATGTAGCCATTGTTGCACCCCTGTACTCAGCCTCTGTGCTCGACAAGGCAACTGTAGGCTGTTTCTTGCTGCTCGAAGTGACTGCAGCACTCCCAAAAGAGAACACATATCCACTGGTAGATCGTCTATCAGAAATACTACCAGCCCAATCAGCATCAGTGTATCCATGCAACTGTATCTGAATCCCAGTCTCATAAAATAGTCCATACTGCAATGTGGACTTCACATACCTGAGTATGCATCTAGCCGCATCCAAATGCGGTTTCCTTGGAGCCTGCATAAACTGACTTACCAATCCAACAGCATAGCTCAAATCTGGCCTGGTAATAGTCATATAAATAAAACTTCCTACTATGCATCTGTACATAGTAGGATCTTCCAGAAGCTCACCCGCATCTGTGCTCAGCTTCACATTCTGCTCCAAAGGAACTGAAATAGGCTTACAGCCTGTCATCCCATATTTGGACAGCATGTCCAATCCATACTGCCTCTGTAAGAGCTGTATCCCACTTGGTGATCTAATCACCTCAATGCCCAAGAAATAACGCAGCTCTCCCAAATCCTTCATCTCAAACTTTTGCTTCAATAGCATTTTCACATGAAGGATATCTTCATCACTGTCACCTGTCATAATCAAATCATCAACATAAATGACAAGTAGCATAATACCTTTCTCTGTTTTTCTCACATAAAGTGAGAAATCTGCCTTGGAAATCTGAAAGCCAATAGTGACAAGATACTGTCCTATCTTGTCAGACCATGCTCTAGGTGCTTGCTTCAAGCCATACAAGGCTTTCTTCAACCTGCAAACAAACTCAGGATGAACAGCATGCACATAACCTGGTGGCTGCTCCATATAGACCTCTTCTTGCAAATCACCATGCAAGAAGGCATTCTTTACATCCATCTGATGTAAAGACCATCCCTTTTGATGCTACCATAGCAATGACTGCTCTTATGGTTGCCATCCTTGCAACCGGACTGAATGTTTCTTCATAGTCAATGCCATATGTTTGTGTATACCCCTTGACTACTAATCTTGCCTTGTATCTGTTCACAGAACCATCTACATTGTGCTTCACCTTATAAACCCACTTACAGCCAATTGCATTTTTACCTTTAGGCAAATGTACCAATTCCCATGTAGCATTTTCTTCCAAGGCATCCATTTCTTCATCCATGGCTTTCTCCCATTTTTCTTTTCCCATGGCTTGCTCAAAAGATGTGGGTTCTGGTTCCTGTATCACTTTGACCATATATGCATAGTGAATGGCTGTAAATCCATCATATTTCAGCCTATCCACAGGATACCTAGCTCTTGTAGACTTGCGCAAAGTAGGTTCACTCCCAGGTGCTCTCAAAACATCCCTGGTCTTTCTTACTCCAGGTGTAACAATAGAAGGAATACCCAACTCATCATCAATGCTCTGTTCTGAGCCATTGGATTCACCATCCACATAAGAGTGACCTGCATTCACATCAAACATGGGCTGATCAACCTTCTCTTTTCCTTTTCGTGATACCTGCATACCACTATCTGCATTGCTTTGAGAAGATTCTCCTGATCTCAATCTGCCTGTCCATGGCGAAGAATGTGAACCACTGCTAGAAGATGCTCCAGGTCCATTAATATTTTGCGATTGCTGCTGTGAATTCTGTGCAGCATTACCATTTTGTGCATCTACATCATCAATCACATTTACTGGTTTATACTAGCTACTCATCTCATAAAAAACAACATCTCTGCTCACTGTAAACTTACGAGTAGAAGGGTTATAGCATCTATACCCTTTTTGCTGCAGAGAGTAACCAATAAAGATGCACTTCTCAGCTTTTGGATCCAACTTGGATCTCAACTCATCTGGCACATGTACATAGGCAATGCAACCAAAAATTTTCAAATGAGAAATATCTGGTTTCCTACCAGTATACCTCTCCTCTGGAGCCATCCCATGTATTGCTGCAGTGGGCGTCCTGTTCATTATGTAGACTGTTGTAGCAACTGCTTCAGCCCAATAAAAATCTGGCAGGTCTTTTTCATTGAGGATGGCACGAGATACCTCTCCAATATGCCTGTTTTTCCTTTCTGCAATTCCATTTTGTTGTGGGGTATGCATGCATGAATATTGCTGCTTTATGCCATGCTCCTGCAGGAACCTTGCAAACTCATTTGAGAGGTACTCTCCCCCTCCATCTGACCTTAGGCATTTTATCTGCAGACTTGTTTCTTTTTCAATCATAGCTTTAAGAGTTTTGAAATGCCCAAAAACTTCACTTTTCTTTTTCATAAAATACACCCAAACTTTTTTGCTATAGTCATCGATAAAAGTGACAAAATAATGACAGCCTCCAAGAGATGCAGCTTTAGTAGTCCACACATAAGAGTGGATTAATTTCAATGACTTCTTACTCTCTTGAACATGTCTAGGAAATGGTTTCCTTGCCTGTTTTCCAAACTGACAGGCTTCACATACCTTATGCATTTCTGCAACCTTGAATTTAGGCAATCCTGCAACAATGTTTTGGGCCTGCATTGATTTAAGTCGCTGTACATTAACATGACCAATGCGTTTATGCCAAATATCAATATCTGCAACTACACCAGTCCCATGAGCAAACATTGCTGCACTCAATTCAGACATGTCTGCATCCAACGTAAACATTCTGCCCTTCTTATTTCCTTTTGCTATCAAGCGACCTTTATTTTTCATATCCTCAACAAAGCATCCATGAGGATTAAATCTGACCTGCAAGCCCTGCTCAACCATTTGACCAACAGAAACCAGATTCTTGGTGATATTCGGGACATGAAATACATCGGACAGGTATTTCTTTTTCCCATCCTGCATAGACAAGGGAATTTTTCCAATCTGCACAATAGTATGTGCAGTATCATCACCAGTCTCCACAAATCCTGGTTTTTCCATTTTCCTTGCATCCTCCATCCATTCTGCATGACCTGTCATGTGGTTTGATGCACCTGAGTCAACATACCATACATCATTGCTTTCTTCTGCACTTGTCACAGAATTGTTCATGTGCTGCACCATGAACAAATGCTCATTTCTGTCATCACCATGTCTGCTAGAAGATGCATAATTCCCTTGTTGCAGTTTTCCATTCATGATGTCATTCTGCTTTTTATAGCAGTCTTTAGTGTAAAATATTACACGGCGCAGCGAACAGAATCTGAGAAAGAGATAGAGAGTACACAACAGATAAGAGGAGAATCAGTAAAATTCTTTAACTCCAAACAACTGATACAAAGATGGCTCTGTCCACCCATGTGCTTCCACTGAATGAAGCTTAGATGGCGATCTAGACAGAAGATAGGTGAAGAGCTTAAGGCTAGCTGGAACAACAACTCTGACTGGGTGAAAGATCAGTGTGTGATGGCTGCGAAGGGGTTTAGCTTTTATAGCCCGCGAAGGTCGTTAGGTCGGCCTGTTGACCGACCTACCATATGAGCCTCCACTAGTCGGCCAGGGAATATTTCAGGGAATATTCCCTTTACCATCGGGCCGAGGGCGCTGCCCTCGGACCCCCGCCAGGGGGGCCGCTGGCCCCCCTGGGACCCCCCAGCCAGGGGCTGCTTCCGCGGCCCCCGGACCCCACAATAGGGGCCCCTTTTAACTCCCTTACCACGCAACTCAATGCAATGTGCCTCGAGTTGCTACCAACTTAACCTCTCCATCTAACCCAAAGATTAGACCCACAATGGTCACCTTTTTGCCATCCGGTCACATAGACCTCATCTGATATACAAGTTAGGACTCCACCAATGTCCGGGCTCACACTTGGCTTCTCCTCATAATGGGGGCCTTACAACTTTGAGCACCATGGATCATTGGTAGCACCTAACGAGGGTGGGGCATTGATCATATCTAACATTTAGTCATATGACCCATTTTACCACAGTAGTAGCATTCAACATTACTGTTTGCATTTTGACCTCTTTGCCATCCACCACGACCTCTTTGTCTCCCCCTGCCTCTAGAGTTACCACGTCCTCCTCCATAGGACTGGTTTTCTTGAGTTTGCTGCATATTCTGATTTCTACCACGGCCTCCAAATCGGCCTCCTCTACCTCTGCCTCTACCTCTTCCAGCATTTGAGTAGAAGACAGCTTCTTTTGAAGTTCCTCCTGAAGAAGATGCACCACCATTTCTCTGCTCCTCAGAAATTAGAAGAGCAATCAACTCCTCAAAATCAGGAAATCTTTCACGGACGGAAACAAATGTCCGAAACTGCGCATAATCCTTTCCTAGACCATTCAAGGTCACAGAAACTAAATCATCATCTTCCACTGGCAACCCAATGGAAGCAAGTGCATCTGCAATCTTCTTCACCTTCATGTGGTAGTCGTTGATGCTCATATTTTCTCTTTGCACATTGTGCAACTCTTGCTTGAGCTGCATTTTCCTGGCTTGCGTATTTGTGCTATACATTTTTGACAAAGTATCCCATGCCTCCTTTGGCGTACTTGCATCCTGAATATGCACAATCATAGAGTCTGAAATGCTGATAGACAGCCAATACATAACTTTCCTGGCTCTCTCATGCCATGCTTTAAATGCCTGCATTTGCTTTTGATTGGGAACATCAGGAAGAACTGGTTCTTCTTCATTTCCTGCAACAAATTCCCAATATCCTTTTCCCATAAGGAAATTCGTCATTCTAAACTTCCATGCTTGGAAGTTGTTCTTGTCAAGCTTTTCAGTGACAATCTGTGAAAGAGAATCAGATGCCATTACAGAAGACTGCAAAAAATTCTGTCACTGCAAAAACCACAGCTTCATCCTCACAAGGGAAAATTTGCAAAACTGGCGAAAGTGGTATTTGACCACACAGTCACTTCCTAGTGACGATTTTGCATCAACAGGCAACATGGATGATTCTGAAACTCCCAATGTCTCTGCGCACAAGCATACAATGCAATTTTTATAGTAACTATTCACCGACCTATAGAATAGTGGCTGCACAACATAAAACTCATTGATGGGTAGAGACATAAAACTCATTGATGATTCTGAAAAGTTCCACATCCTCCTCCCTTGACCCATTAAAGATGGGTAGAGGGAAACCTAAAGCAGGAAAATCCGGCATTCCTACAAGAATTGCAATAGGTTGTGCCATCATGATGATTGGGTTTTCTCTAGGGGTTTGTATATATAAGTTACACTCCTACTTGACGTAGATTGACTTACTGGGAGAAGGGGAGCCCTAGAGCTTCCTCTACCTCCTAATGGATTGTTTGTGGCACTAGGGTCACTAAAACTTGTCCCTCATAAGGGTATTGGGTTGCTAGATTGAGGGAATACCTCTCAAAGATTTCAGTACGTTATCTATCCATTTTAGCTCTTTCTTATTTCTAGATCTTGTCTTGATGGTGCTTATTGGAAATTAATAGGTCTGTCTCAATGCTCTTTGGCATAAACTAACTGAATAGTCCCTAATCAACCAAGGTTTAGGAACCACCACTTCATTGGCAGCTCCTAGCAAATGCACCACTTATCAAGGCAAAAAATGGGCCCAACATTAGCTCTAATGCTTTAGCTGAGGGCCTCCTATACTCACCCAAACAACCCCACAACCTCACGGCTAGGAGCTATAGACACTATGAATTGATTCATCAAAAGAACACATTTGTAGATACCATCTCTAGATTGTAGTCCAATGTGATGCCTTCCCAACTCCAAGCAGAGGGAGTATCCAATGTGATGCCCTTTCCAACTTCAAGCAGAGGGAGTATCCAATGTGATGCCCTTCCCAACTCCAAGCAGAGGGAGTATCCAAACATATAGATGGCTAGCACCTCGTAACACAAACAAACGGAGCACCCCCAAGCTTATTGCTATGGCCCTAGTATGGCTCTCTTACACCCCAAGGTTTGGCCCTAGGATGCGCCCTCTCAACATATAACATATATGCACACAGTCCAGTCTTCAGAATATTCATTCAAGGAGCCCTAAGGGTAGAGATGACACAGCAAGTCGTGGAACATTAGAAAGAAATTCGAAAAATGAAAGAACAACTTAGTGCCAAAGAGAAGGAGGCACAAGAGAATGAAGATCACCTAAGGGAAAGGCTAGAGGATGAAGCCTAAGACCTAGTGGTCAAGTAGCAGGGCCAAAAGTTGCTTGTCCAACAATACATTGAGCTCCAACAATGAATGGCACAAGTGGAAGAGATGAATGTAGAACTATGAGAGAACTAGCATGAACCCTTAGCAAATTTACACTTCCTAGCATGAAGATCAAAAAGCATTTTCATTCACTTCTTCCCTACTTCTTGATATAACAAGTCTTGCAACTGAATCTCGTCAAGATATACAAGGGAAGTTAACCTTTGTTGCAATACTTTCTCTTCATCAAAAGAATGATTTAGAGCAAACCTTATTGTAGGCACCTCAATCTCCAAAGGTAAAACACACTTTTTCCCATATAGTAATTTAAAAGGGACGTGGCTTGTAGCTCTTTTAAATGTCATATTATAAGCCTAAACAACCACATACAACATTTTATCCCAATCATGCTTACCTTCAGATACAGTCTTAGATCAAATATCCATAAGCTACTTATTAGCACTCTCTACTTGCCCATTAGCTTGGGGATTGTAAGGCGTGGTCTTATTATGTTTAATGTTTAGAGCTTCCGTTAAAGCCTCAATCACTTTATTCAAAAAATGTATCCCATGGTTAGATATAAGCTCCTTAGGTGGACCAAAATGGCAAACAATCTATTTAAAATAAAACTAGCCGTTTCCTTGGCATTATCGTTCATCATAGCACATGCTTTAGGCCGCTTCATAAAATATTATGTCCCTCCAATGATAAAACACTTTCATGTAGTTGACAAAGGGTTGAAAAAGGATGTATTAGTCCAACAAAATTAATGCCCCACTTCTCAAATGGTAGTATAGCCATGATAGGAGTTAGTGGGTGCTTCCTATTCACCCTATTGTCATATCTCTAACATGGATCACATCTCTTAAGATATGTAAATACATAATGGAAATTGGATAGCCACCAATATTCGGCTCTCAAAGTTTTATGTGCAATCAAAAGGCCCCTTGCTGATATAGTGTTCCTGTAATCAAGGAAAATTTCAAGGTTTGCTGTCTAATTTTTCTCTTTTTAGCCTTCAACAATGGTACCACTTCTCCTCCAAAATCTGGGCTGAAAAACAACAACAACAACTGATACTATACATCCTAGCCATTGAAAATATATAAAATATCTCACCACTTTTATGTGCTTTTAGGGCTGTCACTTTTGCCAATTCTTATTTCACATCCTCCAAGGATACTTAATACAGATTACTCTAGACAAATATACAGTTAAAGGATAATAGATACCTAGTATATTGCATACTCCAAAAGGCATAACATGATATGCAAAGGTCCCAAATATAGTGATAAATATTGTTTTCAACTTATCTTCCTCTACAATAGCTATTTGGTTATAACCTACAAAGTAGTCCTCCATAAATGAATAGATGTCCCTATCCACTAATTGATCTAGAATTTGATCAATGAATGGCAGCATATAGTAATCTTTGACTGTCTATTTATTGAGCTCTCTAAAATCTGCACAAAGTTGAATCTGATTATTTTTATTTCTCCTAATAACTATTGGCTCCTCAAATAGTTCATCCCTTAGCTCAAAAGGTATATGCTATTGGAAGAGAGGGAGAGAGACAGAGTGGAGCGGAAGATGAGTCTCAGCTCATTGTTATTCTTCTTCCATTATTATTCCATCATACTAACTGAAAGAGACTTATACACATAGGTATGACTAACCAAGACTAACTGTGGTTAAGTCATTGACTACATCAACTTATTGAATGTCACACACATGTACAACTGTATCCAGCTAATGTCGGTCACACACATAAAGATAGACTAACTGAAGAGTAGCGGGAGCTTGATATTCTAACACTCCCTCTCAAGCTCAAACCATATGATAAACTCCAAGTAGCTGTCTGAAGTATATGAACTTTTCTTTACCAAGAGACTTAGTAAATATGTATGCTACTTGGTCTTCAGTCTTCACATGAATCAAGTCAATTTGCCATGTAAGAACCATTTCTCTAATGAAATGGTAGTGAACCTCAATATGTTTGGACCTAGCATGGTAGACAGGATTGCTAGCCAACATAACACTTCTGAGGTTATCACAATGCAATCTCACTCTACTTTCTAGCTATATTCCCAATTCTTTCATTAGTTTGATCAACCAAACTACTTCGCAAGCCGCTAAGGTAGCTCCTTTGTACTCAGATTTTGTACTAGACAATGCAACAATAGGCCGTTTCTTACTTTGCCAACTAATCATACTGCTGCCCAATCCAAATGCATAACCACTAGATGAACTCCTGTCATAGGCACAACTAGCCCAATTAGCATCAGTAAACCGTATCAAGTCAAGAGATTTTCCATATGCATAAAATAGCCCATAATCTATAGTACCCTTTACATATCTCATGATCCTCCTGATTGCATCTAAATGTGGTATGCGAGGCTTTTGCATGAACTGACTAATCAACCCCACTGCATAACATAAGTCAAGATGGGTAATAGTCAAGTATATCAAGCTGCCCACCATTTGTCGATACATGGTCACATTCTCTATGTCATTCCCAACATCAATCTGCAGCTTGACATTTTGATTAAGAGGTGTCTCCATTGGCTTGCATTCAGCCATACCATACTTCACTAACATGTCATGAGCATACTGCTTTTGTAGCAGCCATATACTTTGAGGCGTAGAGACTACCTCAATCCCAAGAAAATACTTTGGTTCACCAAGGTCTTTGACTTTGAAATTAGGCATAAACATGATTTAATTTTAGTAATGCCCTCTTCATCATCTCCAGTGATGATAAGAACATCTACATATACCACTAGAAACACATATCCATGATCTGTCTTCTTCGTGAACAGATTGTGATCAGCATCACCCAATCTAAATCCATGTTGCAGTAAATAATCGCTGATCCAAGAATTCCATGCTCTAGGTGCCTGTTTCAGTCCAAATAAAGTTTTTTTCAACTTATATACATGTGTAGGAAAGTCTAGGTGAACAGGATTCTTGACACATGTATGTAAGGCTACACATGTATGTAAGCATTCTTGACGTCCATTTGCCATAATTTCCAGCCTTTGCATGCTGCCAAAGCAATGACAGTTCTAACTATTGCCATTTTAGCCATCGAACTGAAAGTCTCCGCATAGTCAAGGCCATATTGCTGTGCATACCCTTTTACAAACAGCTTGGCCTTATAGCATTCTAACGAACCATCTGACTTGCACTTAACCTGCATACCCATTTGTAGCCAATGGGTACTTTGCCTTCAGGCAACTCAACCAATCCCCATGTCTCATTTTCAGCCAGGGCTGCATACTCCTCATCCATGGCAGCACACCATTTATCAACTATAACTGGATCATCAAATTTTCTAGGTTCTTTGTAACTTGTCACACTAGCCATATATGCATAATGATGGGCTGAATAACCAGTGTATGTAAACCTATCAATTGGTTTTTTGACTCTCTCAGATCTCCGTAACTATGGCTTGCCTCTCATGAGGTGGTACATAACAACTCTGCCTTGTTCTAAGCATCATAATAGATGGAATTCCCAACTCACTATCCAAACTGTCATTGTTAGATGACTCATAACCTACTGTAAGTGGACCTATCACATCCTCAAGCATCTTTTGTTTTCCCTTATCCAATCTCCCCCTCACTGACATATCCGTGTCAGTGGACATAGGAGAATGACTTTGCAAGCCTCCTGACGAAGGACTTACTCTGTAGGTGACCCATCACCTGTAGGACCACTCATAGATGTACTCACTGTGGGTGTATGTTTAGCATTACTAGTGCTGGCTGATCCATCAGTAGCCACTACAACAGGTTTACCATACCACGATGCCAACTCATCAAAAACAACATCTCTGCTAATCAATGTCTCATGTGTAGATGGTATTTAACACTTGTAAGCTTTTTGGTCTTGTGCATAACCAAGGAACACACTCTTGACAGCTTTAGGATCCAATTTCTTACTCTTTTCATGAACATGCACATATGCAATGCTGCCAAATACCTTTAAGTGTGAAATGTTAGGCTCATGACCATACAACCTCTCATATGGAGTTACATCATGAATCCAAGTTGTAGGGGTTCTATTCATCACATAGACAACAGTCACTACTGCTTTAGCCCAATAACCATTTGGCAAAATCTTCTCATTCAGCATAACTGGTGCCGATTTCATCAATACCCTATTTTTCCTTTCTGCTATACTATTTTGCTGCGATGTATAGCTACAAGTTAACTGTCTTATGATCCCATGTTTAGTAAAGTAATTAGAGACATATTCTCCACCTCCATCTGATCTAAGACATGAAATTTTACAGCTCAACTCATTTTCAGCATGCTTCTTGAAGTCCTTGAATGCATCAAACACATTATCCTTATATTTCAGTATGTAAAGCCAAGTATACATGCTGAAATCATCAATGAAGGATACATAGAAACGAGCACCACCAAACAAAGCATTATGAGACGGAGCCCATACATTTGATTGTACCAACTGCAAGGGTTGTGAGCTATTCCGTACATGTCTTATAAATGGAAACCTTGACTGCTTTCCAAATTGACATGCATCACATACATGTCTAAAGTCATGATACTTGAACTTAGGCAGTCCAAGAACAATCTCCTTCTGTTGCATAGATTCCAGCTTTTGTACATTCACATGGCCAATTCGCTTATACCATATATCAACATTCCGTATAGCACCATCATCATGTGCAAACATGGCTGCTTTCAATTTTAGAATTGAAGCATCAAGAGTAAACATTACCTCTAGCAATCAATTTGTAGCCATTACCATATTCTTCCAACAAAGCATCCATCTTTATTAAATCTCACCTGCAGATTCTGTTCTGCCATCTGTCCAACTAACAAAAGATTCTTGGCTATTGTAGGTACATGTAGTACATCATGCATGCTCTTTTTCTTGCTATCAGGCATCAACAACGCAATAATTCTTGTGTGCTGAATGTCATGTTGGGTGTCATCCCCAATACACACATAACCATGTGAACACGCAATCATCTCATCAAACCATTCCCCATGGGATGTCATATGATTTGAAGCCCCTGAATCAATGTACCATCTCTCATCTCTATTTTGCGTAGATGCATTCTTAGACACATGCCGCATGGCAAACAATCTGTCAACCTGCTCATCATGAGCACCGCTAGAAGATGCAAGGTGCCCATGCTGTTTGACCTTTGCCTTCATATCTCCCTGCTTCTTGTAACAATCCTTTGCACTACGTCCATATCTACTACAGTAATGACAATCCTTATCTCTATTTGATTGATCATTTGACAGCCATGAACTAGATCCACCACCTCTACCATGGGGTGATCTCCCCCTGCCTCTAAAGCCACTAGATCCATGCTGTCCCTGTGTATTTGTGCCATGCCAGGCATTCTGCTGATACTATCCATAAGCATTTCGAGTGTCTCCTCAACCTCGAAAAGAGCTACAGCCTCTGTCGCCTCTACCACACTGGCTAGAGTAAAGAGCAGTGTCTCTGCTTCGAGACGTACTAGAACCTATATTTAGCCCAAGCTTAACTTCCTTATGCAGCAACAAAGCAATCAACTCATCCCAATCGGGGATTCAACTCTCACAAAAATAGAAGTATCAAATGCTTTATACTCTTTGCCAAGTCCATTCAATGTCACTGCAATCATATCATCCTTAGACATTGAAGATCCAATGGTGGCAAGTTGATCCGCTATGTTCTTGATCTCTATAGTGTAGACCTGAACGCTTCTGCAATTCCTAGACATGTTATTGAACTATTGCCAGCTGAATCTTTCTTTCATATGTTACATTTCCATAATTCTTCATGAGTACGTCCCATGCATCCTTTAGGGAATTGCATCTAGTAATCTGTATAACCATAGCATCTGATATACATAAGGAAAACCAATGTAACATCTTGCATACTCTCTCAGTCCATAACTTATGAGACATTTTCTGATCATTTGTCAGATTCCTTTCATGCATTTCAGGTTTAGCCTCATCATTGGTGTGAGAAATGCGGGATCTAGAGCATGGCAAAAACGGAAGCTATGGAGGATGAAGAAATAAGTGTGATGGAAAGGACACTGTTTGTTACACAAGTGAATTAGGTTCCAAGATTGAGACTTGGACTCATAAACACAATCTTGTGTATGTGGACAATGACATTGACACTTTACTGAAAAGAAAAGAGTACTATCATTGCATTAAGAAAGGAAGCAAGTACAATGCTTTATAGAAAAGTAGGAAACTGCAGTAGGCACCATTGTGCATATGGGATAAGTTAGCCTGCATGTCCTTGACCCTGAGACTCCATACAAAGAGGCTGTTTGAGTGTGATTGCTGATTCTCAACACCCCTCCTCAATCACAACTAGGAAAGGCACAAAGTGTGTAGAGGCTGTAATGAGAACCACCTGCAAAGTGTGGGCATACCACAGACATGGCAAAACACCAGAGGCTGTCGCAGAAAAAGCTAAGTGTGGGTACCATAAACATGGTGGACATCCAAAGGCTGTAACAGGGGCCTCACAAAGTGTACAGGGACTGTAATGCCAAGTTACATAAGGAGTTTACAAGGCTTATGGCAGGAAGCATTAGGGCAAGGAAAATACAAGGCTATTAAAACAGTCTATCAGAATTATGAGAGTACAAGGACTGATGAGTCTTGTCCTTCCGATCCTGGTGGTCTTCATCTTCATCTTCTTCTTCCTTTGCTCCATTTTCTTCTTCTTCTTTGACTGCGACTAGATAGGCCTTTTGGGATCTCTTTCTTGCGTGGCAGAACTTCTCGGTGTGTCTGGTCCTTTTGCAGAAGTCACAAAAGAGCTGATCCTTCTTGCCTTTGTACGTGTTGCCAACATATAATGCATGCTCATCTCTAGAGGTACTTGGTTCTTCTTTGGTTTTTAGCTTCTTTTCTTCTTCTAATAGTGATGCCTGGATATCAACAAGTTCAGGATTTGGCATGTTGATTAAAGTTGTTGATACATTATTATATTCAGGAGGCAAGCTCTTAAGTAGAACACCGATGCAAACATCTTCATCCATTTTAATGTTGATTCCTGCAAGTTGGGTTAGGAGTCCTTCCATGTAATTAAGATGTGTGGCAAGTGATGTGCTGCGCTTCATTTCAAGCCTGAAGAACTCAATCAGGAGACCATACTTTGATGATTTAGATTGTGCACCGAACAGGGTGTCAAGTCTTTTCCATGTATCCTGTGAGGTCTCACAGTTATCCACATGATGAATATAACTGTCGTCTAGCTCCAGTTTGATAATGGCATGAGCTCTGTCATCATTCTTTTGCCAAGTAGTTACAAGGTCCGCGTCCCCAGGTTTCTTCTCTTTGCCATTTGTGATGGCCCAGAGACCCTTCTTCATCAGGATGAGCTTGATGCGGGTCTGCCAAGTGTGGAATCCGACTCCTTTGAATCGAGGATTTGGAGAGTCTTTGCCCATGTTAGATTTACGGGAACAGTAGCAAATCAACTTCAGACTTTATTAGATTTGAGCAACAGAAGAATTGATTGAGAGACACAAGTGCTAAAAAGCACTAACTGAGTGTCAATGAATACTAAATCTGCAAAAGTCTTTTAACTCCAAGTAGCTCCAAGTAATCTTCCCCTTCTTGATTTGATGCTGATGCCTTCAGATCTGAGTGACAGTACTTTAATGAACTTCAGAGAGTATTGCTCAGTGATTAAAATCACTGTTGATAACTTCAGTGAGAGAAACAGTGAAAAATGTCAAGATTTTGAAGCTTTGGCTATGGTGGAATTTAGGGTTTCTGAGACAAGGGCCTGGTTTTTTGTTGATTGCAGGAGCTACAGTGGATCATTTTCAAAACTTTTTATATGCCTAGGAAGCTGATTTCATGGGCTACAAAAGCCCTATCATGATGATCAAAATCGTGGTCAGTATGCAGCACGCAGACACGTCGAACAGCAGTAGGCGCATTTTTGACAGGAATCCGTGATTTGTGCAATGCTGAAGCCAGGGAGCAGCAATGTCATCAATTATCGTGCCAGGATGAAGCGCCTTGAGCAGAGGAACAACTCTCCAGAAGAAATCGTGGGCTGAAATGGCTTGGTTGAAGAGTTATGGAAGCTCCAAGCAAGGTAGGTCCTGTCTGGCTATGGCAGACACAGAGCAGAGATTGGGGATTTTCACAATGCTGAGCTCCAGATGGTCCAATGTCCTAGATTGATGTGATACAGGGAAGCTTTATGAGTTGGGGAATACTTTTCCAGAAGGAAGCTCCAAGAGATTTGACCTGTGGAGTGAGATATAAGCAGTTCAATCTGACAGGGTGCTGCTGGCTATGGCTGCCATGGAAGCTTCAGTGAGAGTAGAGTTGGGAGATGAAGTCATGAGCTGACATTGAGCTAGACTGAGGTTGAAAGGAATCAAGAGAGGCTAGACAAGCAATGCCATGCCCAACTGGGCTCTGATACCATGTGAGAAATGCGGGATCTAGAGCATGGCAAAAACGGAAGCTATGGAGGATGAAGAAATAAGTGTAGACTCATGATGGAAAGGACACTGCTTGTTACACAAGTGAATTAGGTTCCAAGATTGAGACTTGGACTCATAAACACAATCTTGTGTATGTGGACAATGACATTGATACTTTACTGAAAAGAAAAGAGTACTATCATTGCATTAAGAAAGGAAGCAAGTACAATGCTTTATAGGAAAGAAGGAAACTGCAGTAGGCACCATTGTGCATATGGGATAAGTTAGCCTGCATGTCCTTGACCCTGAGACTCCATACAAAGAGGCTGTTTTAGTGTGATTGCTGATTCTCAACAATTGGTACATAAGTCCCAATAACCTCTTCCAAGTAAAAAAATTCTTCATACGGAACTTCCATGAAGCAAATTTTTTGTTGTCTAGCTTTTCTCCCACAATTTGAGTGATATTGTTAGTTCCTTGAGCATTTGCGATAGTTACAGCTTAGGTATTCAATGATGCATACAACTTATAAGTATTTGACTCCTTTTCCTAAAGTTTAGGACCGATTTCCTGCTATTCAGGACAGTTTCCTGCAATTCAAGATAGTTTTCCTGACAACTTGCTTGCTATAAATTGTATTTCAACAATGAAAAAACAAAGTCAACTGAGCATAAACCAAGCTTAAATTAGTTCAAAACATTCTATGGTAGTGGCAAAACATCCCAACAACAAACTATATCCATACAAGTATCAATGTTTGTACTATATGCAAGTAGCAGTACCAAATACAACCGGCCCATTGCTATAAATAGTAGTATTTTCTTTGTTAAAACAAGAGTATTTAGACCTCAAAATAGCCCCGAAACCTCTCATTTAGTTGCCATTCTATGCAGGAGTTGATACATGTCCAATCGGTCAGAATATATTGCATGTATGTTAACTGAAGATGATAGGTATCCTTCCTGCAGACAATAACTAGTCAATACTCTAGTATAACCAGCAACAAATCAATCCAAACTTTGTACTTTCAGCACTCGCAACACCAGAATGTCCTATGCCATGGTCTCTTAAAGAGGATATGCTACATCCCCTTCTTGAACTTAAGTAAAATGCTAGGACATGTTCATTACTTCTTTCAGATGATTCACCTTACATGTTGATCTCTTCAGTAATCATGAGAGAGACCAACTCATTACAATCTAAAAATGGTTTTTGTATATATACATAAGTAACAAATAATTTTTAAACATTTTCATTATTAAGACCACTCAAAGTAGATGATACCAAATCATTATTGTTAGGCATTGCATCAATCACTACCAAAGCATCTACAATGCTTCTCACCTTTAGAATATACTTATTGACATACATTGTTCTTTTTCAACTTCTCAATGATGAGGTTTCCATTGTTCTTAGCCATTAGGAAAAATTGATACAAAACATCAAGCAAGTCTTCTGCAACCTTTCATAACAAGTGTAGAATAATATACCAAGTGTTCTTTTTCACTAACTGCTCAATAAAACATGTAATTTACAACCTATTTACAAATAGAACTTGCTTCTAAAAAATACCTTAGAAATTATAGATTTGAATTCTGTAACATGTGCACCCACTTTTGGTCAACACAACCAAAATCATGGTATACCCTAAAACTGCTAAGTGTAGACATACAAACCCATCCAACTAGGTGGTCCATCATCAATATCCACATGTGTTGAGCTTGCCATCTCAACAGGATTGGCCTTCTACTTCTCTTGGTATTTGTACACTGTCTCCTTCAGATATTATTTCTCTTCTTATGTATGAGCTCAGGGGGAATGGAATACTATATTACTTTCTATTGGGCTAAGCTTGTAAGTTCTAGATCATGGTTGAGTAGGCCTTCTTCTACTTTGAGTATTTCTCTTCATCTTTTGGCTAGCTTTTTGACTTCCCTATGTCAAAATTTGATAAGTTCGATGTATGGTGTAATGCAATGGGAGAGGTTGGTTGGGGCTACTTATGTTGCATCAATCCTACTATCTTTAGTTTGTACTCTTCATAACCCTTTTGTCTCAACTCTTGAATCATGTCATCTTGGTTTGGCCCTTCTATCATCAAATTAATTACTTGAATCCTATCCATGCTCTTCAAGGTTTTGGAGAGAAATCAGATTCAGGATTTAAGTTCTTCTATATTTTTAGATTGAGGTACACAGGTTGTCATCATAGCTTCCTGGAATAGCTCTTGTTGCTTTATTGTGACTAGTTTGTAGGCCTCTAAATGGACTTTATGTTGGCTTGTATTATTTATGGCTACTCATAGGTCGTTGGAGAGCTTCATCAAGATGGTCTCATAGACACTTTGCATATCATTTTCTACCATGTTCATGGCCCCTGACGAGCTGGTGGAGATGGTCTCCTATAAGTCTACATATAAGTGCACTCCGTTGACCTTATATCAGGTAACACTCCAAATGCTATCTCTCATGTAGATCTATCTTTGCTTTACCCTGAGCCACTTTGATTTTAGTATTGGTGAGTTATGGTTGATTATTGTTATCTACATGCTTGGCTCAGCTATTTCAATTTTAAAGCTTATGAGTGATTGGTCTTGCTCCTTGAGTCTATATTGAAGCTTTCTCATGGTAGCCTCCCATTCTTTGAGTTGATCATGAATCTTTTTAAGCACTTAGTTGCACTTCTTTAGCTAGTTCTATAGCTCTTATACTTGTTTTTCTTGAAGGTCCTTGAGTGCAATGTCATACTCTTTCAATTGGTTTGAAGATATGAGAACACCAAGTTGTGCTTTAGCTAGTCTTGGAGATCCGAGAGTGCCAAGTCATGCTCCTTTAGAGCCTTGTTACATTCATGAAACCAAGCTTGGAGTTCCTCAACATGCTTTTCAAAGTCTATCAAGAAGCTTTTGTACTCCTATATCCTTTTCAATGTAGGTTGGAGCTCTTGGTTGGCTTTTACTGCATTGTCTTTGTCAGCTTTTAGCTCTCCCATTATCTGCTTAAGGGCTCCTATCCTTCCTATGGTTTTTTCCCTTGGAGGTATCTTATACATTCTTCATGGTATCTATTGGAAAGCGTTCATAGTTCACCTTTGGGTTGGTTGAGTGACTTCAAGGATGGGTCATGCCTTTGCCACCTCATCAATCTGTGCTTGTATGGTACCAATTTGAGCTATTAGCTCATAAAGTGTCATAGAATTGGTGGTTGGTTCCTCTATCACCTTCTCCTTTTCATTTCTAGTAGTACTTCCTCCTTTTTGGGCTATTAGGTTTGCTACTTGCTCTGCGATGGATTAGTCCTTTTTGAGCATGAAATCATACGCTAATAGCCCTTTCATACTCTTTTTGTTATTGCCTCATTCTAGCTTCTAGTTTTCTCCATTCCTTCCTTGATGTTCTTTTTTAGCAACGCGAACAATCAATTGCTCTTCTTTTATTATCTTTGTTCGAGGCTTCCAAAGATGAGCTCACTTTTTCCTCTTCTTAGCATGTCTTCTTCTTGGTCGTGTCATCACTATGGTTGGGGTTTTCTCCTTTTTCTCTTATCATATTTTCTCTTTTTGTGGTGTCCCTCAAATGAATCCTTGGATAGTGTGGATGGCTCTATATGCAGTGGCAAGATCTACCAAATGGGCACTCCTAGTAGGACAACAATGATGTAGGTAAGATAGTTTTCGTAGTTAATGATGTTGTGCTTGGCCTCTATGTAGTTAAGATCCACCTTTGGAATCTTTGGAGCTATGCTTTGTGCATTGGTCAGGGACTTTGTGACATGCTCCAACCATTAAGCATTCAAGTATTTCTTAACTAGGTTCCTTTTTAATAAGTCTTCTAGGAGCCACAGAGGTATCCTAGTTGGGTTGGTTGAGGTTCTTGTTGTAGGTGAAGAGATGATGGAAAAGATCTACTATCACCCTTAGCTTCTTTTCTAGTGTAGCTCTTAGGAGGGCTACTTTGTTGGCAACTACCTTAAGTGCACCATTTAATTCTCATTCCACCTTTGAGAGACTAGGGGGCCTTCTGTATTTTGGTGTACTTCCATGATTCAATTTTGATGTCCAATGTCTCTCCACTAGCTTTGGGGTAAACTTGAAGTTGGCTACCCATTCATGATAGTTCTCATTAGTTTTCATATTTTATATGAACCTGCTAGATCTGGTGGCTAGGTCATATTTCTTGATCAATTTGAAGGAAGTTAAAAAGCGGATAGGATGTGTGGAAGTGGCTCTCATGCAATCTCCAAGATCATAATTGGCTATGTGAATTCCCACGCGACATAGTATTTTTCAATGTAGATTGTCTAGGTTGGTGAGAACTCAAACCTGAGGTGATCGCTACATACTTGCCTCCAATTTTAGCTCATGTCTTTGTTGGGCAGAGAAACCCAATTTATTCTCATTTAGTGGGTTCGTGATCAAAATGAACTATGATCTGACTAAGAGCAACAATACTTGTGTGGATGCCATTTGTAAAAGTAAAAATGAATTTATTATCAGCCATTTTAGATAAAAAATTAATACAATATTATATTTCTTACCCAAATTGAAGATTGGATCTACACAACTTGAATTTTGAGCCTTATCCATCATTTACCATTATTTCCCAATTAATGATTACTTGGTTATGATCTTTGGAGGTCTTGTAAAGTCTTTTGACTTTTGGGTCCTTTGGAGTCAGTTTGTTGGTCTAGTCTTGGTGACTCTTGGCAATTTGGTCTTGCCTTCCTTTCCCCTACAAAATGGTATCATTCTTCCTAGCTTGGGAGAGTAGATCATAATGACGTTGGTTTTTTATGATTTAATTATTTTATTAGTATTTACAAAGAATATTGGTTATTTATGTATAGAAAATGAAGGTTGGTGAATCGTAGAAATTTGGTTTATACTCATTAGGAAAAAAATGAACTCACAAATGGGCCTTTTAGCCTCCCCCTCTCTCCGCCTTAAAACAAGGAAAAGAGGAGAGAAGAATAGTAAAATAATCCTCATCTCTGTCCACTTTTGCAATCTCTTTTTGACTTTTTTATATTATCTACAAAGATATACTCAGATTCCTTCTCTCTCCTCATTCAAGAAGTCTTTTTCAACCAAATTTTATATGAAAAAAGGGGTTAGTTATGGGAGTGTGGCGCTTCGTTTTCAATGCAAAATGATTAGTAGATACGAGGTAATTGATTTTTTAATCAAGAACAAGGAAAATGAAATTTTGAAAGTTCCTTTAAAGATATTTTGGGGATTTTTTATATCCTAGCTTTTGGTAAAAAAAAAACCAACTGGTCAAATTTCATGTTTTTTGGAGATGTTTTTGAAGGCAAAATAGAAATATCTAAAATACGAAAAGTCTTGGACATCCCTACCCTCTGAGCTATTTCCCCCCATATCTATACTCTCTCATGGCTCTATTGTGACCTCTTCTCTGCGTTTATGCAACCTTCATTAACAGAATGAATTACTTACACCCTCCTTTCCCTTGGCACCTTTGTGTGCCTCTCTGTGCATCTCCACTCTACCTCTTGTGGCAACTAAGTAGGCTCCCTGTTTCTATTAATAGTAAAATGAATATAGGAAAGAAGGAGCTGCATATTGAGGTAGAGATTGAATATGCCCCATTATTCAAAAGAACCCAACGTACCAGTGTCAACCCTCAGATTTTGCAGAATTACAAGCAAATGGGATTGAAACATTTGGATTTGTGGGTTGATGGGGGAATCTACCCAATTGACCCCTTAAACAATAGACCTCCAACTTTCTCAAGAATCACAAATTATCTAAAGTATGTGTGCGAGGATAAAAACAGGTTACTTGGTTATACTAGGCGGCGCAATGATCAGGTGTTCAAAGTATTTACAACTTGCCAAGCAACCATAAAAAATTTCTAGGATGTGATTGCTGCACATCAAATTCATATACAACATCTCATAGGACAAGTGGTACAACTGAATGACACTATAATTCAACAAAACAATCAAATTATTTCAATGCAGGACACTATCCATGACATTGGTATCTCATATGAGGAGGCAAAGGCACAATTGGACGACTTGAGAAAGATCAACATCAAGCTAACACAGGAGCACAAACGAAAGAAGAAGCCAATCAATGAGTTAATTGTGAATAGTGGCCAGTGGAAGCGATGTATCAAAGCATGTAAGGTAGCTCAGAAAGAGAACCTAGGTGAGGGTGAGGTTGGATCGTGTATTAGTAGATTGCTGAAGGCAAGTACATTGGAAAACGCTTTGAGCAATCATAAGTTTAAGGCTGTGAAGGAAAATGTGATTGAGTGCACATTAAAAGATGTGTCAAATGAGTTCTTAGCTGTGGATGCACAATTTATTTGTGACAGGGCCGGCATTAGCACAAGGACTTACTCAAAGATATTCAAAGGTGTGAAGGATGGGTTTGGTCGTGTGCTGAAGAGAAATAGAATTGTGCCTCTTCCTCAACCTTCAAAGTTAATAGAGGCTTGACAACAACTTAATACAAAGGTTTTGGAGTGATAGGAGATCCCATGCATGTTCAATGTGTGGAAATACTAAAGGTTGGGACAAAAAATGCATATGAGGTGAAGTTCACCGAACTCAATAATTATTATTTATATTTGAACAAGGTGTAGTCAGCAATGGTAATGTACTATAGTATATCTGTTGAGGAATGTAATGGTAAATTGCAGTTTGTTATAAAATTAGATGAAAATGAGGTCGTCAAAGGAGTAAAGCTTGAAAGAGTTAGTGTAACTCTGATGAATAGAGCTTTACAATTCGACAAGAACAACCCAGGGACCTTAAGTGTTCAATCTGAGTGCCATGTGTGGTGGCTCGCTGCATTTGAAGTTTCTAAGGAAACATTTGAGGTGTTGCAACTATTCTTTATGCACACAAGCATTCCAAGCATCATCGATTGTCAGGAACATGGTGAGATGCTCTCGGTTGAAGGGTATGGTCAATACTTGGTTGAATGGCATCTTGTAGGAGACTTGAAAACTTTAAAATACATGTGTGGAATCTCCAATGATGCAAATACAAAGAATCCATGCCTATATTGCTTGACAGAGAGGGTGGAAGAAAAGGACGGAAAGAAGAACTGGCAAAAGATGAAAAGTGTTGCACCGACGCGCAATAGAGAAGATTCCACTTGGAAGCCCATCTTCAACATTCCCTTGGATCGTATTCACATTTGTTTATTGCATGCTTTTGTTAGAATCATGGAGAAACTTGTATATGAATACATTTGCTTTGCTTATAGGATGCAACTAGAAAAAGAAGCCATTGCAACGTGTAGGAATGTGGAGTGAGTGCTATCAGAAATTGGGCTACACAAGCATCAAGTGATGATTGAAAAAGATGAGAAGAGATCAAGAAAATCTGGCAACTTGCCAAAAAAGCCTTGCTTTGGAGGAGCAAAGGTTAGAAAGTTTCTCTTAGTACCCATCAATGAGGAAGGGAATGTCATGGTTTATAGGCCACAGGACTACGATGGGTGAAAAAAGTTACATTTTGCAGTTCTTGATCTAAGAAATTGAGGAAAAACAGGATTGGCCAAAGCTAAGGTTTGGATAAGTCTTAACAAATTGGCTTCCTTACTTCGCAAGATAGTGTTTAAAAATAAAGATAAGCAAGAATTTATCAATGCTATGCATAGCTTCTACGAAAACATGGTGGAAGCATGGGGCAAAAGCTCTATCACACATTACATGGTATGTACTAAGATAATATTTTAAAATTGTATGAATTGTATAAATTATTGAGCATAGTTTCACTCATCTGTGATATGTGTCTTTGTAGCATATCCTTGAGGCACATGGGCCATAATTTGCACAAAAGGGAAGCATCGGAATTTGGTCCACACAAGGGATGGAAAATTCACATTGGATAGCGCGTGGTGCATACCAAAGAAAAACTGATCATAGTGGATCCAATGATCCAATTGCTATCTTGGTGGTATAGGATTATAGTAGCGGATGAAGCTAAACTCTCACAAAAGAGAGCAAATGAAAGTGCTGATGAATCGGCTGCAGACATGATGGAATCACGTCGTATCACTGAAAGAGTGCGTTATGAAGCCTCAAGTGCCAAAGAAAACCATGCCAAGTGGCTAGAAACAAGGCTTCGACAAGGCAGCAAATGGGTTCGAAAAGAGCTAAGATAGTAAGATAAACAATGTGAGTCAGTGTGAATGCAATTCATAGTTTAAGAGAGAGAGTGTGTGTGCATCTATGTGAATGAGTCTCACAGTTTAGGGTTATATAAAAGAGGGTTTTACTTTCTATCTTATTCATTGAGTTCTCACATCTCTTGTGCAGGAAAGATGGATAGGTCTAAGGTAGTTACAAATAAGCTTCCGCTCAGAGCCCCATATCATGTTCAGCCCCTTGGAGCATCTACTAGCTCAAATGCACCCCCTTCTCAACCTAATCCACCTTCCTCAAGTTGCCCTCATAAGGGTCCTCCTCAACATCCCCATAAGAAACGCAAGTGGAAGCTAGGTATAGTGGCCTTGAGAGAAATTAGAAGGTATCAACGCTTTTTTGATCTCATCATTTTGAAGGCGAGCTTCTCGAGACTTGTTCGCGAGATTGTGCAAGACCTCTACCACACAGAAAGCAGGAGGTGGTTTTTGGCACAAGGTCAGGATAGACCTGATCGCTTCACAAATGAATGTCTTCATGGTCTACAGTGTGTTGCGAAGGCCTTTTTAGTTGACTTGATGACTGATGCTCAACGTTTTGCAATACATGCGAAGTGCATCACTATAACTCCCAAGGACTTCCAACTTGTAAGAAATCTTCAAGCAGTGAAGGATGCGATTTTATCTTTTTTGGCATAGTGTTATCCTCGTGCATTGGACATATGACTATGTCCCAGTGCAAAACTATTGTATGTGCCCTTAAAATATGAATTACAATTTTACACTTGTCCTTTGCTCTCAACTGTGAGTGTGCATCTTCACTGTATTTTCAATTCTTACTTATAGTTTTTGTTAGCACTATCAATTTCAATAGGAATAGCATGCAAAAATTTGCCACTTCTTGTTGTAAACTTTACTCCTAATGCCTCTGTATAGTCTATGTGGTGCGAAGTTTCTAAGGGCCAGTGGTCGTGATGCTGATTTCTCAATTACCAATCCATCCATCATTTTGGTGTGGGATAATTTTTAAAATACTAAACTGTATCAGAATGCAACAAAACTTCACACGCACACTCGTTAGGTGGCCAAGAGCCCAAATTATTAAAAAAAAAAGTGCCTATAGACCCTTGGTCCGAAGTGTGGAGTTTGGAAACAATTTGGGCTCTTGGCCACCTAACGAGTGCGTGTGTGAAGTTTCATCGCATTTCGATACAAGGTTATGGATTTACGATCACACAATGGAAACATGCGTATAAAGCTACATTAACCCGATTTTGGGGTTTAAATGGGTTAAAAGTCCATTCTTCTTCTCATTTTCACACCTTGATTTCTTTGCTTCCTCTATTTTCACATCCCCAATCTCTGTCTCTTCTCCGTCTTGACCTCTTTGAGGCTGTATGGCATGCACCAAGCAAGCATGTTGCTGTTTTGGCCCTGGAAGACATCACGCCAAGGCCCGCCACTTGGAGCACAAGGTGGAGCCTCCTCTAGTGTAGCAACAGATGCTCCCCGTAGAGCAAAAGGACCACCACAAAAGAAGAGGAGATGGAAACCGGGCATTGTCGCCTTTCGAGAGATAAGGAGAATCCAACGCGGATACGAGCTTCTCATATCGAAAAGTTCTTTTCATAAAGTTGTTCGAGAAGTCATGCAAGACTTGGAGTTGAAAGGGATGGGAAGATTTTGGGCACGAGTGTGGTATGGCCCACCAGGAGGAAGGTGGACTACTGCATCCATGGAGGCCCTACAAACCGCTGGAGAGGGGTTTCTCATCGACTTGTTGGATGATACACAGCTTGCAGCCATCCATGCAAAGTGTATCACAATCACAGATAAAGACATGAACTTTATCATTCGGCTTCGACATGGCAAGGGGACTCTGTCATAGTTTACTAGATTAATGATGCAAGGTTTGTAATGAGTGTTACTGTTAGATATGATCAATGCCCCACCCTCATTAGGTACTACCAATGATCCATGGTGCTCAAAGTTGTAAGGCCCCCATTATGAGGAGAAGCCAAGTGTGAGCCCGGACATTGGTGGAGTCCTGACTTGTATATCAGATGAGGTCTATGTGACCGGATGGCAAAAAGGTGACCATTGTGGGTCTAATCTTTGGGTTAGACAGAGTGGTTAAGCTGGTAGCAACTCGAGGCACATTGCATTGAGTTGCGTAGTAAGGGAGTTAAAAGGGGCCCCTATTGTGGGGTCCGGGGGCCGCGGAAGCGGCCCCTGGTTGGGGGGTCCCAGGGGGGCCAGCGGCCCCCCTGGCGGGGGTCCGGGGGCAGCGCCCCCGGCCCGATGGTAAAGGGAATATTCCCTGGAATATTCCCTGGCCGACTAGTGGAGGCTCATATGGTAGGTCGGTCAGCAGGCCGACCTAACGACCTTCGCGGGCTATAAAAGCTAAACCCCTTCGCAGCCATCTTACACTCATCTTTCACCCAGTCAGAGTTGTTGTTCCAGCTAGTCTTAAGCTCTTCACCTATCTTCTGTCTAGATCGCCATCTAAGCTTCATTTAGTGGAAGCGCACGGGTGGACAGAGCCATCTTTGTATCAGTTGTTTGGAGTTAAAGAATTTTACTGATTCTCCTCTTATCTGTTGTGTACTCTCTATCTCTTTCTCAGATTCTGTTCGTTGCGCCGTGTAATATTTTATAGTTACAATGCCATAACATCTTGGAAGCCCAAAAAATTTTGTATACTCTGCCACATTGGAATATTTATTTATATATACATAATATCTCATGCGATGTCTACTGGATTCAAATAATTGAGTAAAATTGTTTTGTTTTGTTTCTTGAAATGCATGACTCTTAATTTTTGTTTAACGTATGAACGTATCAAAAGTAGTAATACGTATGGATACAAGTTACGTTATTGCTTATGCACAATTGCAAGTACAGTACTACGCATTGAATTATGTTAATGTATACGGATGCGTCATTCACATTATCGTTACACTTACACAATCGCAAGTGCATTACTACGCGTTGAATTATGTTAACGTATGCGAATGCGTCATTCACGTACCACACATTATCATCACACTTATACAAACCACACATTTATTTAATAAATATTTATTTGTAGGGACAAAGTAAAGTATCTTATACTCATCAAGAAAAATACATGTGATGGCTGTTAGTGATGGTAGATACAAAAAGCTGATAGCCAACAAGAACTCTCAATTGTTCCTTGGCTTTTTCATCGATGGAGAGGAGGGGCCAACTTCTGATGAAAATATAAGTTCCTTCTTTGCTTCAAAAATGATGCGCTCCCCCTTCAGCTCTTTCTCCAGGAGAAGCGGATCTGACACTTTAGTGAGGTCGCCTAATGTGACAAGCACACACATTGCTCCACCCCGTGTTTGGTCAAACAAGTAAAGAAGCTTTGACCGCTTGATTAGCACTACCTTCTCTAAGCTAGATGTCACATGTATCGCTCGAAAAGGTCCAAACTTGATCAATGGTCGAATTTTCATGATTATTTCTTGCCCTCCTGCTGAGCACTTCTTATGGAAGACCACCAAATCTACAACAAGGTTACCGATATACTTCTTAAGAGCTGAATCCTTGCATCGATCCGCATGTTGAGCTCCTCCTTGCCTTGATGCAAACTCATCTATATACAGTATGTCCTGAATGACAAGATCAAATCAAACAATATATTTAGCGACTAACCTAGAGTTATCAAAAAGCGATGAAACTTGACGGTAGGGTGCGTCGGGTCCCCCGGAGTCCACCAGTGAAATCTTGGCCAAAAAGTGGCCCGAGATACCAGACTTCGGACAGGGTAGTTGCAGGCATCATTTTTGGCCAAGATTTCACTGGTGGACTCCGGGGGACCCAACGCACCCTACCATCAAGTTTCATTGCATAAAAATATATGGTACTTAGAAATCTCACCTTCTCTAGATCATCTTGTATCTTCATTTCCTCGTGTGTCAGGGAGGCACCTGGCAGAGGGATCTACAAAGTCCTTGGTAGAAAGTTGGGGCCTTGGTCCGAACAAATCATGCTGTAGTGCTTCAAATTTATCATCAGGCACAAGGTAATCTTCTTCAACTGAGGTAATATGCTTCTGTGCTACTATGATCACACTCACAATATCTAAGCTTGTGCCATCATATCTTCCAATCTCTACCATTATTGGATGCACATCCATGTAATCATCATTGATCAGGTCTTCCATTGAATCCCTGACTAGGATAGAAAACAACTCTTCTTACTTCATTTCCAAGTATTGCAGTACATTTGATAGAAGTAAGTATTGTACACCATCTACTTCAATGGGTGTCAAGGAGGCAAGGTTGGGTTTGTCAACTTGTGGCTGTTCTGAAGAAGATGGCACCATGAGAGCCAACCCTTGCTTTGTCACCACTTGACGTTCCTCTTCAACATTTATGAGCTCTTCAATCGGTTCTTCTCCCGTGTATGTGATAGAAACAACCTGTGGAGTTGTATCTTCATCACTTTCCTCCTCTAGGGGTGTATCCAATGCAAGGAGGTAAATTGCCAATGCGCAATCACACTCCACGAGATCCAAAGGTGATGTACTTGGTGCACTTCCCATGGGAATAGTGCATACTCTATGTGAAGGATCCACATGGGCCACACACCTATTCACCACTTTTTGGTGATTCTTTTGTGCTTGAAATACCATGAGCTGTTCTAGAGGCACCCAAGTCATGTCGGATCCCTCGATGGAGTATGTGCATGTAGCAATGGTGCTCACAAAGTCTTCCAAAACCTGAAGGGGGTAATCCAGCGATGAGAGCACACTTTCAAGGTTGAAGTTCTTAGACAAAAACCTAGAATATCTCGTCACCTTGGTTGGCAAAGATAGTCTCGTGGATCCACTCATCAAAGTGTGCGCGAGTATCCATCGTAGCAGGTAGGAGGGATGTGGTGGATATAAAGAGACGAAGAGAGAAAGTGTGAAATGAAACAATGAAACAAGAACTAAACTGGTTCTACCTTAAAAATCTTAAGTTTTAAACCATTAAGGGTTGTTCGCATACGATATTTAGTTATGGCTTTACTTACATCTTTGTAAAGTTTACATCCATATGTAAATGTGTTGATGTGGAAAGTGTATAACAAGTGTATGATTTTGCATAAATACCATAATGTTTAAATATTGCAAGTTTGTAAGCAACAATATTCTATTGGCCAAAAAAATCCAAAAATTTACAAGTGTTGGATATTACAACTTGTGGTGTTGGGATTTTTAGGGAGACTCTACAATTTCTAAAATATGTGGAGCCACACACTTTCCGTTGATAACAGTATCCTCAGCTCGGCTTCGAATTTTCCTACCATCTAGTTTAAAATAGAAGCTAATAGGTGGATTCTGCATTAACATTGTAATTTCCTGGTGCATTATACTCAAGGGCCAATCATCCTCCGTTTGCAACACTTGGGGCTCGCGGCCCTCACAAATTATAGTAACATCCACAGCTGCACTTTCACGCATGTCTTGATCAAGGCACAATCATTTACCCTTGAGCATCCTCCATCTACGATACTTGAACACTAGGCATAAATTTTGTCGTGCGACAAAGTACCTATAATTGGAAAGGAAAGTTAGCCGATTCATCCCAAAGTAAGATAATAGTCAACTAAGAGAGAAAATTTTTACTTGAAATCCATGTCCCTTGTGTTGAGATATCGAGCTCCACTCATGATACGCCAGGGTGACCGTTGTGCATTTATGTCACCGACGTGTTAGTTGCAGATGCGGTTGGTACACCGCCCATGAATAATAGCTACATGATAGCTATCCTTATCTACTCTAGTTCGTGGCTCAGTTAGTATGCCACCTTAGTTAGTTGAGTTTGGTTTGAGACCCATATATAGGGTTCTTCTATTTCTTTGTAAGAGAGTTCTTTTGGCTTACACAACTAAGAAGAGGAAAACTGTTTTCAGCCTCCACCTCTGTGTGTATTCCCCCATTGTGCAAGCAAGAAAGCTACAAGTGAGACTCCTTCCTTCTCTCCCACAATCTTGACATGGTATCAGAGCCTTGTTCGTGGTAAGGAGCTCAAGAAAGCAAGCCAAGCTCGCGGTGGTCTGGTAAGAGGAGCAGTGTTGCTTTCATTTTCTGTTTTGGGAGCAGATCTCTGCAGGTAGCACAATCGAAAATTGCAGGAGTGCATTGTCTCAGGTTGAGACGCCCTTCGCGGTGAAGCAAGAGGGCAGTATATGCTGCGGGAGAGCTTTAGCCCTTGGCGACCCTGTTTTTTTGATTAGAGGCCATTTCGGGGCCTGTTTTGGAGGCGGAAGTTTTCTGCACGCACTTAGGAAAAGGCCCAGTTTTATGTTGTGCGACCACTGTTCTACAGGTCGGTGAAAAGTTACTGTAGAAATTGCATCGTATGCTTGTGTGCAGAGACATTGGGAGTTACAGAATCATCCTTGGTTCCTGTTTATGCAAAATCGTCACTAGGAAGTGACTGTGTGGTCAAATACCACTCTCGCCAGTTTTGCAGATTAGCCTTTGTGAGGCTGAAGCTGTGTTCTTTGCAGTGACAGAACCTTTTGCAGTGTTCTGTAATGGCGTCTGATTCTCTCTCACAGATTGTCACTGAAAAGCTTGACAAGAACAACTTCCAAGCATGGAAGTTTAGAATGACGAATTTCCTTATGGGAAAAGGATATTGGGAATTTGTTGCAGGAAATGAAGAAGAACCAGTTCTTCCTGATGTTCCCAATCAACAGCAAATGCAGGCATTTAAAGCATGGCATGAGAGAGCCAGGAAAGTTATGTATTGGCTGTCTATCAGTATTTCAGACTCTATGATTGTGCATATTCAGGATGCAAGTACGCCAAAGGAGGCATGGGATACTTTGTCAAAAATGTATAGCACAAATACTCAAGCCAGGAAAATGCAGCTCAAGCAAGAGTTGCATAATGTGCAAAGAGAAAATATGAGCATCAATGACTACCACATGAAGGTGAAGAAGATTGCAGATGCACTTGCTTCCATTGGGTCGCCAGTGGAAGATGATGATTTGGTTTCTGTGACCTTGAATGGTCTAGGAAAGGATTATGCACAGTTTCGGACATCCATTTCAGTTCGTGAAAGATTTCCTGATTTTGAGGAGTTGATTGCTCTTCTAATTTCTGAGGAGCAGAGAAATGGTGGTGCATCTTCTTCAGGAGGAACTTCAAAAGAAGCTGTCTTCTACTCAAATGCTGGAAGAGGTAGAGGCAGAGGTAGAGGAGGCTGATTTGGAGGCCATGGTAGAAATCAGAATATGCAGCAAACTCAAGAAAACCAGTCCTTTGGAGGAGGACGTGGTAACTCTAGAGGCAGGGGGAGCCAAAGAGGTCGTGGTGGATGGCAAAGAGGCCAAAATGCAAACAGTAATGTTGAATGCTACTACTGTGGTAAAATGGGTCATATGGCTAAAGACTGCTATAAAAAGCAGAATGACATCATGAATGGAAAACTGCAACAAGGGAATTATGCATCTTCTAGTAGACAGGGTGATGACAGAAATGAGCACTTGTTTATGGTGCAGCACATGAACAATTCTGTGACAAGTGCAGAAGAAAGCAATGATGTATGGTATGTTGACTCAGGTGCATCAAACCACTTGACAGGTCATGCAGAATGGATGGAGGATGCAAGAAAAATGGAAAAACTAGGATTTGTGGAGACTGGTGATGATACTGCACATCCTATTGTGCAGATTGGAAAAATTCCCTTGTCTATGCAGGATGGGAAAAAGAAATACCTGTCCGATGTATTTCATGTCCCGAATATCACCAAGAATCTGGTTTCTGTTGGTCAAATGGTTGAGCAGGGCTTGCAGGTCAGATTTACTCCTCATGGATGCTTTGTTGAGGATATGAAAAATAAAGGTCGCTTGATAGCAAAAGGAAAGAAGAAGGGAAGAATGTTTACATTGGATGCAGACATGTCTGAATTGAGTGCAGCAATGTTTGCACATGGGACCGGTGTAGTTGCAGATATTGATATCTGGCATAAACGCATTGGTCATGTTAATGTACAGCGACTTAAATCAATGCAGGCCCAAAATATTGTTGCAGGATTGCTCAAATTCAAGGTTGCAGAAATGCATAAGGTATGTGAAGCCTGTCAGTTTGGAAAACAGGCAAGGAAACCATTTCCTAGACATGTTCAAGAGAGTGAGAAGGCAAACCACAGTTATAGCCCACTAACTCTAAACTCGGTTCATTTGAGAGTCGATCATATGCACTTCTAGAAAATGTAAAGTTGTAGTCTCTATCGAGTCTAAAAGCTTGCCCATGATCTTTTATGTGTTACCAAACACGAAATATGCAAGCACGGAATCACTGTTAGGATGAACCTTTAAGAAGCAGGCCCACTGTAATGTTGACTACCAGTCATAGTGCATTCACCTGGCCATCCGCAATGTAAAAATTATCATAGCCTTCAGCAAGGGCTGTGCAACTCCATCACAGTATGCAAAGCCACCGATAGAGAAACCCACCATCAAGCCTAAGGAGGGGGGTCATGATTCGTCACCACCCGCCAAACCTCAGCACTAGCAAAAAGTCAACCACAAAGCTAAAACCCTTGAACTCCAATTCAAATGCGTACCAAAACATCCAAGACCACCACCTAAGAGACCCAACCACGAGATACAGAGCTAGGAACCTTCACTCGAAACCTAGAAGGCCTAGAAGAAACTACACCCATCAATTTGCAGCCAAGCCGTGATGGATCCCCAAGACCTTATTGCAAGCGCAAGGCTATTATGAGGGTAATACCTAGATTTCAGTACCTAAAGTCAAGACGGCCAAGCACACTACTTAAATGCCGCCCTCTAGCTTGACCACATGAAGCATCAAGACAAATCAAGCATCAGCGCCACAAAAGCCTTTGCCTACAAGACCCATTACCCTTCCAAAACCTAAACCCATCGAGACTCGACACATCTATCGACCCAAACCACAACCCGCTACTCCTAAACCACCTCAACCTTGCCATATTAGTATCTCAACGGCTGCCTAAACATCTAGTAGTGTACCACCCATCGGACTAGCCACGCCTAGTGCACCAAGGTCACATCCCAACCAGAACCACAACTAGAGCTGCACCCATTGGTTGCTCAACTATCAAGCCCAACCAAACCTCAATCACCTACCAGACTTAGACCCTCTTACTAGCAGAGATCCATTCTATATTTGGCTATAGACTTAGCTAAGAATACAAGTGATGACTTGATTGCTTGCCTTGGATGCTTGGATGCCACGTTTGCCATGCTTGCTAAAAGCTACGACTAGTTAGACTTAGGTCTTTCAGACGAGCCTTTAGCAACAGAAGTGCAAATGCTACCTTGCTCATGGGAGGAATTTGAATTCGTATTTGTCAAAGCTTCCCAAGCCACCGAAGGAACTCATTGGCCACTGAGCTTTCCAATGAACAAGCACACAAACAATGCCTTATCACATCTTATGACAAGAGCAAAGTCCTTGCCATAGACCAGGAAATTGCAAAGTTGAAGCAACTCGCTGAGAATGACTCCCCTTTCTTATGCAAATGGTATACTCTTCACCTTCAATGGAAACTAGAAGAATGCCAAGTCATGACAAACACTAAACAAAGACATGCGATCAAAACCTTGGAGTATGACCTGACATATGTAGCTCTAACTTCCTATAGGAGTTGACCACCATTCATAATTGACCCCTTGAGGACCACATCAAGGGACATCCCTATTTAGATCGAGAATCCTCATAGAAGAGGAGATCCATATTGCTAGCAGAGTTGACTCTGGGGATTTCCTTCTCGATGTCCTCACTTACATCACACAAGTAGGCATCAGACCCTACGACATGGACCACTATGCTCAAATGGAATACAACCCCAATTTTTATCCTTGGCTCATGCAAAAGTAAACACAGTAACCATGCGTGGAATGCCCTTAACCCCTTAACCATAATCCTAGGAAGAATTATTCTTCTTTCCGCAGGGGGAGGGGGTAAGGTGAAAACAAGAATAAAACTCAAAAGCAAAGGAAAACAAATCAAAACCAATTCATGGTTAAGAAAAAGGGTCATAAAATATGGGATGTATGGACTACTTGAGGGAGAAGTTTAATTCTATAATTAAGCATTTCAATTCCACAAGCATGTGATCTTTTTCCTCTTCAAATAATTGTTCTGAAAAGCACTAACGGTGAACATGGCTTCATGATAGGCACCCAACATGGCAGGCTGAGAGAAAGCGAGCAAGTTGCCATTTTCAAAAGAAGAGTAGAAAAAATATGGCTTTTCTATGGAAACAAGGGCCTTTAGCCAGTTCAAGTTCAGGCATGTCTTGAACTTGGAGGATGTTGGAGGAACAAGAAGAGAAGCGGATCATCAAATAATGCCATCTGCAAAAGTATATGGAGGCACTCAGCCAAGCCGTCGACTACGAGAAGTGCATGGAATTCCTCCGGACCTTTGGTAGGAAGCGTGGCACCATGACAATGCAAGAAAGAGAAGAAACCCGCCAAGTCCAGATTGAGGTAACCCAAGAGTTGGTGGAGAAAGCATTGGGCCTAGCCAATAAGGTGGAAAGGCGGTCAAAGAGAGATGTGTATGCCATGTTAGGAATGGACAAGGTGGCGGTCCACACAAACGATGGCATTAGCTTGCCAGACATCCTTGACCTCGAAATCCAGCTCTAGGCCAAAATGATGCATGCACTATTCTCCAACCATAAGTACAACTCAATAATGAGCCAAACCAGTGTGCCTATGCTAGAGATTATTGCAGTAGGATCCCTTGATCAAGTGAACCTAAATGGCTTTGTGCGAAAGACCATTGAGTCTTCAGCAAAAGCACTGGCAATGACAGGAGCAAGAACCATAGAGAGGAGAGTCCCCTGCTACCAAAGCAAAACAAAAAGGTAAAAGAAAAACAATAAGATAATAAAAATGAAAAGAGAAGGAAATCATAAGAAAAAGCAATTAGCTCCACATTGGCCATAGTCACAAAACTAGGGGTACTCAAGTTAGAAACGTCCAGTGGTCTACTAGCCTCGTCCCTAACCCCCTAGCCCATTTTGATTTCCCACTTCATGCTTAGGGCATCTCAAGGGCAGGATTTCTAGACTTGTCTGCCTAAGACATGCACCCTACCTACAATGATGCACGAACTGGGTCCTCAAGTGTGGGACAACACCCAAGAATTTTGCCTGTGGTTCTCGACCCAACCCCCAGCTCCATTAGGATGAGCACCATGCACCACAAGCTAAGTAGACACACCCTCAAGTAGTGCACCTTCTTTTCTTTTCAAGTAAATACAAACGTTGCAACCCACCAACTTTGAAGGCGCCATCATCCACTCAATTCACTCTCGGCCCCCACCACCTCAACCCGGTTGATTAGTTTCTTCCAAGGACCAATCCCCATGAGACCCCATCATCGTCGACTCACACGATCACCTTTAAAATCCCTGAACCTTCATTAGTTCAAAACCGCAAGTTCCATGTTACACAACATGTCACCATGGAGTCGAAGCGAATCAGGGAAGGACTAAACCCAAGTCAAAAAGTGAATGAAGAAGCTCATTTTTCCCAGGTAGGAAAACTGGAGGAGAAAGCAAGGTGCTCTCAAGGACGAAGGAAAGCGCCAAAGATTCAAGCAAGGTGCTCAGAAAGAAGGTGGGGAAGCACCCGATATTCTAGCAAAGCTCTCTCAAGGATGAGGGAGAACCTTTGAGGGCTCTCGCAAGGAAAGCGTGAGGCGCAATATAATTCATTTTATAAGAATGATGAGCTCTCTCATGTGCAAGCCATAAAATCTAACTGGGAATAGGTAAAGGGAGAAGGCAACTTGAAGGGAACAGGAAAAGCCAGGTTTAGATCGTGTCGCAGCGACCCCTCGGAGGGCGAGAGAGGAGGGATCTGTCCAACACCATTGTCAATTTCAAAAATGGATCCGTCCATTCGCTATTCTCCAAGAAGGATCCCTCCAACACAATCTTCAATTTCAAGGGACAGATCCACCCACTGTCAGCATCAGGGAGGGACCTGCCCCAACTTCATCTTCAATTTCAAGGGCAAATCCATCCAACACAATCCTCAGCAATGGCTTGTATACAAACTCAAAAAAGCCATCTGGCTACAACCATCCCACCTTTCAACTACTATCCATCAGTGCCATGGGACTAGCACTCATTTAGGAGGGGGGTAATGTTAACCTCAACACAAGAAAAAGTGGAAAAAGTAGAAAAGTGCAATTCGGGAGCTGAAAGAGGCGGCCCAGAATAAAATCAATTGATGTGGAAGAAGCAGAAAGGGAAATGGTCGAAAGTGCAAGGCCAGCCTCAAAAGCTAAGTCAAAGGCAAAGGCACATTTTTAAATGCAAGGTGCCCTTAAAACTTTTGTAAAAGAGCATGAGGCTCCCTCTTGTGTAGATTGTAAAAGGTGGATGGCCATAGGTAAAGAGATAGGGCAAATAGAAGGGAATAGGAAAAGAGGACCTTGCCACAATGGCTGGTCATCTAAAAAAGGGGATGGGTACCCAAGGGATTTAGGGCATATATAAAAGCAAAAAAAGTGAATAGAGAAGCTTATTCTTTGGTGTGTGGCAAACTAGATTCATCTTGTTCTCTTCTTCCCTTCTCCATCGTGCTTGCTTGTGTGTGCTTTGAGAGAGGGAGTGTGAGAGTGTAAGAGTGTGAGGGAGTGAGTGTGTGAGGGTGTGAGGGTGAGAGATCTTGGAAGTGATGCTCTCCATCATCTCCTCTCTTCTTCTCTTCTCTTCTCTTCTCTTCTCTTGTCTCACACGCAGTTGTAGAGGATGGAACTTGGAGGTGGAGGCTTGAGGATTCTTTAGCTTGCATCTCGAATTGTGGAGCTACTGGTGTGCTTGAGGGAGGAAGCGGCTCATTTGGGCATTGAGGTAAGCTCACTACACCCTAGTAGGATCAAGGGTAGGTGAGAGATAGCCATAGGTATTCACTTGAAATACTTAAACAATAAGCGATCCGTGGGTCTCAGCACAGCAGTTGAGTGTGAGCTCGCCTCTACTCTGTGTGTGTGTGTGTGTGTGTGTGTGTGTGTGCGTGCGTGCGTGCGTGCATGCGTGTGTGTGCGCACGCGCGCACGCAAGAGAGAAATAGGAGGGATTATGAACCTTAGTAATGATTATGCATACGAATCTAAGAAAAAGTTTTAGTACTAAAGTTTGAGTTTTAGTAATAAAGTGTGTTTGCATGTGTGTGTTAGTTTTCATGAAGCACAAATAGGCCGAGCAAGGACTTGCATCTTGCATGATATCCATAACCTTTAGCACATCTTTCACTTGCATCAAAGTCTTTGCACACCCACACATTCATTGGAGCTTTAGGACTCACCATAGTGTAGTGCAACTCACACTAGTACACTATCTCAACCACATGTACTATAAATGCACTATAGTGCACTTATTGTAGAGACACTACTTCTAACCAACCCTAGTGCACACGAGACTTTCCTCTCTCTCTTTCTTCATGACTCAATGCCCACTGTATTCACAAGGGAGGTTTATGGGGAAGTAAGGGAAGATAGTGAAGCCTAGTGCATACACTTGCCATGCCTACTTACACATCTTTGTGAACTTGCATACACTTGAGTGCGCCCCTATGCATTTGGGTGCACAAGCATTAGCACTGGCACTGGCACATGCACTTATGTGCACTAGAACCTTGCAATCGCTTCAAACCCATCCCTTGACATATACCATAGCACCCTTGCACACCATAGTGCACGAGTTTTACCCTAGTGCACTACACTAGCACACTTGCACCTGTGCATGAAATTTCAATTGTAATGTGCTAAACTTTACACTCATACACTAGTGCACTACCTTAGTATGAATAACTTGTGCACTATCCCACTCCTGCACACAACCTTTCACAACCATTTTCACTTAACTTATACACCTTGTGCACTCACTATTAGCTCAAATTCATTTAATATCCCAACTGTACAAATAGTGCATAGCACCATGCCACTCATATATGCACTTGCAAGAGTCTCCTTTATCCCAATACTAACCCTTACCCACCTTGTTCAAAAGGGAGGTCCAAAGGAAAGGATGAGGGAAGAAGGTGACATCTCATAATGCACTAGTCTACACACGTGTACACCCAAGTGCTTGTGTGCACTAGCACCGGCATTGGAACTACCATGGGCACATGCATGTGCACTTGAGTACCCTTGAGTGCAATAGCATTCATACCCCCACCCACTGCATTTCTATAAGCCTTGCACCTAGTCTCACCTCCTTCATTCTTATGTATTGAAACTTACATTGACACTAACACACCCTAACATTAGCACGCAATGGCATGGACATGTGCACGTGCACTTGTGACACACTTGTGCCAACAACTCTAGGTACCCTAACCTAGTCTCACCTCCTTCATTCTTATGTATTGAAACTTACATTGACATTAACACACCCTGACATCGGCACACAATGGCATGGCATGTGCACTTGTGACACACTTGTGCTAACAACTCTAGGTACCCTAACCTGGTGCACTTGTGTGTGCTTGAATATGTTCAATAGTACTCTTGTGCATTTGTGTGTGCTCAAGATCACTTGAGTGCACTTAGGCACACACATTAAAAGGAGCACTTGCACTTTAAACTAGGTGCACATGCACTAACATTTAGGTGCAACTGCACTTAGGCACATTTGCACTTACATGCACCCATGTGTACTCGTGTGCTCTTGTGCTTGCTTGAGTGCATATACAATTAAATTGAAACATATTCATGCACATGTAGTCAATCCCAATTGTGCATTACCCCTTGCATACCTACTAGCACACATAGGCATGATATAAGCACTGCAAGGAGCCTACTTCCTTGAAACCCTTGATTCTCATCCTATTCAAAAGAGGGAATATCATAGGGCTATAAAGGACAAACAATGTAACTTGTCAATGCACTAAATGACCATACTAGTGCATGCATAGCCCAAACACCTTTGCATGACATCCTTGGAATTTACCAAATACTTTTACTAATGCAGCATGCATACCTTGCATCCAGAATAGCTAGATCAAGTACACTGCACATCAAATACACACACTAGGACATACCTAATGTGCATCACTTATTGTTTTCTTATAGTAACACATTGTACCTTGTGTCCTCCATCTCTTCTTCCTAGCAAACCTACACATCTAGCACCACACTTAGGCACTCTAACCACTACTTACAATGCACTTTAGCACACCCCCCATGCATGAAACATAGGGCCACATGCATTAATACACCCCTATACAGTCATGGCATTCCATCTTCAACACAAAATTTCATCGGCACATAAACATAGGTGAACAAAAGGTAATTACAATAATTTGGAAATGAGACTCACAAGGAAAATTTAAAAACTCAATAAACCGAAACAAACTATCATGCAAACTAGAACAAACTATGACCATATTTTTTCAAAAAGTTAAAAGCGTTGCATGTAAGTGCTTTTCACACATTGTTTATGAAAGGAGAAAGTCTATGTGTGCACATATCACACACACAAGTCAAATTTTAGTAAGGGAAAATGTGCTTATTCAATATTCAACAATCTAAATAAAGGCACAAGACTAATTAATAGAGTAATACCAATGCATTCATCGTGGTGAGAATCATCTTCATTTCCCAGTCTCATAGAATCTATAATGCTATTACAGGTATGAAACCAATCTTGATGTGGGTAATATCCCTCATCACCTCAATCTAGGGCCCCTCCAATAGTCGCATAACATGCTGAGATGAATCCCTCAAGAATCCCTATACCTTGAGTACCAATCGTTACACACCCACCCAGGATGCCCTCATCCATTATAAAATACTAAGAAAACAAGAGGAATGCACAAATCCTTTTGTTTGTTATGATGGCAAAGAACATTTGATCCTCATGGACTACTATTCTATACCCATCATGATGTTGGGACAAAGTTGTAGGCGAGGCATGCCTAAAAATTGGGACCCCATTGCCTATTTGAATTATGGGTAGCCAGCAGGCCACATTTCCTCAAGGTGTCCATAGAAACAAGAGCAATCTCAAGTAGATGATATTGACTAGCGTTACCCTAAATGCAAAATCACACATATGTATCTGGATTGTCCACAACATAATGCAACCAATAACAAGGCAATGATTTCATCTATTCCTTTAAGCCTTCACATTCAAAATGATCAATGACAAAGGATATTATTCCCATTCATGTGCACATTGAATAGATCAATCTCACTAGCAAAAGAACACTAAGAAAAGGAGAAGGAGAGTTGAACTTGAACTAAAAAGTGAAGGACTCATGTCATCACCTAAAATAGCTACCACATCTAATGTAGAGAGTGCTACAATAGCATCGCAAACTCCTAAATAAACCATATCCAAGGACAAGGTATACCATCTTGACCAAGTTTAGCGACTAGCTATAATTGACAAGGTCATGGAATGGGTAAAGGAAACTCAATAATAGTTGTGAATGGGGCAAGCTAATGAGATCTTGAGCCTTCCCAAGCTATCCCATGCACCTACTTAAGAGAAGCCATGATATTTTAATGAAATCACAATTGAGCCCCCACAAGAATCACAACCCATAGAACTTGAGACTTATCTTATACTTGATGCAAGCAAGCCATGGTATATCTACAAGACCATCAAACCAACCATTGTTGCAACTCTTGCATCCACCAAAGCTATCATTTTTCTTGGAAATCTAGTCAAATTTTTTTCATTGATTTGGCAAGGATTGAAATATTGGGTGGAAGGAATGAACCTTGCCAAATCTCACCATGTTCCATAGCCTAGCTTTAGTGCACCTCCAATCCTAACTACTTTAGGGTTAACATGCTATGGGAAGGAGCTAAGTGACATGCTATTCTTCCTATGGAGACCCTTTAAGATACTATTCAGTGAGGAATCATTGACACTAGAATGGTTGTGACTATAATTAATCAAGATGTGCTCCAAGCCCAAGGAAATCCACTAATTGAACCAATACACTTTAACTTGACCATTGTCAATGGATTTAAAGTTAGACCAACATGATTTTTAAGAGATTGGATATTCAAGATCAAAGGGATATAATTCAAAATTAACTTTTTTATCATGAAATGCATGGACTATGACCTATTGATCATCTAGCCATGTGTGTGTAATACACATCTTATCAAGGGACTAAGGCAACGGTCTAGTCTTCTTAGGGAATAGGAAGGAGGCACTTTGCATCAAGATGGATCTTGGAAAACCTCACCAATCGATTTGCATGCTATCTAGCCATGCTTATGTGGAGATTCTAATGACCCTCCAACCCCCTAACCATTGGCTAGATACATTCCTTCTCCTAAGGGTGAGAAAGATCACCAGCTTGGAATTGCCATTCACAAAAGCGATGGGATATCGATTTGCCTACAAATTCTTGAGTCGAAAAGATATATGAGATACTTGAATCCTCATGATAGATCCTCACATATAATCAATCCTATTGTTGCCCTTTATGATGGCACCTAACTCAACAAGTGTAACCTTTAAGGGCTATCCTACCTTGATGGATAGGTTTGCATTATGCAAGATCCTCAACCAGTGGTAGCTATGTTTTCATAACCAAGAAAGTGCTAATATGAACATCTTTGATGAGTTGTTAGAAAATGGCACATGGAAATGAACCAAATCCTAGTTGATAAAAGCCTCTTTGCCTCATTGATGAAGGAACAAGGTATAGATGCTGAGGAAGTGAGTGACTCTAAGGATTTCCAGATTGTTTAGAATTATGATGATTCTAATTCAAACTTGGTAGATTACAACATAAATGGCCATACTACTAAGAAAATTTATATGGATCCCAAACCCTCTTAGATCAACAACATACTCATTGATGTTGGTATCATAAACATGAACTCATAGTTGGAATGGCTCGAATACCTTAAGGTACTAGACTACAAACAAATGGGGCACCATCTCAACGATCATTGTCCAAACCCTAAGGTATTCACAGTTAAAGTCTTGAAGAACACTAAAATAAGTTTTGACTTTGACAAAAATGGAATTAATACCCAAAAATTCCCCAAGTGAACCGATTTGCTAAGTCTAAGATCAAACTTCTAGTCCGTTTGAGGCAAAAACACTTAAAAGGAAATACTCACAACAACAAGTTAGAAACTTAAAGTTAGAAAAAACCACCTCCCTCCAAGATTCACAAAGCTAAAAAAAAAAAGATTGAGTAGTTGCATGTTGGGTGCAAAGCATGAAGGCACATCTAGTGAACCCATTCAAGGATCACCGATAAAGGTCAAAGAAGTAAAAATTATAGTACTAGGGGAATCCCCTCAACCTGTTTACATTGTTGAGAAGCTCAGTATAGAAGATGGGGAATAATTGATTAACTTGTTAAAATAATACCATGACATCTTTGCCAAGAACTATTTTGATCTTAAGAATCTTCCACTGCAAGTTCTCATCCATGTGATTCCTCTCAAAGATTATGCAAGCCTATCAAGCAACAATCTTATCCTATGAATCCTCGATATGCCCATCATGTCAAGAGGATATCAACAAGTTGCTAAGAATGACAACTCATCTACGAAATTGGGCATACCAAATGGGTATCATTGATCATCGTGGTACTCAAGAAGAACAAGAAATTTTGCATATATCAATTACAATAAATTATGCTACAACCAATAGAGATCACTATCCCACTACCATACATTGATCATATGATGAAGGGGGTAGCATGGAAAGGAAGCTTACAGCTTCTTCAATGGGTTTTCAAGACATAATTAGCTACAAATCCACTTACCAAGCTCCCCCATATCAAGTGAGTGAATACCAAACTTTTTCACCAACCTATCAATGCCAATCAATATATAAAATACTTGAAATCTTATCAGGAAGTCCCCATCAAAATGCTTTCTACAACTCAACTCTATGTTTGTCAATTTTCCAAATTATTCACTATGATCCACCTCAAACAAGCTGACATTGATATGATCATGCTCACTTCCAAGTAGCACCCCACTTGGGAGGAGCAAGAACATATATTTCACAAAGGCGTTCTCTTGCAAGACTAGCTAGCTTAGAAGATTCCCAAAAAGAAACTCTGCAAGCTTTCTAAATACTTCATTTATTCTTTAAGGCAACACTTCTTAAGGACCTATCTATCATCTAGAGGCTCCACCATCTCTATAATACATCACTCACTTTCTCAAGTGATGGTACACCATTTGCTATAATGAAGCTACTACTATAGGAAAAAAGATTGTCATCACCACAACTGAACAACACAAAATGGTCAGTCTCCTCAAAAATGACCCAACATATTGTGAGACAACATCTTTTACAAGCCATCATGGAGGTAGGAATGTTGTCACCACCTAAGCAATTACTTCACGATTCACTAATCCGCAAAGTATTGATACTAAAAAATAGCTCCATGTCATGAATTGATTCAATAGTCCATCCCTTCTCGATGATATCATGTCTTATCTATTGAGTTTGCTAAGCCAAACTTGCATTAGGAAAAAAATGAACTCACAAATGGGCCCTTAAAAATAATATAGTTTAAGATGTGGGCCTTTTGGATTGTCCAATATAGGAAGGCTAGATGTTGACATCCATGGAGGGTGAATCTTCTCTCTCCAAATCTTGGGTTTTCTATTAAAAAAAGGGGTATTGGGGGATTAAAAAAAGGGAGAATGAATAGTACACAAAATTTGAGTTTCTCTCACCTCGTATTTCTCCCCTTTTTTTGGAAAATTTTCAATTTCAGGTTTTTTTCCTCTCACGAAATCAATTTAACCCAAAATTTGAGCAACATGCCACTTTCCCTCTCTTCTCTATAGTTGTGAATTTTCATCTCCATTGAAGCTCCCTACTGAGAATAATTAGGGTTTTGAGCGTTCTGCTTACCTCTGCACTTTCTTCTCCACATAGCTCCAGATTTTAGGCAAAACACGGGTGCCCATCTCTCTTTGCATTTTCTCTTGTTTGCTATTTTTTCAATAGGGTTTGATGTCGTTTCTTACTGTTGTTGTTTTATTGCAGAAGTTGTTTGGGGCAGGAGACAGAGATGCTCACCTCTCTCTCCTTTCTTTCCCCCCTCTCTCTATGTGTTGTTTTTCTTTTATGTTGTGTTTTCAATAGAATTTGATGTTGGTTCTAATTGTTGTTTTCTTGTAGAGTTTATTTGGAGCAAGAGGCAAAGGTGTTAATCTCTCTCTCTGTTTGGTTTTTTTTTTGCTGATATCTTTTCAATACAACACAATGTTAGTTCTAACCCTTGTTGTTGTTTTGTTGTAGAGATAATTTTGGGTGACATTGCATAAGTGCTTATCTCTCTCTCCCTCTCTCTTTCTCTCTCTTTGTTTCCTCTTTTCTACTGTTTTTTCAGTATACCTTCATGTAAATACTAACTCTTGCAAAATTGTCTTTTGCAGATATCAATTTAGGCAAGATTGGATAGGTGTTCATTTCTTTCTCTCTCCTGTGTACTCACACAAACTCTCTCTTTCTTCCTCTCTGCATTATCCCTTTTCTACTATCTTTACAATAGGGTTTGATGCTAGTTCTAACTTAAGGATCAATTATTGTTGCAGCACTTAACACAAGGTAGAGTAGAGATTCTATAGCTCAATTTACAGGTAAATCTACCATATTTTGTGGTGCCAAATTTTATTCATTTAATTAGTTCTTGACCGAGTACAATAGTACTAAGTCACCCTATTTAAAATCTCACTGCTTGACATGCTTGTCAAATTAGCTCTTGTGTAGTGCCTTTTCATAGATCAGCCCATGGGTGGCTAGAAGTTGAGTTTGCGATAATCGTTCTAGCTCAACTAGACATTTTGTCCATGCTTCCTTTTCCTCCCATCTCTCTTGAATAGCAATTCTCAAGCTAGGGATGAAGAATGCTATAGGTAGAATTGCCTCAATCTCGTAGGTAAAATTGAAGGGAGTCTATTCCACAACCATTTTATAGGCTGTCTAATAGGCCCATACGGCTACCATTAGCTTGTTATCCTAGTCACTCCGCGAAGTAGAGACTACCTTGGTCAGGATATTGACCAAAATCATATTTGTTGATTTCGCCTAGCTATTCGCCTGAGGGTAGTAAGGTGAGGATTTTTGATGGATGATTAGGAAGGTGGATAGGAGATGAGCAATCATCTCATTGATGAAGTGTGTGCCTTGATCACTGATAAGTTTGATGGGGCAGTCGACGAACCGAGAGATTACCTACTCCCATAAGAACTTAGTAGTGGTTTGTGCATCATTCTTCCTAATGGCTTGAGCTCCGCCCACTTTGTAGATAATCAGTGGCAATGATGATGTACTTGGCTTGCGAATATTAAATTGTGGGACTAATAGGCCCAATGAAGTCAATCCCCCATTTCTCGAATGGTTGTCTTGCAATGATGGGACTTAGCTCCAATTTGTCATTGCAAACTGGCATCTTGGTCTGTTGGCACTTGTCATAATGTTTCACAAAAATCGTGCTGCATCTTGAAAAAGCATGGGCCACCACAGTTGAGACTGTAGCACCTTGCGAGCTATTGTATCTCCGTTGAAGTGTCCTCTTGCAATTGTGATGTGCACCTCAACTAGTACGTCGTGCATTTTGTGCACCCACATGCATCTCTACAACAATTTGTCTTGCCCTAGCCAATAGAATTGGCTTGCTATTAATTGATAGGGTTTGATTTTGAGAATGAGTCGCCTCAGTTGGGCCTTTTAAATGGGTTGATCAGGTAGTCCATGCTCAAGCACTTGGACTATGTCGTCTGCCCAGTATGGCATCAAGTCGGCTCTAAATAAATCTCTTTTGCTAGATAGGGTGAATAGATGTGCATCTAACAATTCATATCCAATGCCCTATTCAGCGGCTTTTCCCATGGATATGCGAGACATATGATTGGCCATATAGTGCTGCTTTCTTTTGCATATGATGATAGAGAAATAAAATTTGAGAAGCTGAAGTAACCATCAAGCTATGCATCCTATAGTGCAGGGTTTGTTTACTAGATACAACAAGGCTTGACGGTTACTTCTACAAAGAGAATAAAGGGCATTGCTAGAAGATAATGCCAAAATTTCTAATTTGAATATTATCAGTAGCTTGTATAGGGATCTAGCAATCAATGCATAGTTTAGCACAAACCATCGATAGTATCCTGTATGACTGAGGAAGCACTAAACTCCCTTGTAATCGGTTGGGGGTGGAAGATTGACAATAACCCTGCCTTTCCTGAAGTCACTGGTGGCAATGCCATTCTTGGACACCAGATGCCCTAGGATGCATCCGTGCTTTACCTAGAATTGAACTTAAGGGGTTCAATGAGAGACGATATAGTCTGCATCATTCAAAGACTAGTCTAAGTGTTTCTTCTAGTAGGTGGAGTGAACACACAAGTTGTCAATGAAGATCTCTAACTCTTTCCTAAGCATGTCATTGAATATTGCGCACATGAGCCTTTGAAAAGTACAACACATTGACTCCTGCTCCTGTGTCTACAATTGCCCTTCTTGTGGTGTCTCCTACAGCTAGGAACGATAAGTCTACATGCATTTTGGTGCCTTTCTAAAAAGCATTGACCCGCAAGGATTTCGGCACTGAGTGCAATGTCAGACTCAGTATTTGTGTTTTTGTGTCATGCTCATATAGATCATAGTTGGCAGTCTGCTCCATCGACCCCTCAACCCTCTACTTCACCTCTTGCCATGACATCGGATGCTGCCTAAGCAAATCTCCAAGGATTAGAGTCACTGGGGTGGTCACTAGCGTGGTGAGGATGTCATTAGCTACTTGCCTCTCTCATAACTTTGCATTTCTTGGCCAATGGCCCTGTCTAATTTGTTGGAACATAGTGTGTAGGCTATAAGTAGCACTGCTTGTGGTATAGCCGCATTCCTTGACTTTGTTTGTGGAGGCAAGACTGGTGTACTCATGCTTGAGGGATCATCAATCACATCTTCCAATATGGTCTTAGCATCCTTTAGGTGCTCTTGGGCTTCTTTTACCCACTCCTTGACCTTTTTGATGGCCTCGAGTTGGTGCTTCGAGTTGGGGTACTCACTGACCTTTGCACTCCCCTTCTCGACTATCTTTGGAGTTGACGTTTCTACCTGTGAGTCTATCACATTTTTTTTGGCAGGTTGTGTCATGGCACTCTCAATTTTTAGCGTGAACTTTGTGTCAACTTTCTTTCTCCTTCACCTATGACTTTTCTTTTCAATTGAGATTGCATCTAAGTTTCTGGGCCTTAGTAATGATATGCCGACTTATTTTGTCTGCGTGCGGGTCATGACATACAATGGGATGTGAGTGGCCTCCCCATCAAGTGTCTCGATATTGAACAACCCCAATGGGATAGATGGTACATTTGCTAAGCTAGGGGATGGTTTTTACCTAGGAAAATCTACGAAGAGATGAGTGATTCCACACTTAGCATATCTAAGATCAGCCTTATCACACGATTTGCTTGGTTCCTTTTGGGGCAGTAATGTAAGGAGATGTGTCCTGGGTAACCACAAGTCCAACATGAGATTGGTTCTTGGGTCTAGCCTCCAAAGCCTTTGCCTCTACCTCTACCTAATGCCATCATTGGTACAGGTTGGTAATCCATAAGGATTGCATTGCCCTCTTTGTCATACAAGATGTAAGGGTGCACGTAAGGCTCTTTCGTCATTTGGCTCTTCCACATAGTGAATTGGAGCATTGCTCAGTGGATGGGTTAAGTAGTGTCCAGGTAGTCTAGGTATGCTTATGGGGTATATCTCCATCCTAGGAATGGCTGGTTTGGCATTGTTGGGTGCTACGAGAGCCAATGGGCCTCCCCTTACGAAGAAGTTTTGTAGCCCATTCTCTAAGTAAGGCTGTCCGTATGGTTGAGAGTACGGGATTCTCCTCATTGGTAGCCTACAATGCAGGGTATCGTGGTTGTTCAAAGAGAAGAGAGAGAGAAAGGGAAAAAATCCATATCCATGAGCCTTCAGGCTCCCAAGCTCATTTTTTCATATTCCACTCACTAAACTGAAAAGCACACACTCAACAAGATAAAGTGACCTAGTGTAAATGTAGACTAGACTGACTAACTCTAGTCAGGTCACTAACTGACTACTAACCTGACTTATTTAATGTAGTCACATGTAGACAGCTATACACACTAGCTGTCATAGGTCATAGATGAAGACACACTGATGGTGAGCTTGATTTCTAACACTCCCCCTCAAGCTCAAAAACAAAACTCAAATCATCTGCATCACTCCAAGTAGCTGTCTAAAGTGAATGAACTTATCTTTACCAAGTGATTTGGTAAAGATGTCTGCTACCTGGTCTTCAGTCTTCACATGCTCCAAGTCAATCTGATTTGCTAAAACCATTTCCCTGATGAAATGGTAGTGAACCTCAATGTGTTTTGATCTTGCATGATAAACATGATTGCTTGCTAACATAACACTACTCAAATTGTCACAGTACAGCTTGACTTTGCTGTCCAAGTGTACTCCCAAGTCATTCAGCAACTTCTGTAACCACTTAGCTTCACAGGCCACTAAGGCCGCACCACGATACTTTGCTTCCGTACTAGACAGTGCAACTGTAGGCTGTTTCTTACTCTGCCAACTGATCATGCTACTTCCCAATCCAAATGCATAGCCGCTGGTTGACCTCCTGTCATACGTGCAACCAGCCCAGTCAGCATCAGTGTACTCCATCAAGTTAAGGGGTTTCCCATATGCATAAAATAGCCCATGATCTGTGGTACTCTTTACATATCTCAGAATTCTTCTGACTGCATCCAAGTGTGGTTTGCGAGGCTTCTGCATGAACTAAGACTGATCAATCCCACAGCATAACTCAAGTCGGGTCTAGTGATCGTGAGATAGATCAAGCTGCCTACTATCTGTCTGTACATAGTAACATTCTCAATCTCTATCCCAACATCAATCTGCAGCTTGACATTCTACTCCAAAGGCATATCCATAGGCTTGCAATCAGCCATACCATATTTCTGTAACATGTCATGAGCATACTACTTCTGTAGCAGCCATATGCCTTGAGGTGTAGAGACAACCTCAATCCCCAAAAAGTATTTCAGCTCTCCAAGGTCCTTGACCTTAAATTCAGCCTGTAAACACGTCTTTATTTCAGCAATCCCATTTTCATAATCTCCTGTAATGATCAAGTCATCAACATAGACAACTAGGAAAACATAGCCATTATCTGTCTTTTCCACAAACAGACTATGATCAGCATCTCCCAATCGGAAACCATGTTGCTGTAAATAATTGCTGATGCGAGCATTCCATGCTCTGGGTGCGTGTTTCAACCCTTATAATGCCTTTTTCAGCCGACATACATGTGCTGGAAATTCTGGATGTACATAGCCTTCAGGCTGTTCCATGTAAACCTCTTCCTGTAATTCTCCATTGAGAAATGCATTCTTTACATGCATCTGCCATAGTTTCCAACCTCTAGCTGCTGCCAAAGCAATCACAGTTCTACCTGTAGCCATCTTTGCTACAGGGCTGAAAGTCTCCTCATAATCAAGACCATACTGCTGCGCATACCCTTTTGCAACTAGCCTGGCCTTATATCTTTCCAATGATCCATCTGATTTACATTTTACCTTATACACCCACTTGCATCCAATAGGTGTTTTGCCCTCAGGCAACTGTACCAAATCCCATGTACCATTTTCAGCCAAAGCTGAATATTCCTCATCCATAACAGCACGCCAATTCTCATCTGCAACTGTCTCATCAAACTTACTTGGTTCTCTAAAACCTGTTACTTTCGTCATATAAGCATAATGATGGGCTCAATATCTAGTGTAAGTATACCTATCAACAAGTCGTCTGACCCTCTGTGATCTCCTGAGCTGTGGCTCACTGTGAGCTTGCCTCTCATGAGGCGGCACATAACGGCTCTGCCTAGCACCTGGCGTCATAACAGACGGAATCCCCAATTCACTGTCTAAGTTGTCACTGCTAGATGAATCATAACCTGCAGTGAGTGGACCTGTTGCATCTTCAAAAACCTTTTCTTTTCCCTTATCTGTTCTCCCCCTCACTGACATATCCGTGTCAGTGGATGCAGTAGTGCGACTCCGTAATTGTCTTGTCCAAGGACTCACTGTAGATGATACATCACCTGTCTGACCACTCATGGAAGTACTCTCTGCAGGAGCATTTTCAGCATGACTCATACTGGGTGAGCCATCAGTAGGCAGTGCAATAGGAGTCCCATACCAGGATGATGACTCATCAAATACCACATCTCTGCTTATGAGTGTCTCATGCGTAGAAGGTACATAACACTTGTAAGCTTTCCGTTCCTGTGCATATCCAATAAATACACTTTTCACTGCTTTAGGATCCAATTTCTTCCTCTTCTCATCCGGTATATGCACATATGCAATGCTGCCAAATAGCTTCAAGTGTGAAATATCAGGTTTATGTCCATACAGCCGTTCATATGGAGTGACATCATGAATCCCTGTTGTAGGGGTTCGATTCAGCACATATACAGCAGTCACCACTGCTTCAGCCCAATAACCATTTGGCAGACATTTTTCATTCAGCATAGCTCTAGCTGACTCCATCAACACCCTGTTTTTCCTCTCTGCAACACCGTTTTGCTGCGGTGTATAACTGCATGTGAGCTGTCTTCTGATCCCATGTTTAGCAAGATACCTGTCAAAGTAGTTTGAGACATATTCATCTCCTCCATCTGATCTCAAGCATGATATGTAACAGCCTAATTCATTTTCAGCATGTTTCTTGAAGTCTTTGAATGCATCAAACACATCATCCTTATGCTTCAAGATATAAAGCCAAGTGTACCTGCTGAAATCATCAATAAATGAGACATAATACCATGCACCGCCAAAAGAAGCATTATGTGAAGGACCCCAGACATCAGAGTGCACCAACTGTAAAGGCCTAGTGCTGGTTTTTACATGTCTCATGAAAGGAAACCGTGCTTGCTTCCCAGACTGACATGCAGGGCATACATGACCAAAATCGTTATACTTGAATTTGGGTAATCCAAGTACTACTTCTTTCTGCTGCATAGATTTCAGCTTTTGTACATTGACATGTCCAATCTGCTTGTGCCAAATCTCTACATCCCGAATGGCACTCTCATCATGTGCAAACATGGTTGCCTTGAGACCCGGAATGGTCGCATCCAATGTAAACATCCTGCCATCCCGTCTGCCCTTGGCAATTAACTTGCAGCCATTTCCATACTCCTCAATGAAACACCCATCTTTGTTGAACCTCACTTGCAAATTTTTTTCTGACATTTGACCCACAGACAACATATTCTTTGTTATGGTCGGGACATGTAATACATCATGCAGGCCTTTCTTCTTGCCATCAGGCATCATAAGAGGAACAATCCCTTTATGCTTAATGTCATGTTGGGTGTCATCCCCAGTACATACATAACCATGTGTACCTACAACCACCTCATCAAACCACTCTCCATGCGGTGTCATGTGATTTGATGCTCCAGAGTCAATGTACCATCTGTCATCTCTATCATGTCTCAATGCATTTTTAGATACATGCTGCATGGCAAAGAGTCTATCAACTGGCTCATCATGAGCACCACTGGAAGATGCATAGTGCCCATGATGTCTGCCCTTTGCCTTCATATCTCCCTGCTTTTTGTAACAATCCTTTGCAATATGCCCATACCGGCCACAATAATGGCAGTCCTTGTCCCTGTTGGACTGATCAGACGACTGCCATGAACCAGATCCACCACCTCTACCTCGGGGTGATCTCCCCCTGCCTCTAAACCCACCAGATCGATGCTGGCCTTGTGTATTTGCACCATGCCAATTATTCTGCTGCTGTTGCTGCTGTCCATAAGTATTACGAGTGTCACCACGACCTCGAAATGAACCACGACCTCTAGATCCTCTGCCACACTGGCTAGAGTATAACACAATGACTCTACTCTGAGATGCACTAGAACCTGTATTCAAACCAAGTTTGACTTCCTCATGCAGCAACAAAGCAACTAGCTCTTCCCAGCTAGGGGGACTCTTCTCTGACAGAAATGGAAGTATCAAAAGCTTTGTACTCTTTGCCTAAGCCATTCAAGGCAACAACAATCATATCATCTTCTGATACACTTGAGCCAATAGTAGCAAGTTGATCACCTATGGTCTTAATCTCCGTGGTATACATCTGGATGCTCTTGCCATTCCTAGACATGTTGTTGAACTGCTGTTTCAGCTGGATCTTTCTTGCATGTGTCATGGTTCCATAATTTTTCATCAGTATGTCCCAAGCATCCTTCGGAGTCTCACATCCATTTATTTGAATTACCATAGCATCAGATATACATAAGGAAAACCAATGCAGCACCTTGCATGCTCTTTCATTCCATAGCCTGTAGGCTCTTTTCTGTTCATTTGTTGGATTGTGTGCAGGCAACTCAGGAGCAACTTCATCTCCTATACATAAATCCCAATAACCTCTGCCAACCAGAAAGTTTTTCATTCTAAATTTCCATAATGCAAAGTTCTTATATCCAACTTCTCTCCAACTATCTGAGTGATATTGTCAGTCCCATGTGCATTAGCCATGATGCAATAGACTGCCTATCAAGTGCCTGACTCCCTGCAGTCCAATAAGTATGACTGACTAAGTTCAGTCCGTAACAATAAACTAACTAACTTAGGTGCTAAATAATATTTTTTACAAAAATTTATTAATATTAATTATTTATAAATTTTTTTGAATATTTGGGTCAAAACTCATATTTATAACTCCCCAATAAGGCCCATGTATCGTACATATCCCATGACCTATCATACACAATAATACCTCTTCATTCATCAGTATACCCTTGTAATAATGCTGTAGAGTAGTACTTTGATTGGCCCCTCCCAATTATCACATGTGCCCAAATTGTTTTTGAGGGCAAAAACCTTCGGGTGGGGATGGAATGTAAGAGAGGGGAGACTTAATAACGGGGAAATACTAGCTACACTGGCTAATATATAAGGTGAGAGAGACCTAATTTTTCATTATCAGATAATTAATACAAGTCTTCTTTCTCCTTCACCTTGCTTTCCAAGCTTCCATGTCTTCTCTCCGTCTCTTCTAGTCTTTCTCTCTCCTCATAACTTTCTTTCTCTCTCTTCTGCTCTTCTTCTTCTTCTTCTCTCTGCAATCTTCTCTCTCTTCTTTCTCTCTCCCAGTCCCTCTCCTTGACAAAGCCTAAAAGAGGGTAAACCATAAAGCCAAGAAATAGAGAAGTAAAGAAGTCAAAATAAAACAAAGTAGTCTACAATGCTAGAGATCTTGAAGAGAAAAACCAAATTGATAAATAAATAGGAACAATTAGTGTCCCATAGCTAAAGGAAACTAGGAATACTAGTAGTTTCCTTAGAACTAATAGAGGGATTGTTGGATCTCATTGTAATATCCCAACTTTAATTTCAAATATTCCAGACTTCTCATAGAATGGACTTGACGAACTCTAAACCATTAAATAGAGAGGATCTCGAGCAAAAAAAACCCAAGTATCGTAACCTAACATTTTTCAGATTAAGGACTGTAGCCATCCGTAACGGAACGTACCACATGAACCAGTCATAAGACAAATTTGACCAAACACATTTAAAGCTTGGCAACTAGGATAAGTCACAAAAGCTTTAAGCTTTAAAGCTTAAAACTTTATGGAAAAAAGAAGAAGAATAAGAGGAAGACTTCGTGAACCCAACCACCCCCCCCCCCCCCCCCCCCCCCCCCCCCCCCTTTTTTTTTAATGGAAAAAAATGGTGCACTATTTTTTCCAATTTCGGCATCTTTGATTCTAAACCAAAAAGCCTGAATTCACCTTTAGTAATTCAACATTTAGCTTTAGTAATCTCCCCCTCTCCTCAGTTTGACAAGAGGCTTAGATCAAATAAATATCATTTGAAAGCTAGCTGAATCAGTCATGGCATCTTTGGCAGCCTCTGTGGACATCAAATATCAAATCACAATCATTAGATTGCATCTTGAAAGCTTCAGATTGCTGATTTTGCCAAGATCCCTTCCATAAAGAGCTCTTCTTCTTGGCCACAACCCTTCTTCTTGAATTTAGCTATAAATCCAAGGCATGGGGAGACATTGAGGGTAGTTTGAGTAAGAGGGAAGAGGCCCTCCTTAGGAGTATAGGGCAAGAGGGAGTGGGGCAAGAGAAGCACGAGCACGAGAATTTCTCATCACGAAGACAAGGATGATACTCCTCTTGAATTCAAATCCTCAATCCCTTCTATCCTATTTCTCTGTGGAATCAAGACTCTTCTCGATTTTTCTAAATTCTTGGTGATCGCCTCCCCCCCCCCCCCTTTCAATCAAAATTCCATCAATCTAATTACCCAAGCCCCTTCGCCAAAGTCCCCTTTTGCGATCTCCTGATTAAAGACCATGGCCCTAAAGAAGAAAGTTACGAAGGTCGGGGAAGAAAGAGCTGCCAAAAATGCTACAGACATAATTACTACAAACGAAATGGCGAGCATGGGGATTACAAACAAAGCTGCGAATACCATCAACCAAATGCTCATCATGGATTCCTAGGTACTATTTAAAAAAAAAAATCTAGCAAGTCTTCATTCCATGAGTAGGCAACAAAAGCTACATCCGTAAAATAAGATTTTATTTGATTCTTGCATATAATCTCTTTAAAGAATTCTTAACCATAAATTCCAAGGGGTAACTTAAGTTTGCACAAGATGAACCTAGGCAAGTACAAGGAAGGAACTGTGTCCCTAAAAGGTTTGATATTATTGATTTTTTGTTGACCAAACGAAACCTCGATGGGTAATCACGGATGTTAATCCTCGGTAGATAAGAGACCTTGAGATGAAATTGCCAAAGGATACTGTTCGTAATTAAACTAACCAAGATTTTCTTTTATTGTGGGCAAGGATCCACGAAACTCCAAGGGAGTTATTCTCAAGTATAAAATTCTTGTTTAGATTCAGTCCAAACTAGTCCACATGGAAGGAGGAATCCATGAAGACTATTGGAAGGTAATTTTGTCACTTATGCTAATTTGTTTTGATGTTATTACGATATTTCCACTTATGCTAATTTTGTCACTTATGCTAATTTGTCTCGCCACTTATGCTAACTTGTCTCGATGTTATTAAGGTATTGCCACTTATGCTAATGTTGTCACTTATGCTTATTTGTCTAAATATAATACATTTGAAATAAGATGTTTGTGATTGTAAGCTAGGTACTGATATTTTCTAAAATCATCAGGCTAAAAGATGGATGACTTAGTACAGATTGCTACAACTGATGCATTATTTCGGTGAGCACAGAACGCCGACTAAGGCAGTATTCTTAATGGCCCTAGATCTCCCCAAGGAGAGTGTGAATAAAACCTACTCTAAGGGGTTTTACTTTTTGTTTTGCGTTAGTGAGTATAGACTAATCATGACACGAAAGGTCTTTTCGTAGGGAACTCTAGTTGGTAGGAGGGGGTAAGGATACTAGGGGACTCTAGTCATAAACTCCTTAGGCTCTTACGAATTGCCAGCTACCCTTCAATTTCCAAATTGTGTCCTAGAAGTTCCAATATTAGTTGGAAAACGGAACTTGGAGGGAATAATACCCTTGAATAAGAAAATATTGGTAAAATGTCATTTTTTTTTGAAAGGAACTATTAAGAAGGAATTGCTTTACTCTTTTTTTGTGTTGTGAATTAAAGGTGTGCAACGAATTTGTATCAAGAGATAATTCAAAGAAGTTATTTTTATATATTGAACATAAAGTGGTAGGTAATTAGGTAACTAAAACTACTCTCTCGAGGGAAGTGGGAGAACCAGATCCAGACCTATGGTCGGGTGGACTCAGTAAATTGAGAGCTTTCCTAAGAAGGAAAAAAAATTGCACTTGATGGACTATTAGAAACTAGAAAGCCCGACTCACATCACTTTAGAACCCCGAGCAAAAGGGATTAAATTGTCATACTTCTCTCATTAACTTTGGACCCAACAAAACATAAGTCCGTTTCAGTTAGTAATTATTATAGTGAATGGAATCTCGAGATGCTAATACTAATAAACCGTTAGTAATTGAATTGACAAGAAAGACTCAGGTCCGGTCCTCATGGGAACGACCGAAAATTCCACTATGGGGTAGACTCGAGCGAGTCTAGTTAGCAAGCTCTGAGGGTTTACACAAAATCCTGGATGATGCTTCCTAGGATATCTCATGATGGGATACTAAAGAATGTATTGCCAAGGAAAGCTTGGGTAGGCACATTACAGTTGGTATTAGGGCAGACATTGATGTAGGTAAATAAAACTAGCTATATTTACAACATAAAATATCTTTCCCTTAAATAATGAAATCTTCTCTTGTTGATATATGTTTTTGATTTCTGGCAGAAAGACAAACCTTGCAAACGATTCTTGATCTTTCAAGTTATGTTTATATATGCAATTCACTCCTGTAGCTTTAGCTGGAGAAACCAGATGATGCAGATATTAGATTAGATATACAATCCTTCGCCCATGGATTATGAAATGTGATGGATGTTAAGCGGAGGGTTTTGTTACATTGATGCAAACCGTCTTGCTTACGTCTAGAATAATTTAAAGAGGTTAAGGTAGATGAAAGCCCTTAAGGTTGCCTAGATTTATCTCTTCTATGAGGCCAGCGTAAACTCAAATATGTTCACTAGAGGGCGACATGTCAAACTAAATTGGTACATCAATGAGGAGGTTACAATGGTTATACCGATTGATTGAGTCACGGCTATAGGATGCTCCAGTTGCTGCAACTACAAGAAAGATGGATTACATGATCTTCCTCTGAAACATAGATTTTTGGATATTTATTCTTTGAATCCTAATTATGATGTGATGGATGTATCGCAATGCCATGCCTAGATTGTGGTAGAAGAACCTTTTCCAAGAATAATATGAGCTTCCGAACTACTTGAATAATGTATTCCCTTTCTATTGACGCAAATAATTATTTTTGTCCATCTGTTTGTCTCCTTGATAAATAAGAAATAGTAGATATTTTTTTTTCTTGATTTAAAAATTAAAACTCTCTTTTGAAGTATAAACCCTGATCATTATCAAAAGGACAAGTAGTACGTAATTTCTTTCCTAAATTAATGAGGTAAAGTAAGTAAGTAAACATCTGTTTTTTTAAAATATGGTTGGGGAGAAAATTGATTATAAAATTACACAATTCCTCATAATGTCACCCCAAATCTCAATACTACGGAAGATCAAGATAAGAAAATTTTTCCCAAGCAATACAAGCCACCAAAGTTTGATGGTAAAGGGAGGAACATTCCAATTGAAGTAGAAACATGGATAGAATCTAGGGAAGACTATTTCACTGCTGCAGGGACTGCACCATCAAATCAAGCCATGATCACCAAACTAAAACTCACAGGAGATGCCTGTCTTTGGTGGAAACAATGATGGAAGAACTAAAGAACATCCAAAAGCACTATCACTTGGGACAAGATTAAGGACATAGTATGTGGGAGATATCTTTCGCCCACATATCAAGCCTAGAAGATGAATGAGTTCTTCAATCTAAAGTAGTTAAGCCTAAGCCTAGAAGCCTCCTACTCCAAATTTGTAATACTTCTAAAATATGCACCTATGATGGATGTTTCACAACAAGTATCCAAATTTTGCAATGGTCTAAATGTGCCCCTGAATACGTGTCTTTAATCAACGAGACTATCGGATTTACAATATGCATTGATTCAAGTAGCTTGAATAGTTTAGGAGATTGAACAAAGGCCAAGAAATGCAAAAATTTGGAACATAAAAATTGAAAAAGGGCAACTTCCAAGGTTATCCAAAAAGAGCCCAAGGACAATACCAACCAAACTAGACGAAGAAGGCCAAATCAAATGCACTGGGAAGCTTTACACTCGCATGAAGGAGCAATGAGACTCCAAGGTTCTTCTATTGCAAGAAACCGGGAGAGTGTGCCCGAAGCTTGGACAGGGCAAAGCCAAGATGCCATGAAAAAGATCACTGGAATAAACCTAAAGGAGATCAATAATGATTAAGATCCCACAATGGAATCCGATATGGAAAGAGCTAGAGTACATGCCACTCTCAATAAGAAGGGTCCAAATCATCAATTCTTAGTAATTTAAACACCAACAAATTATCAAGTTAAACCCTTTTGAATTTTAATCAATTGTGGAAGTACCCACTCTTTCGTATCACCAAAATGTGCAAAAAGGCTAGGCATAAATACTATTCTTGCACCTAGAATGCTTATGGAGTTAGCAAACAACAAAAAGTTCTATCAATACAATAAACTAGCAAGGTAGAATTTAGCTTGGGTGGCAATTCTTCCAAAATGAACTTCCAAATTATGAACCTTGGGGCTTATGAGTGTTTGTTAGGAATGGATTGGCTAATTCCAAATAATGCCCATATCCATTACGAAAAGAGCCAAATCACATTCCAAAACTCAAAGGGAGAACAAGTAACCACTCAGGGAGAAGGAGGAAACCATAAGGTTTACTTGGCTAAAGCCTCCCAAACAGTAAAGGGACTAAAGAAACGATTACCCATCTATCTAGTTAAACTCAACAAGGTTGAGCAGGATAGGGAAGCCAAGGATCAACCATCTTGGCTAAAAGAATATGCAAATGTTTTTCTAGAAGACCTGATAGATCTCCCACTAGCAATATGCAAATGCGCCTCGTCTTCTTTGATGATATCTTAACATATTCCAACAATGAAGAAGACCATGGACCACATCTACGAATAGTTCTTGAAACGATGAGGGCCCACAAACTGTATGCTAAAAAAAATAAATGTGCCCTCTTCAAAAAGAAAATTGAATATTTAGGATTCATAATATCGACATATGGCATTTCAGTGGATCTTGCCAAGGTCCAAGATGTACAAGAGTGGCCACTCTCGACAACGGTCAAGGAAGTGCAAAGCTTTCTAAGGCTAATGGGTTGGTATAGAGTCTTCATTAAAAACTATGCCTCAATTTCCGCACCTCTCACTAACCTTCTCAAAAAGCAAGTCTCCATTGCATGGACATCTATTGAAAAATCTAGCTTTGAGAGGCTTAAATAGAGTTTGGTAACTGCCCCTATCTTAAGGCTATCTAACCTTAGCAAAGAATTCGAAGTCATCACTGATGCAAGCTCTCTTTCTTTGGGTTGCGTGCTTATGCAAGAAGGACATACAGTAGGCTATGCTTCAAGAAAATTAAAGATCCACGAAAGAAACTATGCCACACATGATCTAGAATTACTTACTGTAATTCATGCCTTTAAACTATGGAGACATTACCTGCTTGATAATAGGTTTTCTCTAGTCATTGATCCTAAAAGCCTAAAGTGGATTTTTACTCAACCAGATCTCAATATGAGACAACACTGATGAATTGAGACTTTGTGACAGATGATTTTTTATGCCGAGAAGTGCTTAAAAATATGCAAAAATTATGAATATCAAGGAAAAAATAGACTTCGTCAAAGGCGACGGTGGCAATCAATATGATTTTAAGCGGCAAGTTCCTAAAGCGCTAGTGCTAATTTTCATGGAAAATCAAACAGTGGCGGATGGCTGAGCTGGAGTTTTCCGAGATGCAAAATGACATTAGGAATCCAACGCAAGTCTTAGATCTCAATTCTGAGGTTGTTTGATCCCCCATTTAATCCCCGTGAGGTTCAAGGTTGCGGCTATTGGATCTAGAAGTCTCTAAAAATGGCTTCTATACATAAACAAAAGTAACAAAAAAATTATAGGCCTTCTCATTATTAAGACCACCCAAAGTAGATGAAACCAAATCATCATCATCAAGTATTGCATTAGTAGTAGTTGCCACCAAAGACATTTGCAATGCTCCTCACCTTTAAAATATACTCATTTATAGACATCTTCCCTTTCTTCATAGTATTTAACTCTTACTTGAGTTGAATCTTTTTTACCTTTGTATTTATTGAAAACATACTCTCTTAAAAGGTTGTCCAAGAGTTACATGTAAAACTTTTGCATTTTTTTAATGCCTCAGCATAATGTTATCTTTTTGTCTTTTGCACTCAATTCTTTCCCTGCCTTTAATTCTTTTGCAGTCATAAGATCACTTAGCTCTAGTTTCTTTTCTTCCCCTAAAACAAACTTGAAGAGGCCTCTTCTAAGAAGGAACTTAGTCACATGGAACTTCCATGATGGGTAGTTATAGAGCTTCCATAAGGGATAATTATTTTCATCTAGCTTCTCAATAATAATATTTTTGTTATTCTCAACCATCATGATAAAATTGAGTACCAAAACAACAAGCAAGTCTTCTTCAACATTTCACAAGATATGTATAGCAATAAACCATGCAACCTTTTTCATTGACCACTAAATGATACATATAATATGCAACTTGTTTGTAGATAAACCTTTGTTTGCTTCTTGATAAATACGTTAGAACTTATAGATTTGAAATCTGTAACTTGTGCATCTAGAAATGGCCGACATAGTTGAAATTATTATATGCCTTGAAACTATAGCCCATAACCTTGCGAAGCTAAAAAAAAGTAAAGCAATTTGAATTTTTTGATTTGCCTTTTGCTCAATGTATGTGAAATTTTCTCACTTTTTCTTTGAATATTGTGCACATTATCCATTGATAGGTTGCAAGGTCATTAGCCAAGCCAAATGGTATAACTATGTATGTGAAGGCCCCCTATTCAATGAAAAGGTTATTTTGTGTCTATTCTCCAAGTCAAATTTCACTTAATTGTAACCTAGATTTCCATCAAGGAAGTTGTAAGTCCCCCTTGCCTACTATTCATTTAAGCACATGCTATGTGTAAAAAAGAGGGTAATTGTCTCTCTTTGTAACTACAATGAGCTTTTGTAGTTGATGCATACTCTAATTTAATTGTTCGTTTTAGTACCACAACCATAGCTGACACCCATTCTATGTGATTGATCTTATAAATGAATGTGGCTTTTAGAATCTTTTCAAGGTCCTCTATGATTTCATGCACATACTTTGGTTTCATAGGGTAGGGCCATCATTTTACGAGTTTTGTTTCAGATACCATTGGGATTGTATATGTGATAATATTAGGGGATATTTCCTTAATTTTCTCATATGGCCATGCAGATAATGAGATCTAGCAATTTTTTTTCCTCTTCCTTGTGAGATCACTAGAAATGAACAAAGGTCTAGGTTCTTCACCTTCTCCAACTAGGTTCACCTCCTTCACCTTGACATCTCTTTGATTAGCTTGCTAGTGTACTCTCTCCTTCACATTTTCCCCCTAGCATCATCACAATTCAATCTCCTTCTTGAATTTGTGAATCCCTTTTGGAGATCATGTGGTTTCTTTTATAAATCTTTCACATGTCAAGCAACATGCTAAGTATCTCTTCATTTATTTAGCATTAGAAGACTCAAATTTCTACGTTACTATTAGTGCTAATTTCAAACTCTGAGCACAAATCTAAAGATTTCTTCCTAGTCTCTTCAAGACACATAGTATCACAAAATAGGGTAAGTAATTATTCCAAAGTGAATGTTGTGCTTAATTTTTCATCACCTACAAATACAAAGGGTGTTCATTGCTTCATAGGCAACTTTATGCACTATTGATGGTTTGTTCTAAACCATGTTATCATTGCTAAAGCCTTATACAAGTTGCTTATTGTCTTCAAGTGTACCAAGGATTTTTAGCATGTATGTGAGAACCTAAATAAGGTCTACTAATATCACTCATCTTCCAAGCCCCAGATTGGTCAGTATATTTTAAGTAAATATTGATCTACCCAAGACAACCATTGGTGAGACACTTTGCCAACTTGGAGAGTACAACATGAGTTTCCCCACGCTACTATATCTAGTTGATAAAATGTGTGCAATTAGATGCATTGTAAGGTGAATAATATTAATACTTGAATTTTATTTCTCTCATTGTCCATGCACAAAGGTAAGCAACACTATATGGTACACCACATGTCTAGAGTTCTGAGTAGGAAGCTAGCATAGGCATAACGAATGGCCTATCAGATGACCACTTGTTTCCAAATACAATTGGAGACCAAGTTTTTTAATCAGTCCTTGATCCATGCATTGATGATGATATTATAGGTATACTTGAATATGTTGAAGACGAGGGTCATGTGCTTTCTTATCAAGGTCCAACCCTACCAAGTCATTGTTGGACAAATACACTGATTAAGATAGGATGGACTATTGAGAAGATGTGTATGTGAGCCTGAGATGCTCAATGTATAAAGGCATAGTATAAGGAAACTTCAATAGTGATACAATGGCACATAAAGTGCTCCAAGTGTAGTCATGTAGCATACTCTATTTAAAGACACGGATCAATCTATAAGACATTATGATGAGTGTTAGAGGATAAAAGTGCCAAAATAAAAATATAAAATGGAGTTGACACTAGTTGTAGCCCATCAAGCCTTTGAAATGTGGAGGATTGAATTCATTATTGTACATGTAAGTCCTATAGACTAGTGAGTATCTAATGAAATGGGTTGAGGAAAGGGACACTAGAAAGAATGATGTCCAGACAATGGTTTACGTGTTATTGAAGCAAGTCATATCCAAATTTGACTACATCATAGAAATTTTTAGTGGACAAGGAACCCACTTCTTGGATGAAGTAATCAAAGACCTTCTATCCACATTCATGGTCATTCACAAGGAGTCGTCTCCTTCTAATGTGCAAGCCAATGTCCAAGCAGAGTGCACAAAAAGAATTCTAATCAGTACTCTCATCAAAATTGTTTCAGCCACCACTAGGGAGTGACTGGGTGTGACACGTTTTGGCAACACTTTGAACTTATCAAACATTCTACAAGATTACAATAGCTAGACTACTTTTGAACTTAGTTATGGTAATGATATCAAAATGCATGTTGAGTTCTTGATCCATAGGCTACAAATGATTGTGCAATGATGGTGGGAGTTAATGAGTCTTAGGCCAAGTGCCTCAAGGATCTTGAACACCTCTAAGAAACTAGACTGTTGGCCATGCATGCTATAGTGAGAAAGTGCATAGGAAGGCCTATTTAAAATAACTTTGACAAAGGAGACCTTGTGTTGATCTATTCACTCAAAGAACATAAGCACAAAATGAAATTTTGAGGATCATGACTCTTTTTAATTTTCTTTATTAATAGAATGGGCAAGATTAGGCTTGAAACTTTAGAAGGCAAATGGATCATCTACCTTAATGACAACCATGATAAAAAATATTATTTAATTAGAGATCCATAGCATGAGCCACCAAGGCATCTACCTACCTTTTGTGTTAGAACAATCAAAACCATTGAAATTGAAAAGAAGATGAAGAATTCATATTGCTTACTCATCTTAAGGTCAAGATGATTTCAACATTCTCTTATGATTTATGGGCAAAAATTGATCAACTAGAACTTGCACCCACTAATACCACAATCAACCCATATGGGGGAGCATGTTATTTTTTCTTAAAACAATGTAAGATATTGATGTTGCTTGATATGGAAAGCATTCCTCTCATATTCTTTGTACTATCAAGAATGAGAGGATGTGGGAAAATAGATCCTACTTGAGCATACTTTAAGCAAACAACTAAGTGCAATATTAACTTTGATGCACAAAGAATACACCTTACCTTTCTTGATTTACAAAATTATCACTTCTTTCGATAAGGGAACATTGTCTTAAACTCAAAATAAAGGTAGCAACTACATCAAGATAGAATATAAATTTATGGAAGAGATGACTACGTTAGGATTGAGTACACCTCTAGAGAGGGGGATAATAAACAAGTACTTGAGGAGTGACTATTAAAAAAAGGTGAAGAAAAAGTTAATGAGCCAAAATTTTCTTAACAAAAATAAAGTAAGCACAAGTGAGTGCCTAAGTGAATGGGCTCCATTCCTCAGTTTTTTATCAAGCACGAGTTATTATAGGAGTTTTCCATTTAAGATAAAATCATGCATCATGGACAACACTCAAAGGAATGTGGGTGCCATGTACATTACATCACACTCATAGGTTTTAGCAGCATATATTTCTTCACATTCTTCATCAACTAGCTCCCAACTACGGATGACAGAAGTGAAAATAATATACCATTCCCTTGTGAAGGGGCTCCATCCCTTTGCATTTTTCTCCTTTTATTTTCATTCATGCAGGCTTCAAAGGTAGAGTTTTAAGTGATAGAAAGGAATTACCCATATGGCCTCAATTAGAATTTTGAAAATTTGTTGCAAGAGTTCTTCAACAATTAGTAGGTGTGTGTTATCTTGGATTTTCTTTTCTTGTCACTAGTACTATTGTAAATACTCTTTGCTTTTGTAGTAGTGATCAAATGTCAACTTGCTTGAAGGCACAATAAAAGAAAGCAAAGTGTCTTCAATTTTCTTGGGGCATTTTGATAGTTTGATCCTACTTTTGGGCCATATCCTCTATCATTTCCATAAGTAATCATTTGATCAACTTTAGACCTAGTGATGGCAATAGTCAAGACATATCATAAACTTACCATTGTTGAGAGTGAAAGAGATTGTAAATTTGGTTGTTTGTTGTTATATTTTTTATGTTGATTAGTTGTTTTGATGCATTATTGATTGGAGTTGAATGGTTGTAAAGTGTTTGGAGAGTATTGATTGTGGTTGAACAAGTTTGGTTAGCTTATGATGGTTTTTAACACATTTTTAATGAGTTGATATGTTTTATTGGATTGGTTCTATAGTGTCTTGTTTGTCTGTTTGAACCTGTTTTTGGTTTTGCTAAGAGGATGATAATGTGAATGATTAGGCTAAGTGTGAGTGTGATTGAATGTTTTTTGAAATTTTTTAAATGATTTGGAATGATTGTGGTTGAAGTTAAATGGTTTTGATGTGCTCTATTGACCTTCTATAGTGTCCTACTAAGCTTCTGTATGTCTTTGTGATTGTTTTGTATTAATGGGTAGCTTGAAATGGTTTTCCTATCTTGGAAAGAGAATCGTACAAGCTCAAAGCAACTTGATTGAAGTGAAAGTCATAGTGATTGAAGATTAAAGTGAAAACTTGAAGTGATGGTGTAATGATAGACTATGAAAAGTCATTGTAGTGGCTCTAGTGGCCCTTGAGAACAAACATAACTTTTGGAGGGAGACTCCAAAATCATGAGAGGAGAATTGATCATTCATTCTATTGTATTCTAAGTGGCTATGATGTATGAGTGATTGAGAGTATGTATGATAGAGAAAGATAGCCATTTTAGAGGCTGAAACTATATATCTATGAGTGAGATTGTAAGAGATTGAGAGGAGAAGACTATGAATCATGATATAAATGAAGAATATGTGATCATTTTCATTCAATATTGAGTACTTAAAGGAGTCATATCTATACCAAAAATTTGTCTGTAGGACCTTCATAAGAGAAGTGAAAGGTGGAAAGTAATTGATCTTTATTGATGCAGATGACACTGAATGTCATTTGAAAGTGGGTAGCAGTCTCTACATGATGAGGAGTTATTAGTCCTCTGTAACCTATTAAAGGAGAACTTGGACGTGTTTGCATGGTCTTATAAAGATTTGAAGGGGATTGATCCCACTGTGTGTCAACACTACATTGATCTAGAGTTGGATGCCAAGTCTGTGAGGCAATGCCAACATAGAACAAATCCAAATTACTTAGCCTTGGTAAAAACAAAGTTGTTGAAGCTTTTAGAAGTTGATTTCATCTATCTAGTAGCCAATAGTAAATGGGTTTCATCTATTGTGGTCGTATCCAAGAAGAATGGAAAACTACAAATATGTGTGGATTTTCAAAAGATGAATTTCAAAACAAAGAAACATGATTTTTTGATCCCCTTCATGAACCAATTGTTAGATACAATTGCATGACACAAGCTTTATTCTCTTGTGGATAGATTTAGTAGATATAATCGAGTGCAAATTTTAGAAGAAGACCAATCCAAGACAACCTTCATAATAGAGTGAGGTGCATACGTCTATAGGGTGACATCTTTTGGGTTTTGTAATGCTCTTGCCACTTTTCAATGAGCCATGATGGCCATTTTCCAATGCTATCTCCATGATTTCATTGAGGTCTACCTAGATGAATTTTGTATCTTTAGTATGCTCTATAAGCATTGGGGACACTTATAGAAGTGCTTTATGGGCTCTCTTTCAACCCCAACAAATGCATCTTTGGAGTCACCTTAGGCATTCTATTGGGCCACATTGTTTTTGTATAGGGAATAGCAATGGTTCCACCAAAGATTGAGATGGTTGCATTTTGTAACAAAAAGTAGCCCCTTGCACAAGCTTCTTAGGAATGATGTAGAGTTTGTTTAGACAAATGATTATGAAGAAGCTTTTAACATCCTGAAACAGGTCCTGATCAAGGTCTTTATCAAAGCACCCATTCTACAATCTCTTAATTGGAAAAATGAGTTTCATGTGCATAATTATGTCTTAGTTCAAGGATTAGATGCAATACTTTGCCAAAAAGACTTCTCAAAGCTAGATCAGCCCATTTATTATGCAAGCTATTAACTCATTAATAAGGACCAGAACTATACGGTGATAGAGCTAAGAAGTTTCGACATTACTTGTTGTCAATCCATTTCAAATTTTATGTGGACCATGAAGCATTGTCATTCCTAATGAATAAAGTAGATATAAAGGGCAAAATGATGAGATGGTTACTCCTATTCTAGGAGTTTGATTTTGATATGGTGACAAAGCCCAGTTGTTCCCATGTCCTAGCCAATCCTCTATCATGAATCCCTTAGAGTGAAGAAGAGGAGCAAGATGATCCAGACCTTCCTAATGCTTCTTTGTTTCTAGTGGAAACTACAACCCCATGGTAATAGATATTGCCAACCTCTTGGCTACACAATAGTAACCCCCTGACATCTCCATTAGAGAAATAAATAAGATTTTGTTAGAATATATCCCCCTATACCCTACTAGGTGGTGCATTGTATAAGAAAGGCAAAGATAAAGTGCTGCATAGATGTGTTGCAGGTGATGAGATTGGGATTGCCTTTAAAGCTTGCCATGAAAATCCATGTAGTAGATACTTTGCAGGAGAAGTAACGGCTAGAAAAGCTTTATACTCTTAGGATATTAGTGGCCAACCTTGCATAAAGATGCCAATGACTATTTTAAGTGATGTGATGCCTGTTAATATATAGGAAAGTCGATCAAAACCAATGCCATGCTGTTGTAGCCACAATCCTTCCATTGAAGCCATTTTAGAAATGGGACATTGATTTCATGGGATCGATTGATAAAGAATGCTCAAACAGCATATGATGGGTCCCTACAAGGTACTTGTAGTTAATCCTAATGGCTCTATTAAAGTGTAAGCCATGGACATATTTGATGACCTCTTCTTGATCAATGGCTACCATCTAAATACGTACTTCCCTCCTTGGGGATCTTGGCAATCACAACCAATAGTCCCCCTCCTCCTGGGACACTACTCATTAGTGCTTGTCATACTCTACTAATAGCCATCATTCTCATTTTGATGTGGAGGTAACATTCTTTTGTTCCCTTAGCTTTAGCTCCACTTGTATTCTGCTACCTTTCCTTTCAATCAAGTAGAGGTGGCATGGATGGTTCTGACAAATGTTCCTTCCATTCTTAAAAAAAAAAGATTATGGGAGAAAATAACTTTTGCCATGCTGATCTACTCTTTGGGAAAATGTACAAAACAGCATTGGGATTAGGGAGAAAGAAAAAAGAGAGAGAGAGAATGAGAAAATATATTAACTATTATGGGCGAAAAGAAACAAAAATTCCCCATAACAAGTCCCTGTTCAAAAAAGGTGACCAATACCCTTTGGCAAGGTGCTAGCTGTGGAAAAGGTGGTGACACCCTGCAGTCCATACTAGTTGAACCATTTGTTGATCCTTTCACAATGCAGTTCTGAAGCCACCTCCCTCGGTGCATTGTGTCCTATGATTCTATAGACTGTCTAACTCCTACAATAGATGGAAGATCATACATCAACCCCTTTTTTATGTTGGCTACCTCCTTGGGTATGCTTCTTCATCAATAGACATTGTTCGATATCATCAACAAACTGAAGTCGATCTTCATAAACAATTATTAAGTGATGTGATATTTCATCCTAATAGGATGGGGATATGAGTATGGGGGACTACCCTCTGTATCTATCAATAGAGCGTGAGATAGCATGATTAGCCTTTTGTTCTAATAACCAAGAGGTGTAGATTGAGGGATATTATGACGACTAGTAAGAGGTATGTTCTTGTTTTCCTATGCATTCATGGGCGGGCCTTTGCAACCACCATATGACATGTCACTTTGTTTTGTGCACTATACTACAAGGCTTTCCGACCTTCCTTCTCGTACCTTTACCAGTTGGATTGGGATTCATTGATACATTATCAACTATTCTTTTCTGCACCCTCTTGGGGTCCCTTTCCCACCTACCCATTATGTTATACCATGTTCTTGGGGTCTCCCTTTTCCCATTTTGCAATTTTTTAATTTTTTGATCTTTCCATGTGAATGTACCCTTGCTTCATTCGAATTGGTCTTTGAGTCCATACTTGAATTGGATAATTTTCTTTTTTATAGTCCCCTATTCCAAGTTACAGTCCATTCGTTATTACTTTTTGAATGGTTTTACACGAATCGGACGTGTTTCCATGTGATTATGCCTTGTTTACATTGCAGCTGCAATTTGACATTACAACCCGATATTCCATTAGAACTGACATTTTTCCTTTTTATAGCCTATCCTTCCGATGTTTGGATCATATGTTATATTAATTTTTGAATATGCTTCGAATTTTTCTTTTGTGTTTTAAACAAATTTCTGCTCAATTGACATTGGAATTGCATTTTGATTGAACAACCCTATTTGGCTATTTTGACCACCATTTTCCTTTTTCTTGCACTTCGTTCCGATAGATGGACCTTCTAGCACTTCGTTCCGATAGATGGACCTTCTATTATTACTTTTTGATTGCTTGGTGCGTGCGATTTTCAGTTGTTTTCCATGTGAAATCACTTTTTTGGTATTGGAAGTGGAAATTTGAGTTGTCCTTCTTGTTCCCCCCATTAAACCACCTAGTTTTTCTCCTTTCTACACTATCATATGATGACATACATATTTTTTGTACTTAATTTTTGATCCCGATTATGTATTTCACCTTCTAGCATCCTCACATGAACATCAATTTTTCTTGTCTCATGACACGTTCTGTCGATTTCAATGCCTCACGGCCATTCGATGCATGCCTTGGCATTAGTTTCACCTCTATCTACCATAAAATTTTAAACTCCCACCATGGCTCTATCTGAACCTACCTCTTGCGCTGGCAAGGGGGGGATGTGACTTGGTTTTAAACAAAGAAGGAAAAACAAAACCAAATTACTTATTATTTTTAACTTAAAGAAAATAAAAAAATCCTCCTCTTTTTCCCGTCTGTAACTACCCTCCCCCTCTTTCTCTCTCCTCTTATTTTCCCTCCCTTGTCTTTTTCTGCTTCTTCTCTCTCTCTCTCTCTCTCTCTCTCTCTCTCTCTCTCTCCTGCAATCGATCTCTCTCCCTCCCCTTTTTCTTCTTCTTCTCCTCCTCCTCCCTCTCCCTCTTCTCCTCCCCTCCTTCTCTCTCTAGCCTTGAAGGCCACCCCTTGCTGGAAGCCCCCCGCTCGTGTGCCAAACAGTTGCCCATGTATGAGAAGCCCACCGCCTCATTGATTTGCCCTGCCAACAAGGAGGGGCCGCCCTTGCTCGTGCCAATGCAGCCCTATCCTCTCTATACCACGGGCTACCTCCTTCTTGTCGCCTTCTCCCCTACCACCACCACCACCTCCTCCAACCGCCGCCCCCTCCTTCTCCACCATTCCTGTCTTCCTCCTCCACCACCCTTCTTCCCATCTCCTTTCCTCCTCCTCCTCCTCCTCCCCCCCTCCCCCCTCCCCGCCCCCCCCCCCCCCCCCGCCCTCCCCGCCATCGCCTTGACCACCACCTAACCGCCCCTCCAATCCCTGCCTTCCTCCTCCACCACCCTTCTTCCCATCTCCTCCTCCTCCTCCTCCCGCCATCGCCTTGACCACCACCTAACCGCCCCTCCAATCCCTTGTTCCCACCAACTCCACCATACCCTCCAACCCCCGTTCCCACACACGTCCCCCCCCCCCCCCCCCCCCATAATGATCACCCCTTGACATTGCCCACCACCACCTAACCACCCTTCTAACCCCCTCTTCCCACCACCTCCACCACACCCTCCCACCCTTGTTCCCCCCTTGCCCCACTAAACACTAAACCTAAACAAAATTGCATGTGTGCCCCCAGTTAAGCGCTTGTCCCATGCACCTCCCTTGACATAGAACCTCCCCCATTGTTCATTTGTGATTTGCTCCCATTCCTCTATGGAAAACCTAGCCCCCAACCCACCACACGTGTAAGCCCTTGTTCTCACGTCGATCGTAGGCCGCTCAAAGTTGATTTTGGTGTTGTTCATGTATGGGTTTTTGATTGCTGCCTGTGTGTGTATTTTTCCTCGCCATTCACACACAAGTGTGATTTGTGCGTGATGTGAAGCTCGTGTTCATGTGCTGACAGTGCAATGGATGCCATTTTACCCCCGTATTTCAAACATTTTTTATATTAAACAATCTAAACAAATGCATAAAAGCATTAAAAAAACTCAACAAATTTCAAACAAATAAAAAGTTAACACAAAATGAGGTTAAAAAAAAGATAAAACCCTAATGACCATAAAAATTTGAAATAAAGCTAATAGTACCATTAAATTTTAAAAATTTGGAAAAAATCTTGAATTTTTTTCCAAATTTTCAATTATGTTTCCCATCATCAACCTCTTTAAAAATTTCAAAAATTCTATTGTTTACATATTAAAAAAAAAGAAAACACACACAATAAAAACTAAATCCAACCAAATAAATTCAATAAAAAGAGAAAAAAATCCATAAAATACAAAACAAAACATGAACCCTCAAGGCCCACTTAGCCAAACCCAAATATTTATTTTTAAAAATAAAAAACAAATAATAAAATAAAATATGTTACAAGGGGTATGGTATTCTTGAATTTTTCTTTTCTTTTGTGTGATTGATTATGGGGATTAGGGTGCCTGTTTGTATGCATATGACCAAGCTATCGATCACATTTGTGTGTAGGTCATGTCTAGTTTTCCATAGAATGTGGTTTACTTGGGGAATGTTTAGTCGATTCCTATTAGTTGTGGTTTTTTTGATCATTTTTGTTCTCACATGTGGTATGTGTTTTATTTTTGCATGAATTATCCCTATTTTCTTGGTTCGTGTGTGTGTGTGTGTGTGGATTTTCTTCCTATAGTCTGAACCCACCCCCCCAAAGTGATAGTGGTGCAGCATGTTCCACTACCATCCCATGATTATTCTCTTTTGTTAAAAGAGGATTGTATCCATCAAGTGGGTTTGCTTGACTTCCTTGCTCTTAAGTTCTTGCCTGTGGATGCCAAGCTCTACTACTCTTTTTTGGCTTCCTATGATTTCCATATTTCTTATGCCAATCTCAGTGAGGCATTGTCCTTGACTCACTTTGTTATGCCTATGCCTAGTGGTACAAAGTTGTTATTCGTAGAGTAGATTGTGGAGATGCTACAAAAGGAGACTTCTGTACCATTGACTCCCATCAAAGTCAACTTAATAATGTTTCGTATGGTGTTTTCCTTAAGTGGGTTATTAGGTATGCACCTCCTTCTCGTAGCTTGCGTGTCTTTTGTTGAGAAATATACAATCACACCCATGTGACAGCCTCTTTGTATGGAGCAATAGGGCAAGACTCAAACAACTTACTAGAGAGGATGCGTGAAATACAGAATGCTTGAATCCCATAAGCATAGTAGAGATAAAGGGAACCATCATGAGCTGATAAAGTGATGTACCTTCTTATCATTCTATGATGGAATACAACTATACTTTGTCCTTTTAGTCATAGTCAGCGTCATACTCAAGATTGCGTTTATGAGTCCAAGCTTCCATCTTGGAACCTAATTCACTTCAGTTATAGTTGGTTTCTTCAGTCTATGTCATCATGAACATTCTCTTTGTGTTCCATCCGCCATAGCCATGCTCTAGATCCATGCATTACAACATGGTATCAGAGCCCAGTCGGGCATGACCTAGCTCATCTCACTTCTCTCTCAGCTCCTCTTCACTTCTGGTCAGCTCATGACTTCCCTTCCAGCTCCATTTTCACTTGTATCTTCAATCAAGCTTATAGCAGTTGTAGCCACCTTGCACCTTGCCTCCTTTGAGCTCCCGGATCTCTCTGTACAAGGCATATCTTCATGAGCTTCGTTCTAGGGATCTCTTATTGACCTCAAGGCGCTCCTCCTTGGCCCATCATAGCTCGACATTACTCATCGCAGAGCCTAGCATTGCGTGAATTTCCTATCATTGCCTGAAGTGCACCTGTTGATGGTCATACGACTGGATTTGTGTCTCCGCATTGCAATTTACCATGTGCTTATATGGCATTTGAAGGCCACCACATGAGCTTCCTTGTGACAAATTTTGAGCCCAAATGCTTCATTGTAGCTATTGCAATCAAGGAAAAACCAGTTGCCTCCTTCAAACCCTAAAGGGCAGCTATAGCTTTTGAGCTCAAGCTCATAAAACTCTACATTCTCTCACTTTCGTGGCTCAACCAAGTCACTGCCACTCCAACATTGTTGCACCACTCTGTTCCTAGCAAAGCCATTAGCAACAAGAAAAAGATTCAAGCTAAAGATCAAGCATAAAAATCTTAATAGTATATTTTGATACTACATAGTGTTATTGAACACTACTACCACTTGTGTTCCTCAAGCATCATCAAGCTTCTCTAAGGGTCTAACACTCTTTCTAAGCTGAAACCTAGCTCAGTTTCTAGCAAGCATTCAACTGATTTACCAGCAAGGACGGGATTCAAGTGACAAGACAAGCATCAAAGACTTGACATCTAGTTCTTCACAACTAGTATCTCTGGATACTAACCTAGTGCTTTTTGGCACTTGTGCTTTTTAGCATATTCAAGATCATTTGGGTTGCTAGTTATTCTCAGTCAATTGAAGCTGATTTCCTATCATAGAATGCTAAGCATGAAGAATTTTAAATGGATGCTTCTTATGAAGAGTAACATGACTCATGCTGCTCATCTATACTACATGGAAGAATCGTTTGTTTCACTTGCAAGAATGGATAGACTTACTTATTCTAAAGTGCAAACATTCTAGCTACCTTGGTCATTATGCAAAAATAAAAGATTGTGACCTCTTTGCTTGGACATGAAGACTAATGCAAGCAAAGTCAATAAAGAAGAAGACCAGAAATACCATAATGAAGAAGAAGACCAAACATACCAAAAAGAGAAAGACCAAGAAAAAGAAGACCATGAAGACAAAAAAAATATCAAAGAAAGCAAAGTGAACTATATCAAAGAAGAAGAAAAAGAAAACAAGATCTATTATGCTTGCCATGGCATATCTAATGAAGAAAACCACAAGGGCTTGTCGGTCCTTGTTTCCATCTTTCACTAGAACTTTTTATTGTATGTCCTTGCCATTAATGCTCGTGACATACACCTTGTAAAACTCCTCATGTAGCCTATGCATAAACAACCTCTACACACTTAGTGGGCCTTGTAATAGCCCATGGATGTTAGCCATGTTTTTTGGTAACCAATTAAATCTTTGGATGACTTAGCCTTAGAAAGAGCTACCATGAGTGCTATTAAAAAATAGATGACTAATTCTACGACTCAAATGGATTCCCAAAAGGACATTATTAATCTCTATTGAAAAACAAGGTAGTTGTTGCAGAGGATGTTCAAGCCTCACTTACAAAAGACCATGATTCTACCCTATTTGAGATGGCTCTTTTAGCTTCCAAACATGGTGCTTGTGAGGGCGAGTCGCAAAATTCTAAGGAAACAGTTGAGTCATAGCAAAAGAAAATTGAGGGGCTACAATGCAAAGTTCTAAACTTTTTTCCCCTCTCCTCACTCCTGTGGTCTCTTTTGTTACATCTTCCATAGAGGATCTTGATTTAAGCTTTCAAGAAAAATTGTGTGATGCTTTCTCTACCAAGGTTGAATGCCTTTAGCAAAGGATGGACTATTTGCATAAAGACTTTAGTCTCTATGATAATTTGATGTAGCCTCTGTCTACCTTCTGGATCAAATGCTATCAACAAAGGTTGGCCTTGTAGATGTCATTGAGCACTGTTGATTTTAAACCACCAAAAGATGGATGCCATAACCTTTGGTTAGCTGATCTACTTAAACCATTTTTTGATCGTGCTATAGATTATCTGATTTTCCATGAAGCACACTTACTATTGTTCATTTATCTTAAAGGAGACTTGCAAATTCCTAATGAGGAGGAGATGAATCCTTATGTGGGGGATGTTATTTTACAAATAGCCCTTTATGTTCATTTTGTGGGGCTTAGCCTTTTTGATGGTTTATAGACATATGTCCACATAAGATTTCTTGGTGTAAAGGTCTTGATTAGTATCCATATTTGGAGAAGGATGTGATGGTTGATTGTTGGCGGATGACAGAGTACATTCTACAAGTTTGACATCTAGCCTTTGCAATCAAAAGTTATTTCGTATATTGTTGAGAATCTTTAGTATTCATTAGTGCCTTCTTTTGGACTTTTCATTATTGATCTTCTGTTTATCCATCCGATCTTGATCTTCTTTCCTATCAAAAGATTTTCTAGCACCTCCCTATTTATATCTCCTTGCTTAATACTAATCCTGATATGATCCCTATGCTAATTTTTAACCTTGCAATATCTCCTTATATCCGTGTATTTACCACTTGCCCATTCATTTTGCTGAACCTATTGTTATTCCCACTCCTTCTGTCCTCTTGTTGCTTCACCTATTCCATCCACCTTTTCTGCATAGTCTCTTAAAATATTTTTATTTACTTTCCCTCCCTTTCCATTATCCCTATCATTTAATCTTTCCATTTGTTATGATTTATCCTATTCACCTCTCCATTGTTTGACTCTTACTCCATTACCCCAACCTACTAATTATATAAATCTTCCTCCCCATTAGTCATGGTTACCAATGGGTTTGATAATGCTATACTATGTCATTGGTAATGGACCTTACATGATTCATTAACGTGACCGGTCTTTAATTGGCATGTCATTCTAGAATCTTGGGAGAATTTTCCCACATATTTGAAATCCTATCTCCAGTAGTTTGCTCAGACATATGCTCAATTAGAAGATATCTCTATGCAACTTACTACACAATTCTGTCGGTACTTGGGCTTTATGCACCAACATTCACACTTGAATACTAGGAAGTCTATCCCTCCTCTAATTTTATCAATCCTAATGAGGACGTGATTGTAGCCCAGATAAATATATTGTATTATTTGGCTTTAGCATTTCCTACCAAAATTATTATCATGATGGAGAGGATGTGTTATCTGTAGTTTCTTCAAAAGGCTCCTAGTTATTTTATAGATGAAAGTAGAGCCATGGAGAATTTGAAGCTTAGTATGAGATTTAAAAGAAATGTTTGCATCCTAGCAAGTTGGTGGACTAGCCTTGTTGTACCTTGATTTTCAATGAAACTATCTATTTTGCTCTCCATTTTTGGGGATTCTTGCCCATCTAACTATAGTATTGTCTTATGTATATGTGAGTTTTAGTATTTGTATGAATATATTGTGTGTGAGAATTTATTATGCTTGTCACATGAATGAAGAGGATGTATTGAAGATGATGCAATTAAAGATGAATTGAATTGATGATAGTTCAAGTCAAAGCTATCTTTGCTAATTAGAGGATGAATGTGCATATACGAAGAACTATTTTATCCATTACAAGTTTTTCTAATTTATTTGATTAATTAAAGAAATGATTTATAGAGTTTATGGTTTTTCTTATATTTATCATTTTAGATCCAAGTTATTGGAAGAGGTCATGATTGTGTTTGAGAAGCTGATTGAAGACCAATTGAAGAAAACACGATTAGCTTTTTGAGTGTTGTATTCTCTTTTTCCAAGGGTTCTAGGATGCTCCTTAGTTTAAGTATGGGGATATGTTGAGAGTGAAAGAGACTATATTTTTGGTTTTTTTTGTTGGATTTGAATGGTTTTAAAGTATTTTGGTGTGAAGAATCAAGCTCATTTATTATCTCGACATGATAGCTGTAGACATTAACTGTGATGACCAACATGTGTGTGTGAATAAGTCTGGTAGACTTGACTTAACTCTAGTTAGTATTATGGTCCATTAGACCTTAGTTAGACACATCTTTGTTAGGTCACTATTATAGAGTGTGGAACATGAATAATGAAGATGAAGACAACATAGAGCACTCTTCTTTGACCTTGCCCCATTTTTGTGTCTCTCTCTCCCTCTTAGAATCTCCAACATGGTATCAGAGCTTGAGACCTTGAGAGCCTATGAGCTTGGCATTGGCATCGTAGGAGCTAGAGAGTGAAACCCTACAAAGAAGGATAGTGGAAGCCATAACACGTATGTAGACTGGTATGTATCAAAGTTTTCAAGCTTGCATTTGGCAGAGCTTGTGAGGCTTGCAAAGAGGGTCAATAGCATGCATTAGAGCTTGTTGATGATGAGCTCATTCAGGACTAGCAATCTCTATAGCAAATCAACGTGGGTTTGAGATATTGCACCTATTTTTTAGTGGAAAGAAGGGGTAGCACTAAGCTATCAAGGCAAGTATGCTATGCTTTAGCAATTGTGGGTATTTTGAATCTTTGTGTTGGAGCTTATGTAATGTAATGGGATGCTAATCATAACTAGCATTGGCCCCATGAGTTGAAGCATCCATAACAAGCCTGAAATTAGCATGACATGAAAAAATTCACATGATTTCCCTGTGGTATAGATTATATTGGTAAAACTACAAAGTGCTTTTCTTGGGCATACTCAATCATCATAGATGCTTGATAACTAATGCGGCATCATTTGCATATAATTTGGGTAATGGTATGAGGACATGAAGCTCAATTCTAAAGGTTTATTTATATGCAAAGTGCTATCCTGAATTTATGACAATTCATACTTGAATTCTTGAAGCTCAGTGAAGCTTGGTTGGTATACCCACAAATGCTTGGATGATGGTATATCATTATGGGATGCCTTGTGAGAAGTTGTGAGCATTAAATATTTAGATTTGGAATGTGCTTGTAGGTTGAAATCTATCTTGGACTTTGACAGGTTGCACTGAGAATTTTGGAGCATCTTGAACCTTGTTTGATACTTCACTAATTCTTGGGTTGTGCTACATGCTTGTGGGATAGTTGTGGATGCAATAAGCCATTAAATGCTTCGTTATGATGACGGTGTGTAGGCTATGGAAGACATTTCTATCATTGTTACTTGGAGAATGAACAAGTATTTATGTTTCTATGGCTATGCACTAGTCCCTAGAGGTGATGCAACATGTTTATTGTGGTTACGACTGATTTGAGCTGAGAATGTTGGTGTCTTTAGCAGAGTTTATGCTGTTGGTAATTACAGACTGCTCTCTGTCAGAGAATCATGCTTTTGAGATGAAAGTTATTGGTTGATACAGAGAATTTAGTGTCATAAAGTTAGTGGACTAGAACTGTCGTGCTTCAACAGTGACTTATTTATGCAACTTGAAAGAAGGTTTTGGAACTCCATTTATTGAAGCAAGGTGTGTTAATGCCACTAATGCTTCTAATTTATGAACAATTACGAGAAGTCACAAGGCCAAAGAGGAAGATAAATATAATTCAAAACCTATTGTGGCAACCCCTAAAGAGGATGATAAGGGCAAGAAAATTAGCCTTGACATACAAGGTGGTCCTTTGAAATATGTTTATGGAAAAACATACCTAAATAAGGGGCCGATGAAGAAGAAAGTGAAGGGCAAGAAAGAGGTCCCTAAGCCTATTAAGCAACTAAGAGAGTAGATGATTTGTCAAGAGAAGAGAGCTATTGCTAACTTTCAAGAATTTGATCTACAAAGTTTTCTTTGTGAGGTCAAGCTTGATGTTAAGATGTACTACTTGGATGCTATACAAACATCTTGATCAGTGAAAGATTAACTTGGTTTGTAGGGATTCATGCACTGATTGTTTAAGACTATAGTAAATACATAGAGCTATCATCATGGAAAATGCTAAAAGGTCAAACAACATCCCATAGATAGTGGGTGAGAAGCTGGATAATAACAATTATGCTATTTGGAAATTCCACATGGAGAACTTTCTCATAAAAAAAGGCTATTGGGATTTGGTAACAAGTGTTGAAGCTGAGCTTGAGCTTCTTGATGAGACTCCACCATCTACTAAATAGCTAAGGGCACATTGTGCTTGGATGGAGAGAGCCCACAGAGTTTTACACTAGCAGTCACTATGTATTTTAGATGCCATGGTAATAGAGATCATGAACTACAAGACATCAGAAGATGCATGGAATATCTTGATGTGATACTATGGTACTACCACTAGTGTAAGAAAGATATAGATGAAACAAAAGTTCAATACTGTGGACATGAAAGGATGCTCTATTCATGAGTATTTAATAAAGATCAAAACCATTGCAAATCAGTTGGCAACTATTGGAACTCAATTAGAAGATGAGGATTTGGTTGCAGTGACCTTGAATGGTATTGGACTTGAATGTAAGTCATTTGACACATCCATTTTACTGAGATCTGAAATGCTAGACTTTAATGAGCTAGTCTCATTGCTTATTCATGAGGAAGTAAAACTAGGTTTGGCTATTAGCTCAAGTAGCTTGAAAGGCAGAGATGCAATTTTCTACTCTAATTAGAGAGGCCATGTAAGTCATGGTAGGGGTTCCTTCCATGGTCTAGGGACTCAACAAAATGCATCTCAACATATGCAAAATCAGCAAGAAGGGCATAATGCTAGAGATGGTGGATACTCCCAAGCAATGGGGAGATCAAACTCTAGGAGCAAAGGATCCTGGTAGTTGCAGACTATACATGATAATGCAAACAAGGATAAAGATTGTAATTGCTATGGCAAGTATGGACACATTGCTAAAGAATGTTGGAAAAAGCAAGAAAATCAAAGAGGCAGACAACAAGGTCATTATTTCTTGTCTAGTCATGTAGAGCATGAGAGTGATGATAGGTTATTTGCTATGACTTACTTAGGGAATAAGGATACTTAGTAGGAAAAGAAAAATGACATTTGGTATATTGATTTAGGAACATCAAATCATATGACAAAAAATGGGGAGTGGTTTGATGAAATCAAAGCATGTTCAAATGGTTATACATGTATTGGAGATGACACTCAACATGACATAATTCATACAAGAGTTGTTCCATTGGTCATGCCTAATGGTAAGAAGAAGAAATTGTATGATGTTTTGCATGTTTTGTCAATTGCAAAGAATTTGTTATCTATTGGCCATATGGTTGAGGAAAACTTATAGGTACGCTTTAACAAAGATGGTTGTTTTATAAAAGAATACAGAAGAGTGATAAGATGATTGCAAATGAAAAAAGACATGCCAGAATTTTACATTAGATGCAAATATTCTTGAGCTAAAAGCTGCAATGTTTGCTCATGATGATGTAAGTGTCAGAGACACAGATATCTAGCATAAACACATTGGACACATCAATGTTCAGGGATATTGTTTTGAGTCTACCAAAATTCAAATATGCTGATTTGGGACATGTATATTCAGCATGTCAATTTGCAAAACAAGCTTGGTTTCCCTTTTTTAGACATACATAGAATAGCAGTAGACCCTTGTAGCTTGTTCATTTGGATGTATGGGGACCCGTTCATGATGTATCTCTTGGAGGGATCCAATATTATGGACCTTTGTGGATGATTTTAATAGGTATACTTGGGTACACATTTCAAATGTCATCCAAAAAGAGAGTTCAACTATTATGTATCATGCTTACGATCTGATGGTGGTGGTGAATATGTGTCAGAGTTTGACATGTACTTGATTAAGCATGGGATTAAGAGATAATTGACATGCAATCATACTCCATAATAAAACATAGTGGCTAAATGGAAAAAAAAGGTCATTATGGAGGCAGCCAGGGCAATGCTGAATGAGAAATATATGCCTCTTTCTTACTAGGCTAAAGCTATTCTAACTATTGCTTATGTCATGAATTGATGTCATGAATCAGACACCTACAATTGTCATACATGAGAAGACACGATATGAGCAGCTTTATTGTCATAAGCATGACATTAGACATTTGAAAGTATTTGGCAACATTGCATATGTATATGTACTCAATGAAAAATGGAAGAAACTTGACCCAAAAGAAGTGAAGGTTGTTTTTATTGGTTACTCATAGGAACAAAAGGCTTATTAGTGCTATGTTTCATTTACTTATGAGAATTTGATAAACCGTGATGTGGTATTTGATGAGCTAGCATCTTGGTATGGTGCTAAGCACGTAACAATTCTTGATGACTCTTCACAAAGTACATATACTAGATATGGAATGCAGGTTACTGCTATTGCTAGTGGACTAATGCATGATGTATCTACTAGTGTGAGTCCTTGGATAGGAAGATAACGTAGTCATGGATCTCATTTAACTTACCTAGATGTGCCAATGGTGATGAGGGGGAGATTAGACATGTATAAAGGCAAAGAGAAGGCACTTGATGATGTAACATGTCCATTGACATCGGAATATGATTCCATTGATAGCTTGGATTAGTGAGCTTGGCATAGCTGTAGTAGTTGTCACACCTGGTGTTAAGTAGAGGTGTGTATCACTTCATGAGAGAGCATAATCACATAGTGCACCACAAGTATGAAGATCACATAGAGAAAGAAAACCTCTTGACAGATTTACTTACAATGGATACTCAGCTAAACACTATGCATACATGACAAAAGTAATGAAGTATAAAGAACCCACATCATTCACAAAAGTAGTTAAAAATGAGAATTGGTGTAAAGCAATGTATGAAGAGTATGATACTTTGCTAAAAAATGGAACTTGGATTTTAGTTAAGCTACATAAAGGCAAGATGTCTACTAGATGCAAGTGGGTATACAAAGATGAATGCAAATCAAATGGCTCACTTGAAAGATACAAAGACAGATTGGTTGTGAAAGGTTGTGCTCAATAGAATGGGTTGGCCCATGAAGAGACTTTTAGTCTTGTTATGAAGATGGAAACTGTATAGACTATCATTGCATTAGCTATGTCCAAAGGTTGGCACCTATATCAAATGGATGTAAATAATGCTTCTTTGAATGGTGACTTGATGGAAGAAGTATATAAGGATTAGTCGGAAGGATATGTACATGTTGAATATCCATCTTATGTTTGCAAATTGAAGAAAGCATTGTATGGTTTGAAATAGGCACCATGGGCATGGAATTCAAAAATCAACTCATACTAATAGATACTTGGTTTTTAGATAGGCAAAGATGATCATATCTTGTTAGTTAAGAAGATAGAGAAAGGCTATGTGTTTTTAATGGTTTATGTAGATGACTTGGTTATTAGAGATGATGATACATAAAGGATTGATGAGATCAAATCTATGTTGTAGAAAGAGTTTGAAATAAAATATTTGGGAGAGCTGAAATTTTCTCTTGGTATTGAGTTCATACACACATCTCAAGGAATTCAGATGTTTCAAAATCAGTACACATATAATATGCTAGAAAAGTATGGTGTGCTGGAGTGCAAGCCCATGGATACTCCATTAGAGCAAAATGTCAAGTTGACATCTGATATAAGAAATGAGATTGAGAATGTGATTATGTACATATAGATGGTTGGTATCTTGATTTATCTTACTATCACTCGACTTGATCTCAGTTATGTAGTTGGGTTGATCAATCAGTTCATGCGAAGGCCAAGGAAACCTCATTTAGATGAAGTGAAAAGGATTATGAGGTATGTAAAGACTAACTACATTATGGACTATTTTATAAGTATGGTAAGCCTATTGAGCTTACAAGATACAATAATGTAGATTGGGGTAGATGTGCTTTTGACACAAGATCGACAAGTGGATATGCATTTGGTCTTGGCAGCAACATGAGTAGCTTGAGCAATAGTAAATAGCAATCCATTGTGGCTCTCTCGAGTAGTGAAGCAGAATACAGAGGTGCAACCTTAGTTGCATTTGAAGTTGTTTGGCTGTTAAGATGCTAGATGATTTGGGAGTATAGGTGGATAAACCAATCAAGATATATTTACAACATGAGTAGTGTGCTTCTAGCAAGTAATCCTATTTATCATGATAGATCAAAGATGTGGGAGCTTTCACTTGATTGCCAACAGCCACAAACCTCAAGCATTTTGAGTTGAACGATAATGGCTACCTCTCACATAGCCATACACACCCTCTATCCTATGAGTATAGCGACCTTATCTCCATGCCCGATCGAGTACCCTTCTCTCTCGAACCTTTTAGGTAGCCCCACAATATGAGATGCAAGATCAAGCAACCTCAACCCTCCACCTTCAAGCCCCATGCTCCATAGCCATGCGAGACAAGAGATAAGAAGAAGAAGGGAAGAAGAAGATGATGATGATGAAGATAAAGAGCTTCTCCACCATGGTCCCTCACCCTTAGACCCTCACTCCCTCACCCTCTCACACTCCCTCACTCACTCTCTCAAGCACAAGCAAGAACAAGAAGAAGAGAAGAATAGAACAAGAAGAAGAGGAGAGCCACTTTTTACCACACACTAAGAATGAGCTTCTCTATTCACTTTTTGGATTTTATGCATGCCCTAATCCCTTTTCAGCACCCATCCCCTTTTTTACATCACTACTTATCTTGCCTAGGTCCTCTTTTCCTATTCCCTTCTATTTACATTGTCCCTTCACCTATGCCCGTTTACACATTACAAATTGCACATGAGGGAGCCTCGAGCTCTTTTACAAAAATTTAGGGGTGTTTTTGCATTTAAAAATGAACCTTTCCCCTTTTGCATTTGCCTTGAAATTTTAAGGTTTCCCTTGTGCTTTTGGTCTTAGGTGTGTCCTACCCTTGATGCACCCTAAGTGTGTGAAGTGGGGAAACAAAAGGAGCTAGGGGGTTAGGCATGGAGCTGGGTTATCGAGGCTAGTGGATGCACCTAACTTGAGGATCCCTAGGTGTAGTGATTGTGGTGCTCATCAAAAGTGAGATGTATTGCTTGTTTTCTCTTTTGATTTTCTTTTCCTTTTTCCTACTCTTTTTCTCTTTCTTATTTTCTTTTCTTTCTCATTTTTATTTGAAGGTATGCGAAGTACTAGTCCTCCTTGTGTTCATGGTTGTGGGAGGAAGAGGTTGGGGGACTTGAGGGACTTGCTAAGAAAGTTCTTACCTTGCATGTAGCCCTTTAGATTTATTCATACATTTAGGGGGCGTGTGGACAAAATTGGATGATTACATCTAGTGAATCGGCTATCATTCATATCCTTGTGTAGAGCCATGCAAAAAGATTAGAGAAGTGTGGCTCGCATCCTGAATCTAGCCATTGCATAGCTGTCTATGCTGACATTCAAGTCATAAAAAGAGGGGGGTAGGAGATATTCGTAAGTGGTAGGATCCTATTTGACCAACACCTTAAGTAACCTAAGGTAATTGCAAGTTGTAATGAAGGTTGGATTAGAGCAAGAGAAGAACTCACTCAAGAAGTGGGAGATGGAGGGCCTAAGGTCATCTACGAGGAATGTGAGGGCTTCTTGTTGTTTAATGTCACTTACATTATATATCTTGGGGAATTCATAGCGGCCATGGATGTCGAAATTAAAATCCACCCCTACCCTTCTTGGATATGGCATCATGTAGGTCGGGTCATCTCTCTCATAGGGTAGGGTGTTGCAAAAAGACATCCATGCATCCATGTTTGTGTCCCAAATTCTTCTCCTTCACTTGGGTTGTGCTTCATACCCCTTCACAGTCTTGGGCATTACCTTATCTTCCCAATAATTTGGTGATTGTATCCTCTACAGTGTTGGGTTCTTTTATCTTTCTTTGTTCCATCAATCCCCAAGTCTTTTGTCCATGTTTATCACCTCTTTCACCACACTAGGGGATAGCACTATGGCTTATTGTTGGTGGGAATCGGAAGGTAAACTCAAAGGGTTGGCATTTATTTTCCCTCTGGCCCCACACGGTGAGTTCCATGTTCCAATTTACAAGAAAATACTCTTCTCTTTGTGGGATAGGGACTTTTGGAACTGCTAGGGGTCGCACCCTTAGCCTTCTTTGTGCATGCTCCAACATCTTCTTTCTCTTCCTACCGACTTCATCTTTCCTTTATGGAGTTGGATCTTCTTGTGGAGCTTCCTGTTGTGCTTCTCATCATGGAGGGCTTGGTTGTGGAACTTGTTCTTCTTCTTGTTGGTCCACCTCAAAATCCAGTCCTCCTTCAATAGATGGTACTTGTTGCTCTTCTCCTCTCATGGATTTGAGTGGTCTTTGTTCCTCCTTATATCCTAGCAATTCTACTTCTTGATCTATCAACCCTACCCCCTTAGCAAGTATTATCTTTGCTCTTGCTGGATTAGACTAGTTTCTACTTCTTGCGTTTGGGCACACAAGCCGACATAGCGGGCAATCTATAACTTCTTCTTCAAAACTTCCATGACCTCCTCCTCTTTTGGTTGTGTGATATCTAGAATGATGTTGAGGAAAGCAAGTTACTAGCCCACCATTCTTGTCTCCACGGCCTCTGTCTTGCTCTCTGCTAGCATTCTCTTTCTTTCCATGTGGGCTAGATGGCTTGCCAAGTCCTTTACTCTTTCCTCACTCTTAGCTACCCATTCTTCGGCTCTTTGCTTCATTTTTTCTAGACTTTTGTTTTGTCTTTGGACTAAAGTCACCATTCTTGGATTTTTCTCTTTCCACATATTTGTGAAGGTTGTACCAATCAATCATCCTCCTCACCACATTTTTACTTTCAAGTTTTGATTTTAATGTTTTCTTCTTTTTTTCCTTCCCCTTTTTGTGATTTTCTTATTCGTGTTTCTCTGAGGTTTTCTTTTCCACTATGCCCCCTTCCTTTCCACCTTACTACCCCCTCCCCCTAAGAATGATGTGAATCCTTCCTAGGATTGGAGGATGAAGGGTTAAGGGCATTAAGTGCATGGGTGTCATGTTTTTACTTTTGCATGCATAAAGTATAAAACTGTGGGTTGTACTCTAAGGTAGCGTGATTGTCCATGTCCTAAGGTCTAATGCTCACGTGTGTAATGTAGGTCATTAAGACATCAGTTAGGAAGTCACTAGAGTTAATTTGCCTAGCAACATGTAGTTCTTCCTCACTCAGGATGTGATCCAAGTAAGGATGGGCCATAACGTGATCTTCTAAGGGTCGATTACAAGTGATAACCAATACTCTAAGACTAAGGTAGGAGCCACATAAGTTGGATCATACTCCATGATTTGGTAGCTCTCTTGTTTCCATTGGGGATGGAGAGCATGCCATTTTTATAAAAAATAAGAGTCAGAGTTGACCAGCATTTTCAACTATTCTAGTTCTTGACTGGTTGTTGCAGAGATTTTGCTCTTGCTATAGGATGTGATTAGCCGTTGTTTGCAAGCTTGATCTTGAGAAATTTCATTGGCAATCAACTCCTCAACTACCATAGGGACTTTAACAAACATGAATTCTGATTCTTCCAAGGTGCATATACTACCATTGCTAAAAGGCTTGTCTAGGAGACCTAAGTTCAAACCGATCATAGGTTTTAGCAAGCATGGTGAAGGTGGCATCCAAGCATCTAGCGCATGTGACCAAGCCATCCCTTGTGTTCTTAGCTAGATCAAAGGCCAAGGTAAGAATGGATCTATGTTCATAATAGGGTCTAAGGCCTAAAGGAGGTTGGGGTTTGACTAGGCTAGATAACTCAGTAACTGATATTTGCTACTTTGGCTGATCCTTAGGGTACGTGTTAGCTACTTGTGTGATAGATGTGGTTTGTGGCATAGATGTTGTAGTGCTTGCTACTTGTGAAGCCGCTGGGACACTAGCAGCATTAGGTTGTGTCAATTTAGAGAGGCAGTAGGTTGTGGTATTGGTTGAGAGACATGTTGTTGTTCTATGGGTTTGGTGGCTTTTGGCTCAAGTAGCTTGTCAATTCTAGGTGGCTCACAAGGTCTTGGAGATGGGCTAATAGTAGACGGCTAAAGGGGACATGTATGCCACTCATGGTTTAAGGCAACAATATCCAATTGTTGCCTTCATAATAGCCTTAGACATGTAACGGGGCTTTATGCACCCATCGTAGCTTGGCCATTCGTTTGATCCTATAGCACCAACTGTGTCTCCTAGTTTTAGGGTGTGATGTTTTGGGATGATGGACCCATGAGGGTTATCTTTTGGTTGGCCATGGGTGTCATTTAGTTACCCATTGGATCTGTGGCTCTGTGGGATTGCTTGTGTTTTCTTTGGGTTGGGGTTGGTTGGTCTTGGCAGGGCTCATAGTAGCACAAGTCACAACCCTCCTCCTTAGACTTTGTGTTAGGTACTTCTATCAGTGGGATTGTAGGCTTAGATGGGGCTCAAGCAGCTTGTCAGTTCTAGGTGGCTCACAAGGCCTTGGAGATGGGCTAATAGTAGACGGCTAAAGGGGACATGTATGCCACTCATGGGTTAAGGCAAAAATATCCAATTGTTGCCTTCATAATAGCCTTAGACACGTAACAGGGCTTTATGCACCCATCATAGCTTGGCCATTCGTTTGGTCCTATAGCACCAACTGTGTCTCCTAGTTTTAAGATGTGATGTTTTGGGATGATGGACCCATGAGGGTTATCTTTTGGTTGGCCATGGGTGTCATTTAGTTACCCATTGGATCTGTGGCTCTGTGGGATTGCTTGTGTTTTCTTTGGGTTGGGGTTGGTTGGTCTTGGCAGGGCTCATAGTAGCACAAGTCACAACCCCCCTCCTTAGACTTTGTGTTAGGTAATTCTATCAGTGGCATTGTAGGCTTAGATGGGGCCACGCTACCCTTGCTGAAAGCCAATTGCCGATGACAAGGTGAATGCATTGCGAGTCATAGTAAACATTGCAATGTGTTTTCTTTTTGAATGCACATCCTAGTAGGGACTCCTTATCAATGGCCTTAGAGTTAGGCAATATATAGAAAATCATAGGTAGGCTTTCAGTCTCGATAGAGACCACTACTTTACACTTTCCTAGTAGTGGGTAGGACTATCCCCCAAATGGGTTGAGCTTCATGTTAGTGGGCTGCAATTGGGGCTAACCAATGAGAGTCCAATGCTCATGGGTAAGGATGTTGAAGCCAGCTCCCTCATTGATAAGCACACCAAAGGTGTGCGTTTTTTGAGAAGTGACTATGATTTGCAAGTAAGAAAATTTGTTCCACTGTTGCTTCCTTGTCCATATCCTCGATAACTGTGATGGTGGCTACTCTCACATTGACAAGTGGTTGCACCATTGGTAGGTCATACAATGGATGGGTTGGATGATAGTACTTCTTGAGGAAACTGCCATTAAAGAAGCCCATGCCCTCTCCCTCTAAGGTCTTGAGCTCTATGTTGTCAATTTGACTAATGTTGTGGACTTTGAAAGGCCCTACTTCTCTAAATTTCATCTTATGCTTATGACCCTTCACTGAGTATAGAAACACTAGGTCATCGTGCTCAAAGTCACACTGTTTGACATGCTTGTTAGACCAACTCTTGCATCTTGACTTCTCACAGATTAGCGCATGAGTAGCTAGAAGTCATGTCTTAGAGAGATGTTCTAGCTCTACTAGGCATTCCATCCATGCCTCCTTTCCATCCCATCTTTCTTGCACTACTATTCTCAAGCTAGGAATGAAAAAATCTACCTAGGAGGGTTGCTTCAGTCCCCTAAGTCTACTTGGAGGGTCATCTTATAGGTTATCCTATAGGCCCACAGTGCTGCCATGAGCTTAGTGTCCCAGTCGCTACACGAGGCAAAGACTACTTTAGTCAATACATTCACTAAGATCTTTTTCGTGGATTCCACCTGATCATTAGCTTGAGGGTAGTATAGTGATGATTTCCTATGGATGATCAAAAAGGTGGAAAGCAACTAGGAAATTACTTTATTAATGAAGTGAGTGCCTTGGTCACTAACTAGTTCAATGGGGTAGTTGAATCGTGAGATCACCTACTCTGAAAGGAACTTACTATAGTCCTAGCATTGTTCTTCTTGGTGGCTCGAGCTTCGGCCCATTTCGTGAGGTAATTTGTTGCTATAATGATGTACTTGACCTGGGAGTACTGTGCCACATGGGTGATTGGCCCAATGAAGTTAATGCCCCATTTTACAATGGGTTGTCGTGCTGTGAATGGGACCAACTCCATCTTATCTTTACGAATAGGGACCTTGGTCCTTTGTCACTCATCACAATGCTTGATAAACTTAGTAGCATCATGGAACAGGGTGGGCCACTATAGTTGAGATTGTAGCACCTTGCAGGCTATAGTATCTCTGCTCAAGTATCCTCCAACAATTCCACCATGTGCTTCAGTCGGCACATCATGCATTTCGTGCTCATATACAAATCTCTATGATTGGACATCCTGTCCTAACCTATATAGAGCTAGCTAGAAATCAATTGATAGGGTTGAATCTTAAGGATGGGTGCCTTAGCTTAGCCTTCTCAATAGGTCTTTCAGAAAATCCATGCTTTAGGATCTGGACTAGGTTATCTACCCAATAAGGTATTAAATTGTCTTTGAATAAGTCATTTTCACTGGACATGCTAAAAAGGTGTGCATCAGGTAGGTCATCTACAATGCCCTGTCCAGTGGCTTCTTCAATGGGTATGTGGGACATGTGGTCTGCCATATAATGTTGCTTGCCCTTGTGTACAACCACAAAGAAGTCAAAATCTAAAAGAAGAAGCAACCATCAAGCTATGTGTTTTATAGCGCAAGGTTTGTTCACAAGATAATGCAAGGCATGATGGTCAACAAAGATGGTGAAGGACGTAGCTAAGAGATAATGCCGAGATTTCTTCACAGCAAACACCATGACTAGGCCTTCTCTTTTTGTCATGGAGTAATTTATCTCAGTATCCGTGAGTTGTCTAGTAGCAAAGCTCACTAGTGGATAGTCAAGGTTATATTCACCAAGCTAGCATAGAACAACTCCCATGGCAAACTTTGACTCATCAATGTGCACATGGAATGTTATGCTTTGGTGTGGGGCTCATAAGATTGATGTTGTTGTAAGAGCCTTTTTCAATTTCTCATAAGCACATTGGAACTCTTGGTCCATTCAAATACAATTAGCAACTTGTAAAGTGGTTTGGAAATCAATGCAAAGTTCAAGACAAAGCGTCAATAGTATCCTATGTATTCCACAATGCACTGAAGTCCCTTATAGTTTGTTGGGGGTAGCAAGTCAACAACGCTGATCTTGGAGAAGTTAGTGGCAATGCTATTCTTGGATAGCACATGCCCTAAGCTACATCTATGTTTCACCCAGATTTGACACTTTAAGGGGTTCAAAGAGAGACTATACAATCTACACCATTCAAAGACTGTGCAAAGCTTGTCTAAGTGTTCCTTCCAATTGGAGTGTATGCATAGATCATCAACGAATACCTCTAGCTCTCACCTAAGAATGCCCTTGAAAATGGCAAACATTAGATGTTGAAAGGTAGTAGGCATGTTCATTAGCCCAAATGGCATGACTATGTAAGCAAATATGCCCCATTCCATGGCGAATGTTGTCTTATGTCTATCCTCAAGATGTATTTGAACTTGGTTATAACCCGAGAATCTGTCCAAGAGGCTTCTTTTCTTACTACTCTCTCTAGCATGTGCTTTATGTAGGGCAATGGACAATTTTCTCTCTTATTAGTTGCATTGACTTTCTTGTAGTTCATGCATACTCAAATTTTATCATTATTTTTAAGACAATCACAATGGGTGACACCTAGCCCATGTGCTCAATCTCGTAAATGAATCTGGCCTTTAATAGTTTATCGATCTCTTCCTTTACGGCATGAGTATGGTTCAGATTCATTGGGTAAGGTTGTTGTTTCACTAGTGTTGCATCAAGAGTCATTGGAATGTTATGCGTTGCAACTCTTGGATTGACTCCCTTGAGTTCATCTAAGGAGCAAGCAAATATGTCTATGTACTCTTACAAGAGAGCAACAAGATCAACCTCCTCTTTCTCAATCAAGTTGTTAGCTATAAACATGCATCAAGGCTTTTCCCCTTTCCTTGCTAAGCTGGCCTCCTTTACCTTGGCAAGCCCTTCAATTGGTTCACTTGCCCATCCTTGTCTCTTCACTCCTCCCAACAAGATCACTACCTTGTCTCTTCTTTTGAATTTTGTGAAGTGCTTTGGTAGATCTAGGGGTTTCTTTTGCTGTTTGGCTTTTGGTCCATTTGGTTGTCCTCTCTTTTTCTCCCTCAACCGTTTGCACCATAGATGGGTTGGCAAGTCCCCTTTGGTGTGTCTGGTCTTAGGTGGCTAGGGTATCTCTGGATTGCTCTCATAGCTCACTTTTGAGTCTGAGTTAAACCCGCAACACTCACTAGAGGAAATAGTTTCCCTTGGTGATCACAACTCCTCTAAGGCTATTTCTATTTTAAGGAGAAGTGTGGTGCTTGGTGTTGGACCAATCCTACTTGCTCATAGTCTATCACGCCTAAGGGATCCACCAAGTGCGATCACATTTTGTTTGGAAAACTCCCTTCTTGATTCTAAAGGCATTGAATTTCCATGGCTTGGAGTCCACTCTTATTTGTTTGATCACTCGACAGTCTGTGTCATACTCTATCGTCTCAACCTTTTCTTCACTTTCCTCATTCGTGGAGTAGCAGTCTTTGTACTTGTCATATGAAGAGTCACTACATTCTGACTGCTTAGGCCTCTATTCTCATCTGTGACTAATGCCCAGGTGGTGTACATCAAGTTCAAGTCATGCACTTTAGTCCACCACCATTTCGGTTTGTCCATGAGGTCTTGGAGTGGCTTAAGATTGGCAGCTGGGTGACCAACTAGCTCCCTTGTCAAATACTCAAGGATCCCTTGGAGCTCAAGTCTATTAGATGGGATGTGGAAAGGAGTAGATGTTGGTTGTTTGCTAGGGCTTTTGGCCATCATACAAAGTGGTAATGATGGAATGGTCTTTCCCTTTGGCAACTAAGATGCAGTGGCTCTATGGGACTCACTGAGTGTCCTTGAAACCTGCTTATAATCCTCTTCATTGTTTGAGAATGGTAGGTTGATGGTGGCTAGCATGTGCATCCAATCTCGCTCATTCTCAAGGCAAGGGATATACTTCATTAGTGGTCTATAAGAGTTTTTGGCTTGTGAGTCTCCCTTCATCAAGATAGAGGAGATGACATCTAAGTTGATCGGTGTGGTCTTCCATGCATCCATCTTGACTCTTATTGCCTCCAATCTGTTACCTAGGAATATAAGATTGTTACCCTAGTCTTCAATTACTCATGCATTCCACATCCAGGGTCAACCTAGCAAAATATCATAGTCTACTCACTTTATAACTATGAAGTTCATTGACAACTGGACATATGCTGTTTTCAAGGGCCAGTCCTTCAAGACTATGAATGGTTTAACTTTCATGCCATTATCTAGTGTGATGTTGAACCATGTTGTCTCCACTGGTGGGTTACCCCACGCTTGCAGGACTACATGGCTAAGCACACTGACTCCCACTCATGTGTCTATAATCCCCTTTCTTGTGACATCTCTTAATGCTGCCACTAGTAGAATTGTGGGGGCATCTATGTGTCCTTCCAAAAAGCATTTATATGCAAGGACTTAGGCACTGAGTTTGGTGTTAGGCTAGGTTTATGAGTGGTTGCATCATGTTCATGCAAGTTGGCTGATCTTGACTCATTATATCCCTCTACCCACTACTTTAACTCTTGCCATAATGAGGGACTTTTCCTACGTAGGTCCCCCATTGGAAAAGTTACAAGGGCCAATATCAAATTTGTAAGTAGGCTGCTAGTTGCTTGCCTTTCATCATGCCCTATACTCTTTTGCCACCACTGATCTTAGGAAGTTTTGCCTACCTATGGCATCTAGGCCTTGTCTTCGTGGTGCTGCATGAGGTGCAGATGCATCTCGTGATTCTATGTGTGTCGGTGAGATAGGGGTACTCACACTTGAGAGTTCATCAATCTCATCTTCTAGGATGGGCTCGGCATCCTTTAGATGCTCTTGGGCTTCTCTCACCCACTCCTTAACCTTATCAACTACTTCTAATTGGTACCTTGCTGGGGATATTCTCCAATCTTGGCACTCCCCTTCTCTGTTGTCTTGGGTGTTGAAGTCTCAACCTTTGTATTTGTGACTCCCTTCCCTCTCGTTAGCATGGTTGCAGTATCCATTTTTAGTGTTACTTTGGCATCAACCCTCTTTTTCTTGCATTGGCAAGTCTTCTTTCCCATTGAGGTTGCATCTAGATTACAAGGCCTTGGCAATGAAATGCTAGCCTACTTCATTTGTGCTTTGGTCATGACATTCAATGAGATGGGAGTGGCCTCAACATCAAGTGCTTCAACTCCAAATAGTCATAGAGGTACAAATGGCATGATACCGAGCTAGTGGATAGTTTTTGCCTAGAGCATTCGACATACAAGTGGGTGATTCCACACTTAGGGCATCTTAGGTCGGCCTTTTCTCAATTGGCTTGGTCTTGTTCAAGGCAGTGAGATGAGATGTGGCCTAGGTGGCTGCAAGTTTAGCATGTAGTTGGTTCCTAATTTTGTCCTCCTAGGCCTCTACCCCTTCCGTAACCTAACGCCATCACCGATACTGGTCTAAAGATCTGGGAAAGTTCATTTTATACATGAAGGGTTTGATGGTTCAATTAGCTTCAATCCAAGATCCAATTGTGAAAAAGATGCCATTGCAATACTTTTGAATGTCGTAAGAGGTCTTTTCAACTCTTGTCACTACCCTAACAAATGTATCGAGTCCTACACTTGAATATGTCATTCAGCCTTGTTTGGATGAGAAGAAAAGAAACCAAATGGAAGGCAGTGCTAGCCCAACATCTACCTCAACAACCAACTCTTAGTCCATACTATGATTACTAAATGTTCTTATTGTAATAAAAAGGAACATATTGTAAGCAATTACTAGAAAAAATATCCCAACAAGATGAAGTGTAACAAATGTAAAAAAATAGGGCATATCACAAGTAAATATCCCAAATCTTCTGAAGTTTTCAAAGAACTGGATACCAACTATGTCTCCAAAACACTTGATGATCAACTTTTCTAGTCCCCATTGTACCATGTTTTCATAAACATCATTGTAGCCTATTTTATAAAAGCATCCCACTGATTCATTGAGGGGGAAAGCATTTTCATGGTATGTAATCCAATGCCACCTTGGCATTGAGGGGGGGTGTTAGAAGTGTATCATAGGAACTTTGAGTAAGCAAGGGTGTATGAAAGAAGATAAGGTGTCAATAAGCTATAGGACAAGAGAAACCATAACCCTAACCCATAGTGAGGCTATATAAACATCCTAGAGGTCACTCTCAAATGTAGAGAGAGTGTACCGATTGTACTTGTGAACAACTCATTAAGTAAGATCTTCTTCTCATACTTGAGCTCTCTCTTCCTCTTGTGCACACCTTCTCATGTTGTCACTCTAATATTCCAATAGCTATCACTAGCATGTGTGTGTGATGAATAAATCGGGCAAACTTGACTTAATTCTAGTTAGTATTATGGTCAGTTAGACACATCTTTGTCAGGTTACTATTGTAGAATGTGGAACATGAATAATGAAGATGTAGACAACAAAGAGTGCTCTTCTCTTTGAGCTTGCCCCATTTTTGTGTCTCTATCTCCCTCTATAAATCTCTAACATTTGGAAAGTTTTGATTATGATTGAATAATTTTTGTTAGCTTATGATGGTTTTTAATTGATTTTTTATGAGCTAGTATGTTCTATTGGTGTTCAGATTGGCTATGTAGTGTCTTATTTGTGTCAATTTGGTTTTGTTGAGAGGATGAGGATGTGAATGATTAGTTTTGAGTGTGATTGAATATGTTTTGAAGGTTTTGAAGAGTTGGAATGATTGTGGTTGAAGTTGGATGGTTTTGATGTGTTATGTTGACCTTTTATAGTGTATTGTCGAGTTTCTCTATGTCTTTTTGATTGTTTTGCATACTTCTATATGTGTTCTGTTGTATGAGTGGGTAGCTTGGAAAAGTTTTTCTATCTTGGAAAGAGAATAATATAATCTCAAAGTAGCTCGGTTGAAGCAAAAGAAGTAGTATTGAGAGTTGAAGCGAAGACTTGAAGTGACAATATACCTCATAGGTTAACTTTTTTCATAGCTCATAGGTTCATCTTACTTTTTTCATAGGCTCATAGCTTGAAATTACTGAGTGTATATGTGTTCTGTTGTATGAGTGTTCTGTTTTGCATACTTCTATATGTGTTCTATAGTTAGGAGACCCATCTGATTTATATTATAATCTTTGCAGCAAACAATATATGGCAATCCCACCTTGTCTTTATCTCCATGTTATTCTAATATTGCTACATTTCTTCATCCTTTTATCTATTAACGCCCTTAAAATGAAAAATAATTGCTCAATTTCTACCATTGCATGGTTTTGCTATGCTTGGTTTAAAGTTAAAATTTTAGTCAAGAATCCACACCAACAAGTCATCCATGATTTTGTCACTTAAGTCTCACTCAATAAGTACCACCACTTTCAATCCAAGAGCAGAATCTAAATAATCATAACTCTTGACTACAACTTGGCACACTAATCCAACAAACATCTTTTTCATCTCTTCATATCACCAAACAAGGAAGACAATAGGAACAACAATGTAATATTTCCACACAATAAAAGTTAGTTGGTTAGTTAATTAATAAGTTAGTAAGATTACTAACTAAAGACTAACTAAGGTAAAAACTAACTAATATTAATTATTAATAATTTTTATTTAATTTAAAATATTTTATTTAGAAAAATCAAGAGTCGTAAATTCGATATTTTTTTCGAATTGGCAAGGACCGTGGCCATCCTTCACGTAAATTACAACGTGAACGAAACTTATGAGCTATATTAATCACTAGGATAATGTGTATAGTTTGGATGGTCTAAAAATACTAGACTTTTGGATAAGACTAGAATATTTTAGATATTTTAGAGATTATCTTAATTTTTTTTTAAAAAAAGAGATATGGAGATTTCTAGAACTAGATGTCATTTAAAAGAAAAAAACAAGTGATGTGTTAGTTAGTTTTGAAGATTTTATGAAAAGAAAAATAAAGAAAAGTGACTGACGAAATCGCGCCCGCCGCGATCGCAGTTTACAGGCAGTAGACAGCACTTCGAACAGAGAAAAGAAGAAGGAGTGAACCGAGAGCTTTCTAATCAAGTGTCTTGGGGTTTTACCCCCCTTTCGGAGCCAATGGAACCATCAGATTTATGATCTGAGCATCAGATCACTGATCTTTCCAAGGTCCCCCTCCACAAAGAGCTCCACTTCTCAACCACAAGCCCTCTTCCCCAATTCACTATAAATATGAGGCATGGGAGAGGCATAAGGGACATAAGGAGACCCCGAGAGGCTGCGAGAGAGAAGAAGAGAGAAAGAAGAATACTCCTTCAAGAGGCTGCGAGAAGCTAGAGAGAGAGAGAGAGAGAGAGAGAGAGAGAGAGAGAGAGAGAGAGAGAGAGAGAGAAAGAGGAAGAGAGTTAGCTCAAATCCCTTGTCTCGATCTTTAACTAAGCCATATTCTCTACCCTCTCTCATCTAAAATGTCTCCCACCTTCCCTATCTCTCAAACTCCTCGTGGACGATGGCTCCAAAGCGACGAAGTGGAAAAACCATGGAAATCAACGCAACCGGTCAAGCAACGGGTATTGCCAATGATACGGGAGTGCTCGAGGTTGCAGGAGTTGCCACTACAAATGGAATATCGGGTGTGGCTAATGTGAGCGCGAGTAAAGATGAAGTTCCTAATGTCGCCATGCTGCCAAACCAGGTTATTCATTACTAGATTATCATTTTTCAATATAAGATAATTACATAAGATATTAGCTTCCATATTCTTCACTTACACATTAAACTGATAACTCATCTAGAAAGACATATTAGTTCAAGCATAAGATGATTAATCACTATGATTTGTAGCTAGAATAGTTGGGATACTAAGGCATAGAATCATGATAGAATTAATTGCCAAAGGTTATTGTACATATGTCTTTATGCGAATTCAATATAGTTATGATCAAATGCGACGAGGTTAAAAATTGATTAGTGAAGGTTATAGAAACTGAATTATCTATTTAGGAATCCTAAAGATCATCTCGTTGAGTTTATTGACACAATATATTTCCTTAAGGGATTTTGCTTATGTTAGATAAGTGAATCCAAATGGAAAACTCATGCCCTACTTAACATGTTTTAAGAGGTGTACTCAACACTTCTTTATGGGGAGAAGAATCCTCATTAGAATGAAAGGTTACCTTAGGATAAGGTCTACCTTGGCTATGTGAAATTGTGATTTACATGTTGGGATGATTGTCATTGCACTATTTGATACATATTTGAAATGACTGTTTGTGTTTGCTAGAATCTAGATTTTTGATTGAAATTATTGCCAACAGAATAAAAGGAAGGATCGCGCTAGGCCACCCCCAAGCTAGCGGCGAGACCCTACTCCAAGGGGGTCATGATTATCGCTACGAGAGGCTTGGACTGGCTCCGTAGGCGAAAGGTCTGTCAATAGGGATAGTCTCGGGCAGTAGGAATTGTAGGTGCCAGAGGGGGCTCTGGCTGTAAATCCTGCATTGTTCCAAGAATCTGACGAGCCCCTTCGTGACCCAGGATGGGATCCTAGAACCCTAAATACTAGTTATGAGGGTGGAATCTCGGTGGACAGAATGTCCTTATGGAATTCTGTGTATCCTCCGCTGGGACGGAATGATGGAAATTGTAATAGACTTCCAATATAATAAAGAAGTTGCTTTACTGTTCGAATTGTATGCGTGTTAGTGAGATAAATTATGTGAAGGAACGTGTGACTAAATGGACTAATTAAGGAAGCTGGTTGTATATGTTCCAATAAATGTGTTGTAGGTAATTAAAAAACTAAAGATGACCCATCATCAGAGGAAAGCGGGTGGGCGTAACCCCCGACGGGTCTGTCCAATGGTAGGGTGGTCCCGGTTAGCTGGGAGCTTTTCTACATTGAATATAGAAATAGGAAGATGATAAATTGACCAAGCAGTCATTAGGTAGAACCGACTTGCATTGTTTTAGGGGGCCGGAATGGGATTTTGCCTTATGGGCAGGAGGGTTGACGTACCGCACTCCCCTCCGTCTCCCATTCTCTTTGAACCAAATGCAATGGCAAGTCCGCTTCAGATCGAGTAATCCTCTAAAAAGTGGAACTCGAAATGACTGACGCTAGCTGGTTGCTAGGAGACCCATCCGATTTTAGGAACCCAAGTCTTCAGGTCGATCCTAGTGGGTTCGACCAGAACTCTCCCGTTGCGAAGTAGACTCGGTAGGGCCTAAGTGACAACCCTGTGGTTGCATTGTCTTGGAGATGATGAGAACACACAAATTCTATGCCAAGAAGAAGAAGTGTGCCTTCTTCAAAAGGAATATTGAGTACTTGGGATTCATAGTGTCTGCTAAAGGTATATTAGTAGATCATGCCAAGGTCAAAGATGTTAAAGATTGGCCACTCCCAAACCACTACACTTTTGATTCTATCAAATCCAAATAAATGATGTGATGTAATATTCTCCATTGACTTATGGCTTAATGCATTTTTTGTAAAAATCACACGGCGTAGTGAACAGAATCTGAGAAAGAGATAGAGTACAAAACAGATAAGAGGAGGATAAAAATTTTCTTTTGAAAAGATTTTTGTTGACTAGAGCCCCAACAAAAAACAAATTTCTTTTGTAAAACATGGTCAAAGAAAATGTAAATAGTGAAAAATTTCTAAGAAAATTTCTATTAAATCTAGCTAATCCTCGAAAATATCTAACTTCATGCACAATCTTAGGATTGGGCCAATCTTTTATGGTCTAAATTTTCTTAGGATCTAATGTGGTATCTTCAATAGAAACTATATGACCCAAATATTCAATTTGATTTTGAAAGAATAAACTCTTATCAGTATTTACATAAAAGTGATTTTAGTGTAGTAAATCAAACACAATATAAAGATGTTTCTTATGGTTCTCTTTTTATTTATGAAAAAAAGTATATTGTCAAATAAAATAGTTACAAAACCTTGATAGTCCAAAAAAAATCCATTGATAATGTATTCAAACATAGTTGGTGCATTAGTAAGATGAAAATGCATAATAGTAAATTCATTACAACCAAATTGTGTCCTATATGTAGTTTTAAATACATCAACTAAATCCATGCAAATTCGATGATATCCCCATTTGAGATCTATCTTGCTAAAATTTTAGCTCCCTTAAGTTTATCCGGCAAATCATCAACTCTAGGAATAGGATACCGATTTTTAATAGTCACTTTATTTAGACCTCAATAATCAATGTGCATCATGTATGTCTTATTTATTTTTTAAGACCAATAGAACAGGTGCACCAAAAGGAGAAGAACAAGGATGATTTAAATCCTTATCTAACAATTCAATCACTTGTCTTTGGATTTCTTTTTTATGCAAAGAACCATGCCTATATGGAGCTTTGTGTGGTGGAGTACCACTAGAAAAAAGTTCAACTTTGTAATCTAATTTTTCTCGTGATGGTGGCAATTCGTGTTGGGTAATTATCCTTGCAAAATAATGTTTATATTAATCTAAAAACTTTTTTTGAGTAGATAACAATGTAAAAGACTCATACTTTTCAACTTTAGTTATAAAAATAATATATACATTGTGTTGCTTTCTAAGTGCTCACTTATCTTGCATATAACTAATTAGTAGGAACAATTCAATTTTAGGGTCACTAGCCAAAGAAATTGTTTATCCTTGAAATTGAAAGGTTATTGTGTGAGTATGATAATAAATGGAAAGATTAAATTGATGTTTGAAAGGCATACCAAGGATAATGTCTAATGATTGAAGAGGTACAACTAAGAAATCACACACGCACACACATATTGAGAGATTTCAATCGACCACCAAGACCCACAGACTGCTTATTTCTCAAGTATTTTGAGTCGAATGCTAATGGATACCTCTCACATAGTTGTGCATACCCTCTATTCAATGAGTGTAGTGAGCTTACCTCCATGCATGATCGAGTGCCCTTCTCTCTCAAACCTTTCGGTAGCTCCATGATCTGCGATATGAGCTCAAGCAACCTCAAACCTGTACCTTCTATAGCCGTAGGAGACAAGAGATGAGAAGAAGGGAAGAAGAAGAAGAGAGGAAAAAATGGAGAGCTTCTTCGCCATGGTTCGTCACCCTCAAACACTCACTCCCTCACTCTCTCATACTCCCTCACTCACTCTCTCAAGTACAAGCAAGGAAGGAGAGAATAAGAGAAGAAGAAGAGGATGGCCATTTTTGCCACACACCAAGAATAATCTTCTCTATTCACTTTTTTGCTTTTACACATGCCCTGATCCCTTTTGGGCACCCATCTCCTTTTTTACATGATTGGTCATCTTGCCTAGTAGCAAACATAGGTTTGAATCTTAAGGATGAGGTGCCTTAGCCTAGCCTTCTCAATAGATCTTTCAGGTAATCCGTGCTCTAGGGTCTGCACTATGTCATCTACCCAATAACATGTTAAATCAGCTCTGAATAAGTCCTTTTCAATGGACATGCTAAAAAGGTGTGCCTCTGATAGGTCATCCACAATGCCTTGTCTAGCAGCTTCTCCTATGGGTAAGCAGGACATGTGGTCTACCATATTATGTGGCTTGCCTTTATGTACAACGACAGAGAAGTCAAACTCTAAAATCAAAAGCAACCATCAAGCTATGTGTCCTATGGCGCAAGGTTTGTTCACTAGATAAAGCAAGGCTTGATGGTCAACAAAGAAGGTGAATGACTTAGCCAAGAGATAATGCCGAAACTTCTTCACAACGAACACCATGGCTAGGCCTTCTCTATTTTTCATAGAGTAATTCATCTCAATATCTGTGACTTGTCTGCTAACAAAGCTCACTGGATAATCAAGGTTATGTTTGCCAGGCTGGCACAGAACAACTCCCATGGCAAACTTTGATGCATCAATGTGCACTTGGAATGCTACATTCTAGTCTAGGGCTCGTAGGATTGGTGCCATGGTAAGAGCCTTTTTCAACTCCTCATAAGCACATTAGCACTCCTCAGTCCACTCAAATACGATCAACAACTTGTAAAGTAGTCTAGCAATCAATGCATAATTCAGGACATGAAGCGCCAATAGTATCCTGTGTATCTCAAGAAGCACTAAACTCCCTTATAGTTTATTGGGGTGGCAAGTCGACAATGACCCTGATCTTGGAGAAGTCATTGGGTAGCAATGCCATTCTTGGACACCACATAACCTAAGATACATCCGTGTTTCACCCAAAACTGGCACTTTAAGGGGTTCAAAGAGAGACTATACAATCTACACCATTCAAAGACTATACGAAGCCTATCTAGGTGTTCCCTCCAACTAGAGTGTACAAATAGATTGTCAATGAATACCTCTAGCTCTTGCCTAAGCATGTCCTTGAAAATGACACACATTAGACATTTAAAGGTAGCACCCACGTTCATTAGCCCAAATGGCATGACTATGTAAGCAAATACACCCCACTCCATGGCAAATGTCATCTCTTATGCCTGTCGTTAGGGTGCATCTGAACTTGGTTATAACTTGAGAAGCCACCCAAGAAACTATAGGATTCTTTTCCTACTACTCTCTCTAGCATGTGCTCTATGTAGGGAAACATGTAATTGTTTCTCTTATAGTTCACACATTAACTTTCTTATAGTTCACACACACTCTAATTTTACCATTCTTTTTCAAGACAATCACAATGGGTGACACCCAGTCCGTGTGTTCGATCTCGTAAATAAATCCAATCTTTAATAATTTATCAATTTCTTCCTTTACAGCATGAGCATGCTTTGGATTCATCAAGTAAGGTCAATGTTTCATTGGGGTTACATTAGGAGTCATTGGGATGTTATTGTCAAGATTGTGGGAGAGAAGGAAGGAGTCTCACTTGTAGCTTTCTTGCTTGCACAATGGGGGAATACACACACAGGTGGAGGCTGAAAACAGTTTTCCTCTTCTTAGTTGTGTAAGCGAAAAAGAACTCTAGTACATAGAAATAGAAGAACCCTATATATGGGTCTCAAACCAAACTCAACTAACTAAGGTGGCATACTAACTAAGCCACAAACTAGAGTAGATAAGGATAGCTGTCATCTAGCTATTATTCATGGGCTATGTACCAACCGCATCTATAGCTAACAAGTCGGTGACATAAATGCACAATGGTCACCTTGGCATATCACGAGTGGAGCTCGATATCTCAACAGTTATGTGTTACGACTCTCGGATCGACTCCCTTGAGTTTATCTAAGGACCAAGAAAATACGTCTATGTACTCTTGCAAGAGAGCGACGAGATTAGCCTCCTCTTACTTAGTCAAGTTGTCAACTATAAATATGGATCAAGAATTTTCCCCTTCCCTCACTAAGTTGACTTCCTCGACCTTGGCAGGCCTTTCAATTGGTTCACTTGCATGTCCTTGTCTCTTCATGCCCAACAAAATCACTACCATGTCTCCTTTTTTAAATTTAGTGAAGCACTTTGGTAGGTCTTGGGGTTTCTTTTGTTATTTGGCTTACAACCCCTTTGATTGTCCTCTCTTTTCCTCCTTCAACCATCTAGTGTAGATCGACTGACAAGTCCCCTTTGTGCATATGATCTTAGGCAGTTGGGGTATCTCTAGGCTACTCTGAGAGCTCACTTCCAAATCTGAGTTAAACTCAAAACCCTTGCTAGCGGAAGAAGTTTCCCCTGGCAATGGCAGCTCTAAGGATGATTATGTTCTAAGGGTAGGTGTGGCGCTTGGATGGACCAATCATGCTTGCTCATAGTCTATCACACCTAAATGATACAACCAAGTATGTTCGCATTCTATTATGAAGACTCCCTTCTCGATTCTAAAGGTGTTGACTTTTTGTGGCTTCAGAGTCCACTCTTATTTTTTTGATCACTAGACCATCAATGTCATACTATACTATCTCGATCTCTTCCTCACTTTTCTCATTTGTGGAGTAGAAATCTTCATACTCGTCATTTGAATCACTACATTCTGATGGGCTGTCATTGTCTAGGCCTCTATTCTCATTCGTGACTAATGCCCAGTTGTACATCAGGTTTAGGTCATGCACTTTAGTCCATTGCCATTTTTTTTCATCCATGAGCTCTTGTAATGGCTTAAGATTGGCAATTGGGTGACTAACTAGCTCCCTCGTCAAAGACTCAAGGATTTTGTGGAGTTGGTCTATTGGACGAGCTATAGAAAGAAGTAGGTGTTGGTTACTACTAGGGCTTTTGGCCATCATACAAAGTGGCACTGATGGTAGGGTCTTTCCCTTTGGCAACAGAGATGCGGTGACTCTATGGGACTCATCGACTATCTTTGCAGCTAGCTTATAATCCTCTTCATTGTTTGAGAACGGCAAGTTGATAGTGGCTAGCACATGCATCAAATCCCACTCGTCCTCAAGGAAGGGGATATACTTTGTTAGTGGTCCCTAAGAGTTCCTGGATTGTGAGTCTCCCTTTAAGATAGAGGAGATGGTATCTAAGTCAATTAGTGTGGTCTTCCAAGTATCCATCTCAACTCTTATTGCATCCAATCTGTTACTTAGGAATATAAGACCATTACTCCATTCTTCGATTGCTCATGTGTTTCGCATCCAAGGTCGGCCAAGAAACATATTGTGGTCTAATCCTTTCATAACTATGAAGTTCATGGAGAACTGGACACCTGCTATTTTCAAAGACTAGTCCTTCAATACTCCAAATGGTTTAACTTTCATGCCATTAGTCAGTGTGATGTTAAACCTTGTTGTCTCCACTAGTGGGTTACCCCAAGCTTGCAAGATTGTATGGCTAAGCACATTGACTCCCACTCGTGTGTCTACAATCCCCTTTCTTATGGCATCTCCTAATGCTACCACTGGTAGAACTACATGCATCTCTGTGTCCTCCCAAACAGCATTTACATGCAAGGATTTAGGTACTCAATTTAGTGTTAGGCTAGGTATCTGAGTGGATGTGTCGTGTTTGTACAAGTTTGTTGATGTCGACTCATTAGATCCCTCTACCCACTGCTTTCACTCTTGCCATAATGAGGGACTTTGCCTAAGAAAATCCCCGCAAAGTTACAGGGGCCGATATCAATGTTATAAGTAGACTGCTAGTCGCTTGCCTTTCATCAGGCCCTACACTCTTTTTCCACTGATCTTGGGCTGGCATCTAGGCCTTGTCTTCATGGTGCTGTATGAGGTGTAGATGCGTCTCTTGATTCTATGCGCATTGGTGAGATAGGGATGCTCACACTTGAGAGTTTGTCAATCTCATCTTCTAGGATGGGCTTGGCATCCTTTAGATGCTCTTGGGCTTCTCTCACCTACTCCTCCTTAACCTTGTCAACCACTTCCAATTGGTGCCTTGGATGGGGATATTCTCCAATCTTGGCACTCTCCTTCTCTATTTTTTTGGGTGCTGAAGTCTTAGCCTTTGCATATGTGACTTGCTTTCCCCTCGTCAACGTAGTTGCACTATCTATTTTTAGTGTTATTTTCTGTCCTCTTTTTCTTCCTTCGGCGAGTCTTCTTTCCCATCAAGGATGCATCTAGATTGCTAGGTCCTAGCAATAAAATGCCAGCCTTCTTTGTTTGTGCTCTAGTCATGATGTTCAATGAGATGGGAGTGGCCTCACCATCAAGCATTTCGACTCCAAATAGTCCCAAAGGTACAAATGGCATGATAGTTGACAAGCTAGTGGACAATTTTTGCCTAGGGCATTTGGCTTACAAATGAGTGATTCCACACTTAAGGCATCTCAAGTCAGCCTTTTCTTGATTTCCTTGCTCTCGTTGAGGGCAGCAAGATGAGATGTGCCCTCTAGGTAGCTGCAAGTCGAGCATGCAATTGGTTCCTAGTTCTGTCCTCCTAGGCCTCTACTCCTTCCCTGACCTAACACCATCATTGGTACTAGTCTAAATTTCCATAAAAATGGAGTTACCCTCTTTGTCATAAGAGACATAAGGGTTTATGTATATGTCATCCTCATTTGACTCTTCTACATAGTGTATCGGTGCATCACTTGAGGTGGATGGATCACAAAGGGTCCAAGTGGTCTAGGTATGCATGTGGGATTAATGTCCATCCTTAGAACAACTTGCTTGCCAACATTATTCATTAGGAGAGCTAATGAAGCTCCCCTTCCAAAGTGTGGCAGCCTATTTTCCAAGTAGTATGCCTAGCTATATGACTCTAGGTATGGTAATCTCCTTGGTAAATGGCAATACATAGCACCATGACCAAACCTACCCCAATTGGCACAAATTCTGGATCTATGATCCATGCGCTCGGTCGGGAGGTAGTCTCCTCAGCTTTACATCTGCCAACTCTTGGCTAGGGTCAACACTTTCCTTTCTCTTGGTTACTTTGGCTAGATCTCTCGCTAACGGTTGTAGCTCTCTTTGAGGTTCTAGAGGTTACACTATCTCAGCTTGTGAGCCTCGAGTCTCTCTCTTTGAGCAGGTCATCCACACGTATGGCTTCTTCATAAATGCTAAAAATCACAAGCAAATACTGGTGCTAATCAAAACCACCTATCTAAACTTTAAGAATCTAAAGCACTTACTTGCAATTAAGATCAAACACCCTTTCTTCCTACCTATCCACCTCAAGCACCGGTTTGGTAAAAACCCTACTCCAATGCTCGATTCATGCGTGCAAGCAATCAAGGCTCAAATCCATTGGTCCCAGCAACGAAACCAAAATGTGGGAGCTTTCTCTTGACCACCAAGACCCACAGACCGCCTATTGCTCAAGCATTTTGAGTTGAATGCTAATGGCTACCTCTCACATAGCCATACACACACTCTATCCTATGAGTGTAGTGAACTTACCTCCATGCCCGATCGAGTACCCTTCTCTCTTGAACCTTCCAATAGCTCCACGATCTGAGATGTGAGCTCAAGCAACCTGAATTCTCCATCTTCAAGCTCCATGCTCCATAGTCACATGAGAGAAGAGATGAGAAGAAGGGAAGAAGAAGAAGAGAGGAGAAAATTTAGAGCTTATCCACCATGGTCCCTCACCCTCACACACTTAGTCCCTCACTCTCTCACACTCCCTCACTCACTCTCTTAAGCACAAGCAAGAACAAGAAGAAGAGAACAAGAGAAGAAGAAGAGGAGAGCCACTTTTTCCACACACTAAGAATAAGCTTCTCTATTCACTCTTTGGATTTTATACATGCCCTAATCCCTTTTGGGCACCCATTCCCTTTTTTACATGATCGGCCATCTTGCCTAGGTCCTCTTTTCCTATTCCCTTCTGTTTACATTGTCCCTTTGCCTATACCCATCTACATGTTACAAATTGCACAGGAGGGAACCTGCACTCTTTTACAAAAATTTAGGGGTGCTTTTGCATTTTAAAATGCAACTTTCCCCCTTCTTAATTTCCTGGAACTTTAAGGGTTTCCCTTGTGCTTTTGGCCTTTTCTCCTCTTATTCCTTCCATCGGACCACCTTTTTTCATATTTTAAAATTTTCTTTTGCTTCCTTTTTCTCTATCCTGCACTGGGGTCAACATACACACACACACACACACACATTTCTCATGTTTCCTTGTATTTAATGCCTTGAAATGTATATTTAACCTTGTACAATGAAGGACTAGTTTCTAGTCACAACTTCTTAACCAATCTTTTCAAAATAAAATCATGAGAACTACCATCCTCATGCTAAATAGTCACATCCAAGTCATGTACAGACACTTTTATATTTAATAAAGCATCTAAAGAGACAGGTGCACCTAATTTTCCTTCATCCATTTCTTCTTGTTGTAATGTATCACTTATCCAGTCTCATGAGCATAGTTAGGTATCTCCTTAATATTGTTCAACTAATTTGTGCTTTGGTTATTGTTGGGTGGTAATGGAACTCACCAATCCAATTGATAATATCCAAGCTTTCCACAACATTAACAAGTAAACTTGGCCTCTTTATTTTGAACATTAGTACTTGCAGTTTGCCTTGTTGTTTGAAAACTTTGCACATTGCCTTTTCTTGGTTGAAAATTGAAGACCCATTAGATGGAAAATGCTAGAGTAATAAGGCACAAAAGATTTCTTTTGGTTGACATTGTTGTTGAAGGAGTGGGGAATATTGGATTGTTGATGATGAAACATTTGAGCAATAGATTGAAATTATTTCTCAACACCATGGGTATAAGAAACAACCTAGTGAAGAGGTGTGGGCTTAAGAGAATTCAATTTAGTTGGATGCTGGATTGAAAATAATATTTGTATTTGCATTGCAACATACTCTCGAAAACTTCCTCAAGCATGCACAACAGTAAAAGCCTTAAGTTGGAAACGCTTGCGGCTTTTTTTTTGTCCTTCTTGGTTTGTTGTGTGTCTAAAACACCCTTCAAAATCTGAGCAATATGATGATCTTCATATTGAGCTGCAGAATTTTGTTGATATTTTCCCTCATAAAGCTCTCTCCTAACGAGTGCTATTATTTAGCAAGCTCTTCATTTGGAGCTTTTTAAGTGCTTCTTGAAGCTTTTTGGTCATCACTTGGATTTTTTTGGTTATTTTATGGAGCTTTTTGTTTGATTATGTTATCGCTTTGAATTTAATTATTTTTCAATTGCAAACTAATTAGATTAATTATATTAGGATGTTGAATTGCAAACTAATCACAAACTATTGAATGCTTTGATCTCTAACAAAAAATAGGTATGCAACTACTTCTAAAACATGAAGTTTTAGCATAATTTTATAAGTTTATGAAGTAATTCCAATTTAAGTGAGATCCAAAATCCATAGAGTCATACATAATTCCCGAGCATCATCAAGCCCCATGGCATGCACTACCAATACAAGGCATCATATTAAAAATAATGCAACTACAAATCATGTGAAATCATCATCGTCACTAGGATGAATAGATGGCGGACTGCATGCCACATCAACCAAGCACTGGTTGTAGAGGCTAAAATCACCCTCAAGGCACATGCAAAAACGATGCATCTCTGTGCATGCTCTACCAAGGCCGCCACAACCTGAAAAAATATCCAGCACATAGTCGAGATCCTCTGTGAACGTAGCAAGGAGCCACCTACAAAAGAAACCATTTAGTAACATCCATAACAAAAGCATGACATATCTCAATGCAAAGTATAAACCAGTCTAAGAGTGTATAACACACCTATAAAAAACTAGTGATCTTTCTGCACCCCCTCGAACCTCTACACCATCCACATAAGTGTGCTCAAATGATGTGCCCTGGAGGTCTGTCTCAAAGAGGAAGCTACGAGAGGCAGGAAACATGTATGGGCTAACCCTCTCGCCAGCCTCTCTATCATATGAAGGGACATGCATCCCTCAATAAAACAAGCCAATAGTAAGGTCCATGACCTAGCAATGGAGAATCATCTTGTTAGCTACTTAAACTTTTATTTTAAAAAGTTACAAGTTTGTCTTCAACACACTTACCTCATCTCGAGTATTAGGGTGTCTATATCCACCCTCACACACGAGAGTCCATGTGCAATGGAGCTTCAATCCAATGGCATGAGCTCCTCTAAGCACTTTTCCAAAGTGTTGTGCAAGTCCCAAAGTCACCAAGAACCCCTCATCTGCCAAGAATCTATGGGCTAGGTCCATGACACCTTTGACAAGTGCACTAGAAAATGTATTCCATTCGGGAATCCCTTTCAAATGTAAAGATGTATAAGACCATGCAATATCACATGAGTTTATAAACTAAACTAATGCAAGCACATATACCTTCTGCCTCAAGGCCAACAACAAGCAAAGATGTAGGAAAATCTGCAAACAACAACTTAGCAACCTCATATGATGGGACACCATTACACTGGTAAGAGTTGATGGTATTTCCCTCCATGAAGCGCTTAATGCTAAAATTGAAAACACAATAACAAAGCATAAGTAACCATTACAATAGATGTGTATATAGAGAATGGTGATAAAATATACCCATCCAATGCAAAATCGTCGATGTCACATCTACCAACAGAGCATCTACGATAGTTTGGTATTGAAATCCTATCATCAAAATAAAGTTTACTTACAAATGTTGATGTTGGCTAAATGTCAAGACTCAGAATGTAAAGCTAGAAATCTACATACATGTCTTGTGTATAGCGGGACATCTACAAGACTCTTGTATAGGCTCTGATGAGTCATGAACGACATAGCCCGAGAAGGTGTAGTATGTTGCAAAGATCCCTCAAAGTGACCCTTAATTTTTTCCTTTTCTTTCCAAATGCTATGCATGTCAAAACCATCTTTTTTGCCTAAATTTGTAAAGAAAAATAGGAAGGAAAGCAAATTATTTAGTGTTTAATGTTTAGATTTTATATTATCTTCAAAAAAATATAAAAATGTACTTTTAACATGACTCCAATAATCCAAAAAATGATTCTTGATTCACGTTCTAATACTTCATCCAATGAAACAACTTTCTCTTTGTGTTTAGACCTTCGCTTTATTGTCCCAACCTCATTTGATTCACTTATATTACCTACGCAATATAAAGACAATAAAATAATACTTTAATAAATTGACTCGCCAAATGAAAATCCTAAACTCTATCATTCATGCAAATTGGCTTACCCTTGCTATGCTTCAACGCATCATCTATCGTGGGGATATTCTTTCATTTTCCCATGGACTTTTTCTTCATTGTAATATCAACAGTTGCATCACTAATGGCACCTAAGTAGTGTGAAGTCAACACAATATAATATCATATTCATGCAAATTAGAAACAAGGCTACTTGGATCAAACTAAAAAATTGCATTCCATCCAATATACCCTTTGCCATGCTACCACCACAAGTCGCCTTTATCCCCACAACATGAGGGACCATGTTTATTGTATTGGACATTTCTAATTTGCAAAAACAACAAAGTTAAGAAAACACAAAAGTCTAAAAAGTTATGATAAGTTTCATGTTAAACAAATACATTTTTAGAAAGTACCATTTCCTTCATCCTCTTCTTTGTGCATAGAAATTACTCTATTTTGTTCCAGAAATCCTGCATATAAGGCAAGTATTACTAAAACAAATAGCTAAGAGCAAGAGTTACCACATATCTACTATGGTTGGCTCTCAAAGTACTTACTCTCTCTTAATTCAATCTCTTGCCGTGGAATGTCATCCAATGGATAGTCTATCCACCATGGACAAATACGCATTTCCCATTCCGACAGACCCCTCTCAAGCAGTGCTTTTGAGAACATACAATTTTCACATCCCAAGTCCATCCACTCCTCCACTTGAGGAGGGAGGCTTTCTAGCACTCCACTTTCCTGTAGACTACGCAACCATCTTTTCCAAAAACATAAGAACAAACAACAAAAGCACTCTTAAGTTAGAATACATTTGTACATATGGTATTTAGAAAATATGGTTTCTTTATACTAGAAATACCTGTATACCACCCTCTTGCTTGATTGTGTGAGCTCTGGAACCTTCTCAGAGTCTCCAACATTCTTCATTTCACCAAAAATATTTGCAAATGCCTTTAAAATATGTAAACGTCTTTGGCCTTTTAAAAAAACATCAAAGCCTCCTGGAATCTCAGTGCCATCAACTTGTAAGCTCCTGATCAATAAGGAGCATTCTCCAATCATATGAAACCAATACACCTCTTGCTTCATGTAGCTACGAAATCTCCTTACATTCACAAAGTGTGACATAGTGGAGTCATTTGCCTTTGTGACAGTCATGAGAAGTAAAATCTCCTTTTTTCTAATATATTGGTTATTGAACAAAACATAGCTTCAATATTGTTGAACCAAATTATGTTCAATTCCAAAAAATAAGAGAACATTAGTCCATGAGGAAAACATACCTCTCCACAGCAATATTAGCACTACAAATGGCATACAATTTGTCCTTGGTAATAGCCATCATGTTCTTTTCATCCCAATTCAATGCAAACAAAACAGAAAAGAAATCCTCTCCATGCACAGGATTAGCTATTCCAAGGTACTTGTATCCTTTGTCCCTCAATTTATATTGCTCTTTGTTTATGAATTGTTTTCTTTTTGCCTCATAATTTGCCTCTGGCAATGCAAGCTCTTTGAGGCGGGCCTCCTCTTTGAGTATGGCAGAGTTATAGTCATCCTAAATAGAAAAACCACTACACTATTCTTAGTTATGGTTGAATTCAAGATACCACAATTTGTTATGCTGAAAACTAAAATACTATACCAAACTTTTTACCTTCCACACCAAAAGTGATATTAGCAAACATGGGTTCTTGTACCATGGATCATTGCCATGGTTACTTTTTCCCTCAATTTCATACTCTATTTCAGCCCACCGTCTTTGAGAAGGGCTCATCCTTTCCAAAATGCTTTGTTTATCAGCGATGCCAAACTTTTGGAACATGAAAATTTCACGGCCTAGGTTGGGTTTGACATGTGCTCTTGTTACACTAAAACATTGAAAATTGTCTTTAAATTTTAAGATTCACACATAAATAAAATCTATTCACATTCACATAACTAATAAATGAAACCTATTGGCATTCACACGTAAATGAAACCTATTGGTATAAATAAAATATCTTGACATTCACACATAAATTATCTTTATATTTTCAGATTCACACATAAATAAAAACTATTGGCAATATTCACACACAATTGATGATCTATTAACCCATTTGAAAAAGTTAATAGTGATAAGTATACTTACGCATTTGATGTATCCAATGCTAACAATAGTTCTCCTTCTTTCTTCTTCTCCACTTGAATGAATTGGCATAGAACTCTAACATGTCGCGAAATATCTTCATTACAAACTACATACATCAAATAATAAAATAAATAATTAGTCAAAGAAGGAACTATCATCACAATAAACAAGAGAAAGCATGACAATGCATAGTTACCTTCCTTTATCCTCTTCATCCATGTCTTCAACCTATGATTACCATCCCATACCAAAAACTTGCGCCCTCTTAAATCAACCCACTCATCAATCAATTCATCTTCAAACCTTTGGTTAACTTCTCTCCAAAGAGGGCCCCACTCTTCCAAATTTTGGGGAGATACATCCATTAGCTCACCAGTGGGCCTTCTCAAAGAAACCAAAAATTTCCCCATTGTTTCCATATACGAAGCATTATCGAAAGATAAAATCAACCATGTAGCAGAACTAGATGCAAGACTTATAGCCTCATAGGGCACAAGTCTACACAAAGGGATAGGAGGAGGAGAAGTAGACCTCGTTACAAAAAATGAGGCCAACACATCTGACATAAGCCCAAACTTGACATTCTCTCCAATGTGTCTATCATGCTCACTGACCTCTTTCTTTTCTTCATTAGCAACATCCTCATTCACCTCTTCATTTTCCTCATGTACAATTTGCAAATCTAAAGATCTCCCCTGTGTTGTTTCACCACACTCCGTGGTGGTAGTGTTTGAACCTCCTGACCACATTTTCGCCCCCGCACCCCCAAAGGGGGGATACCCCCAACCCCTTGTTCCTGTCTGCGTTGACGCAGACAATGCTGAGTGTTTGACAATTCCAATCCAAAAAAATCAAATCACGTCACACTTATTTCTTTAGGATGATTTGCGTACGATTTAAAAATGGTTTAATTTTTCATGCCTTGGACTCTCGCGGTTTACACCCACTCTATATCGAGGGGGGGTGTAGGGGGGGCATCAGCCCCCCTACTACTGTCGCAGGGGGTTTAGGGAGGAGCAGTGGTTTAAGGATGAGGGGCTGAGAGGGGAGTGGTTTAGGGAGCAGGGACTGAGAGGGGAGTGGTTTAAGGAGGAGGGGCTGAGAGGGGGGCGGCTATTCACTACCCGCCCCATTTCATAAGGTACCCCGCCCCCCCACCGGGTCGTCTGCGTTGACACAGATAGCGGGTAGGTATTGAGGGTTCCCCCTCCTCGCCTTCTCCCTCTCCTCCTCCTCCCTCTAAAGGGGGCTGCGCCCAACCCCCGAGAGTTTTCTGTGTTAATGCAGACAGCCCCGGGTGTCCCAAAGGTCTCCTCCTCTCCCATTTTTTCAGTTTACCGTCTCCTTCTCTACATCCCCTTTCCTTCTCTCCCCTCCCATTGTTGTCCTCCCATTTTTTTAGTTTATCGTCTCCTTTTCTACCTCCCCTTTCCTTCTCTCCCCTCCCATTGTTGTCCTCCCATTTTTTTAGTTTACTGTCTCCTTTTCTACCTCCCCTTTCCTTCTCTCCCCTCCCATTGTTGTCCTCTCATTGTCTACATGCTCTTCCATTTCTTTCAGCCATGGAGGAAAAATGAAACTTGAAATATAGATTTTCAGCCAGGATGGAGTGTGGAGCTTACCCGGTGAGTTTGATGGAGAATGTTGATCTTGTTTGAGCTTGTTGCAGGGGATGTTCTCCTTCTTGCTTCTTCTTTATGCCTTCCAACTTGCAATGGGAGAGAAGAAGAGGGAAACAAAAGAGAAAAGGAAGAAGAAGAAGAAGAAGAAGAATAAGAATGACAAATAAGAAGATATGTTTAAACCGTTACACACAACTTTCAATGGCAAGCGGTACGTGCATATTGAACATCCATCATGAGAGAATGTTTCTCTCGAACACCGAAAATTATTTACTAAAAAATGTAAATGCCGACGTCGCTTGACATGTGATAAAATAAAACATGCTTATAAAAATATGTGCTACAACATGACATGATTTTCAAAAAGACATGATTTATTTTCGAAAAGACATGTTTTTTAAAAAAAATTATTTAACTAAATCTTGTGATTTTTCAATATGTAGACTTTTTTAAATGATTTGGTTCATTAATGGACTGATTCGCAACTTCAACTATCACTAAGAACTTGCCCATGGAGTAAGAGCTCATTTAATCCATATTTGGTGGGGGTAACGGACTATTATTTCTACGTTCAAAAAAATTGATAAACAATAGGCATGCTATTAGATATAATATTTCGCCTTCATAGCTCCATTGTTTGCTGAGTTTCAAACCGGTTTTTGTGAGAGACGATGGGAGAAGTTACTCTTCAATGGTCAATCGACTCCGAATCACTGGAATGTGTTGTGCCCTTGAGGGATGGAAATATTCTTGTGAGCTCTTATTTTCTTCAATCACTTCTATCCCCTGACCGGAAGCTGGTAGGTTTGTATGCTATTTTCCAACTTAATGCTTACAGTGAAGAGATTGCGGTTCATGGCCAACTGGATATCAATGGTGCGGAGCAATTTTTGCTCGATTCTTCTCTTTCATGTCAGTATAAAATAGTACATTGTGATACCACTGTCACCATGGACCAAGATGAAGGACTACACACTGTAGAAAATAGCAAACAAGCTCATTCACTTTCATGACCTGTTGTAGACATTACATTCGATTCCTTCGCAGAGACGTCATCTCAAACTTCTTTGCCACTTATAACAAATGCTTTTTGTGCACCCGCCGACTATTGACTTAGAGTCGGATGATGGACTTGATAGTCCTCATTCATTTCCACAAATAAAGAAATAGATTTTACCTTGGATTGCTAATAGCCCCAGAGGAAAGAAGTTGAAGGCTTTATTGCAGATGAGTGAAGGCCCTTTTTTTGTTAGTGAGATTTCAAGGGAGTACAGTGGTTCTGTTGCTTTCGTTCTTCTGCCGACATATGGCACATCTTCAAACATGGATGGGATGCAGCAACAATATGATGGTCATGTCTGGACAAGACCCCATCCAACTAATATCTTCCCTGATGCTACTTCGAGAATTAGCCATTGCCTTGGAGACTTACAATGTCATCGAGTCAATTGTCCTTACTATGAGAGCAACAATCAACATAATAAAATGTATTTTCATGGTTACCTCAATAGCACAGTGAGCAAGGGGCTACTTGCAAGTGAAGAAAAACATTCAATCACGTGTCACTATTGTAGTAAAGTTGTCACTTGTTATGCAACTTGTGATTGCAAAGTTTATTACATTTTGCCAAAGGACACAAGAATGGAGAGATTGATGCTTCATGTAGGCACTCAGACACACAATGTGCAACCAGGGACTTCAATGGCTGCAATTAAAAAAATTAGATCTCTAGTTCACTCAGTTTTGCAAGTGAATCGACACTGTGGTGCTAGGAAGATTCAAATGATTGTAGCAAAACAAATTATCATTGAATCATTGACAATTAATGGTTCAATGGTGGAGGGAGAATAAGAGCTTACAAACTTTTTGGAGGAGTTGATGCCATTGGTTCAAAATTAGAGGTTAGCTTCGGTTATTCAGGTCTGCAAACTATGGTTTGTAGCATTGTTATTAGTTTAACAAACTTTCATTTGTTGAGGTTGCAGGTTCAATAGTAACGTGACATGCCAGAAAAAAAAAAGAAACATGTGTTGTTGGAGATGGCTTTGATAACATTTTGGAGTTGAAAAAAAGATGCATGTTTCCTTTTTTTCATGGTAGTAGATTTCCAAGGCAAGGAGGGGTGGGTGAAAAAAGTTACATTTTCAAGATGTCTACTAAAGGATCCGGCTCTGGAGTGGAATTGGTTAATCGAATGCGACGCTTAGGAAATGGAGACCTTTGCAAGTCTTGGGTTCACTTTGACTTTACACACAGAATAGATGACTGGGCAACAATGTCTTGTTCTGTGTACGATCCATGGTTTTTTCGGGAACCTTACTTGTTATCAATTTTCGTTGACATATTCTAGTTGCTAATCACTGTATTTCTTATTGCAGCTTGAAGGGCATCATGGTGATTGCAATTCGTGATACAAAGGAAGAGGATACAGAAACACAAATTCTTTTTTGGAGATGCCTTAATAATGTGATGCTTGAGTGTGGACACCCTCGTGCAGACTTTGCAGGTTTTATGGCGGATGAAGCCGGTGCAAATTGGATGGCGGTCCGCATTGTTTTCAATGCGGGACCTGACAATGCTTTAGAAGGAAGAGAGTGATCGTGTTTGTTTCACTGGGAACAAAGCTTACAAAAGCACACAACAAAATACGTGCCTTCAAACCTTCGGAAGCATCACTTGAATTTATGTGAGAGGTGGCACCTTTCAAAATCCATTGAAGAGGGCAATGTCAAGATTGTGGGAGAGAAGGAAGGAGTCTCACTTGAAGCTTTCTTGCTTGCACAATGGGGGAATACACACAAGGGTGGAGGCTGAAAACAGTTTTCCTCTTCTTAGTTGTGTAAGCCAAAAAGAACTCTAGTACAAAGAAATAGAAGAACCCTCTATATGGGTCTCAAACCAAACTCAACTAACTAAGGTGGCATACTAACTGAGCCACGAACTAGAGAAGATAAGGATAGCTATCATGTAGCTATTATTCAGGGGCGGTGTACCAACCGCATCTGCAACTGACAAGTCGGTGACATAAATACACAACGGTCACCCTCGCGTATCACAAGTGGAGCTCGATATCTCAACACTCCCCCTCGAGCTCAATCCCAATTCCTGCACACCAAGCAGGTCTCTGAACTTGCGCAGCTTCTCTGCGCCCAATGCCTTCGTGAATATGTCAGCTACCTGATCCTCTGTGCTGACATAAACTAGATCAATAAGACCTAGTAAAACCCTCTCTCGCACATAGTGATAATGCACCTCAATGTGCTTTGTTCTAGCATGATAGACTGGGTTATTTGCCAAGTGTATACTACTCATGTTGTCACAATAAATGACAACTGGCCCATCTGTAGACTGATGCATATCATAAAGTAGCTTATGCAACCAAGCTACCTCACATGCAGCCATTGCTGCACCCCTGTACTCAGCCTCTGTGCTCGACAAGGCAACTGTAGGCTGTTTCTTGCTGCTCCAAGTGACTGCAGCACTCCCAAAAGAGAACACATATCCACTGGTAGATCGTCTATCAGAAATACAACCAGCCCAATCAACATCAGTGTATCCATGCAACTGTATCTGAACCCCAGTCTCATAAAATAGTCCATACTGCAATGTGGACTTCACATACCTGAGTATGCGTCTAGCCGCATCCAAATGTGGTTTCCTTGGAGCCTGCATAAACTGACTTACCAATCCAACAACATAGCTCAAATCTGGCCTGGTAATAGTCATATAAATCAAACTTCCTACTATGCGTCTGTATATAGTAGGGTCTTCTAGAAGCTCACCTGCATCTGTGCTCAGCTTCACATTCTGCTCCAAAGGAACTGAAATAGGCTTACAGCCTGTCATCCCATATTTGGACAGCATGTCCAATCCATACTGCCTCTGCAAGAGCTGTATCCCACTTGGTGATCTAATCACCTCAATGCCCAAGAAATAATGCAGCTCTCCCAAATCCTTCATCTCAAACTTCTGCTTCAATAGCATTTTCACATGAAGGATATCTTCATCACTGTCACCTGTCATAATCAAATCATCAACATAAATGACAAGTAGCATAATACCTTTCTCTGTTTTTCTCACATAAAGTGAGAAATCTGCCTTGGAAATCTGAAAGCCAATAGTGACAAGATATTGTCCTATCTTGTCAGACCATGCTCTAGGTGCTTGCTTCAAGCCATACAAGGCTTTCTTCAACCTGCAAACAAACTCAAGATGAACAACATGCACATAACCTGGTGGCTGCTCCATATAGACCTCTTCTTGCAAATCACCATGCAAGAAGACATTCTTTACATCCATCTGATGTAAAGACCGTCCCTTTGAGGCAGCCATAGCAATGACTGCTCTTACGGTTGCCATCCTTGCAACCGGACTGAATGTTTCTTCATAGTCAATGCCATATGTTTGTGCATACCCCTTGACTACTAATCTTGCCTTGTATCTATTCACAGAACCATCTGCATTGTGCTTCACCTTATAAACCCACTTACAGCCAATTGCATTTTTACCTTTAGGCAAAGGTACCAATTCCCATGTAGCATTTGCTTCCAAGGCATCCATTTCTTCATCCATGGCTTTCTCCCATTTTTCTTTTCCCATGGCTTCCTCAAAAGAAGTGGGTTCTGGTTCCTGTATCACTTTGACCATATATGCATAGTGAATGGCTGTAAATCCATCATATTTCAGCCTATCCACAGGATATCTAGCTCTCGTAGACCTGCGCAAAGTAGGTTCACTCCCAGGTGCTCTCAAAACATCCCTGGTCTTCCTTACTCCAGGTGTAACAATAGAAGGAATACCCAACTCATCATCAATGCTCTGTTCTGAGCCACTGGATTCACCATCCACATAAGAGTGACCTGCATTCACATCAAACATGGGCTGATCAACCTTCTCTTTTTCTTTTCGTGATACCTGCATACCACTATCTGCATTACTTTGAGAAGATTCTCCTGATCTCAATCTGCCTGTCCATGGCGAAGAATGTGAACCACTACTAGAGGACGCTCCAGGTCCACTAATATTTTGTGACTGCTGCTGTGAATTCTGTGCAGCATTACCATTTTGTGCATCTACATCATCAATCACATTTACTAGTTTATACCAGCTACTCATCTCATCAAAAACAACATCTCTACTCACTGTAAACTTACGAGTAGAAGGGTTATAGCATCTATACCCTTTCTGCTGCAAAGAGTAACCAATAAAGATGCACTTCTCAGCTTTTGGATCCAACTTGGATCTCAACTCATCTGGCACATGTACATAGGCAATGCAACCAAAAATTTTCAAATGAGAAATATCTGGTTTCCTACCAGTATACCTCTCCTCTGGAGTCATCCCATGTATTGCTGCAGTGGGAGTCCTGTTCATTATATAGACTGCTGTAGCAACTGCTTCAGCCCAATAAAAATTTGGCAGGTCTTTTTCATTGAGCATGGCACGAGATACCTCTCCAATATGCCTGTTTTTCCTTTCTGCAATTCCATTTTGTTGTGGGGTATGACTGCATGAATATTGCTGCTTTATGCCATGCTCCTGCAGGAACCTTGCAAACTCATTTGAGAGGTACTCTCCCCCTCCATCTGACCTTAGGCATTTTATCTGCAGGCTTGTTTCTTTTTCAACCATCGCTTTAAGAGTTTTGAAATGCCCAAAAACTTCACTTTTCTTTTTCATAAAATACACCCAAACTTTTCTGCTATAGTCATCAATAAAACTGACAAAATAATGACAGCCTCCAAGAGATGCAGCTTTAGTTGTCCACACATCAGAGTGGATTAATTCCAATGGCTTCTTACTCTCTTGAACATGTCTAGGAAATGGTTTCCTTGCCTGTTTTCCAAACTGACAGGCTTCACATACCTTATGCATTTCTGCAACCTTGAATTTAGGCAATCCTGCAACAATGTTTTGGGCATGCATTGATTTAAGTCGCTGTACATTAACATGACCAATGCGTTTATGCCAGATATCAATATCTGCAACTACACCGGTCCCATGTGCAAACATTGCTGCACTCAATTCAGGCATGTCTGCATCCAATGTAAACATTCTGCCCTTCTTTTTTCCTTTTGCTATCAAGTGACCTTTATTTTTCATATCCTCAACAAAGCATCCATGAGGATTAAATCTGACCTGCAAGCCCTGTTCAACCATTTGACCAACAAAAACCAAATTCTTGGTGATATTCGGGACATGAAATACATCGGACAGGTATTTCTTTTTCCCATCCTGCATAGACAAAGGAATTTTTCCAATCTGCACAATCGGATGTGCAGTATCATCACCAGTCTCCACAAATCCTGGTTTTTCCATTTTCCTTGCATCCTCCATCCATTCTGCATGACCTGTCATGTGGTTTGATGCACCTGAGTCAACATACCACACATCGTTGCTTTCTTCTGCATTTGTCACAGAATTGTTCATGTGCTGCACCATAAACAAATGCTCATTTCTGTCATCACCCTGTCTACTAGAAGATGCATAATTTCCTTGTTGCAGTTTTCCATTCATGATGTCATTCTGCTTTTTATAGCAGTCTTTAGCCATATGACCCATTTTACCACAATAGTAGCATTCAACATTACTGTTTGCATTTTGGCCTCTTTGCCATCCACCACGACCTCTTTGGCTCCCCTTGCCTCTAGAGTTACCACGTCCTCCTCCATAGGACTGGTTTTCTTGAGTTTGCTGCATATTCTGATTTCTACCACGGCCTCCAAATCGGCCTCCTCTACCTCTGCCTCTACCTCTTCCAGTATTTGAGTAGAAGACAGCTTCTTTTGAAGTTCCTCCTAAAGAAGATACACCACCATTTCTCTGCTCCTCAGAAATTAGAAGAGCAATCAACTCTTCAAAATCAGGAAATCTTTCACGGACGGAAATGGATGTCCGAAACTGCGCATAATCCTTTCCTAGACCATTCAAGGTCACAGAAACTAAATCATCATCTTCCACTGGCGACCCAATGGAAGCAAGTGCATCTGCAATCTTCTTCACCTTCATGTGGTAGTCATTGATGCTCATACTTTCTCTTTGCACGTTATGCAACTCTTGCTTGAGCTGCATTTTCCTGGCTTGCGTATTTGTACTATACATTTTTTACAGAGTATCCCATGCCTCCTTTGGCGTACTTGCATCCTGAATATGCACAATCATAGAGTCTGAAATACTGATAGACAGCCAGTACATAACTTTCCTGGCTCTCTCATGCCATGATTTGAATGCCTGCATTTGCTGTTGATTGGGAACATCAGGAAGAACTGGTTCTTCTTCATTTCCTGCAACAAATTCCCAATATCCTTTTCCCATAAGGAAATTCGTCATTCTAAACTTCCATGCCTGGAAGTTGTTCTTGTCAAGCTTTTCAGTGACAATCTGTGAAAGAGAATCAGATGCCATTACAGAATACTGCAAAAAATTATGTCACTGCAAAAAACACAGCTTCACCCTCACAAGGGCAAATCTGCAAAACTGACGAAAGTGGTATTTGACCACACAGTCACTTCCTAGTGACGATTTCGCATAAACAGGAACCAATGATGATTCTGAAACTCCCAATGTCTCTGCGCACAAGCATACGATGCAATTTCTACAGTAACTTTTCACCGACCTGTAGAACAGTGGTCGCACAGCATAAAATAGGGTTTTTTTCTGAGTGCGTGCAGAAAACTTCTGCCTTCAAAATAGGCCCCGAAATGGCCTCAAATCAAAAAAACAAGGTCACCATGGGCTAAAGCCCTTTCCCGCAGCATATAGTGCCCTCTTGCTTCACCGCGAAGGGCGTCTCAACTTGAGACAATGCACTCCTGCACTTTCCGGCTGTGCTACCTGCAAAGATCTGCTCCCAAAACAGAAAATGAAAGCAACACTGCTCCTCTTACCAGAACACCGCGAGCTTGGCTTGCTTTCTTGAGCTCCTTACTACGAACAAGGCTCTGATACCATGTCAAGATTGTGGGAGAGAAGGAAGGAGTCTCACTTGAAGCTTTCTTGCTTGCACAATGGGGGAATACACACAAGGGTGGAGGCTGAAAACAGTTTTCCTCTTCTTAGTTGTGTAAGCCAAAAAGAACTCTAGTACAAAGAAATAGAAGAACCCTCTATATGGGTCTCAAACCAAACTCAACTAACTAAGGTGGCATACTAACTGAGCCACGAACTAGAGTAGATAAGGATAGCTATCATGTAGCTATTATTCAGGGGCGGTGTACCAACCGCATCTGCAACTGACAAGTCGGTGACATAAATACACAACGGTCACCCTGGCGTATCACGAGTGGAGCTCGATATCTCAACAGGCAAGAGGAATGCCACAACTATACAAAATTGGTGGCAGCAAGTAGGACTACCTCGAGATAGTACCGTACCATTGAAGAGATGGATCAAATGGTGGGAGAATAGGATAGACCATTGGGGTAGTACTACACATGTAAATGTTTTTTTTTGTTTCTATTTGTTATATACACATGTATTAATATCATTGGGGTGGGAATACCCAAGTATGAGAACAAAATAGACATGTAAGAGGAATTGCTGAGTTTTTTTATTGGGTTGCAGGCTTCCTTGAGTCCTTGGGAGAGGGCTTGTATTCCCAACACAAATCTTTCTGAGAGCGTGCATGCAAGTTGGTTGGCAAGGGAAGATGGAAAGAAGAAAATTGGTTTGCATGATGTATGCATCACTGACTTGATCAACTCATATATTCAATGTTCAAGGCAACTGGCCTTCACAACTGGAAGATACTTTGGAAGTGGTCTCGACATGGATGCTCTTATTAATAGGGTGGTTGCAAGAAATACCCCTTCACCTGCATTCATAGCTCGAACGGTTCAAGGAGCAGTTCTTGGCACCCCCATGTATGGAGAGCCTTTCATTTCTGGAAACAAAGAAACAGTTCAAAGGAAAAGAAGAACTCTAGATGGTTGTAGCTCTCATAAACCTGGCTATGTAATGGAGTCAAGGGATAGAAAACAAAAAGGACGACCACACAAGATAAATTTTCAAAATAGAAATGACCAACCTACAGAAGTGGGCTTGGACCATGAGGTGCATGCAGTGCCAATTGAAATGGATCTCCCAACTAATATTGTCTCAGAGGAGGAAATGCATAGAAGTTTGTGGGCCATCCAGAGAATGTCTGTTCATTGCAAACGAAAATGTTTTGGTATTATAAATAGAAAGAAGTGCTGCAATGTGATAGAAAGTAGATCACTTGGGTTACTATGCCCTTCATTTTGGTCAGAGAGGGAATTTCAAGGTAAGCCTATTGCACAATGGTTCTGGTTTTGCAGTCATGATGTGGAGCATACATGGGATGTTGATAAACAAGTTAAGCATGTGCCCTTGCGACCAAGGATTTGGTCTATTGACAAGGGCACCAATGCTTCTGCAGAGGAGATTTCAATTCTTATAAAATGAGGTTTTGTATTCAAGCATGATGGCATTCCACCTACCCCCAAAAATACTATGGCCCATGGGACAGAACCACTTACCTCTTCAAGTGGCAAGCGAAGAAAAAAATGGAGACATGGTATTTCTAAGGATGCAGAAAGAAAATTTGCGTTGGCTGAGGCATTGGATGTAGTTTTCATGGAAGAGAAAGTAGTGGTGGCAAATGAGAAAGTCATATTTTATGTTATGTTAGAGCATTTGTATGAGGTGCATGTCAATCCCGAGGCCTTCTGCACGTGTCATGACTTTCAAAAGAGAGAGTTGGAAAGTAAACCCTTCCTGACCTGCAAGCACATGTATTATGTCTACATTCGTGTGCTTGGGATGGACAAAAATCAACATATGATGATGCATCAACCTTCCCTTAAGCAAACTAATTTAAATTTTATGATTGCTCTTCCGCAATGCATAAAATGCAAATCAAAGACTTGAGAGTTTTATGTTGGCTACTGTTCAATGAGATGGGGACCATGCAGTACTGAATGAAAGATTTAAAGGGCATATGAAGAAGTGGAGGTGGACGTTCATTTTGGATACATGATGTGAAGGGACCACATATTTGGTATTTTTCTTTTTGAGCATAATGAAAACTCTAGTAAAAGTAGACATTATTAATCATGGACTAGTTATCCATTTGTGGACATGATTGGACGAGGATCTAAAAGTGGAATTATTGATCATGCTTTTTTGATTCATTGAGGGGGCAATCTATTTATAGGTTAGGGATCTCTTTATAAACTATGCTTATTTAGTATGCAAAGTAATTTCATTTTTCCTAATTTGATGCTCCAACTTCATTTTTTTTAAGCCAAAATTTTTTCAAGGTAATCTGGATCTTGCTCCTCTTCTCCTATTATGAAAAGTATGCAAGTTTATTGTTTGCCTTTTGCTATGATGAATACATCCATAAAGCTTAGTATTCACTGAGGGGGGTATCTATTTGTAGTTGATGGATCTCATTATAAATCATGCTTATTTTGTGTGCAAAGAAATTTCATTCTTCTTAATTTTAATTCTCCAAGTTCATTTTTGCTAGTTGTGACAATTTTTTTCTCAAGGTAATCTCGATTTTGTTTCATAAAGCTTGTTGATCACTTCATTTTAATTCCCCTCAGAGGATTGTCTATTTATATGTGAAATATCTCTTTATGAATCATTCTTGTTTTGTGTGCAAAGCATTTTTATTTTTCCTGGTATTGATGTTCCAAGTTCGCTTTTGTTGATTGTGATACTTTTTTCTTAAGGTAATCTTGATCTTTGTCATTTACTCCTATTATGGAAAGCATGGTTACATAGAATCTAATCATGTATCATCTACTCTAGTCACATTTCTAATATATATTATGGTTGCTTCTCCTTCCCATGTTACACCTTCTCAATTGTTTGCTTCCCCTTATCATGCTATCAAGGTGTTTTTTTATCTAAACCACGTTCTAATTTCTAATTTTCATTTGTTAATTGGGTATTTTTTATCTAAACCATGTTTCATCTAACCTTTGATTGGCAAGTCTGCTATTGATATAAACCATGGCCAAGTTTGATGTTGAACCAAACCATGATATGGTTGCTTCCTGTCCTTATGCAACAACTCTACTCTTTGCTTCTCTTTTGCATATTGCTCTTCCTTCCACTTTCCATAGTCAATTATACTAATTTTTATTTTTAGCACAAGGTTTTCTTTAAATTCTACATGAGTCAAATCATGCCTAAACCTACACAGGAGGAGCTAGACATGAGAAAGACCTTCAGAACTGCAAATGGTAAACTAGATTCGTTGTCAAAAGCTACAAACTATGATGAGAAGTGGTCAATAAATGATGCAACCTTTGCCATTGGAAAGGTTAAACAAATACTTGGCCAAATTTTTCAACAAGAGGATGAAAATGATATATCCCTTGTAGATATGTTAGAGTTAAAGCTCCCTACAACCATTGTATATATGAGAAGCTTTGGAGTGATTAGTAAAAAATATGAGGAAGATATTGACATTTGTTGCTATCAAGTCCACATATCGATACTATATAATAGTTATATATAAATGGCTTTCATAATTTGCCTAAATAGTTTCAAGAAAAATAATTATATTTTCCTATATTGAGTTCTTTTTGTGTTTTGTTTAGATTGACTCATAATTTTAGAGATTAATCTGATTGATAAGGGTACTTTTTGAGATGTGTGGTAGAAACCAAATTTTGTTCATTTTTCTCTCTTCGGTATATTTTGAGAGTTTGAAAAAAATGGTCCCTTGAATAGCTTGTTTAATACAAATTTTCAATATGGGTAACAAGATTATCCCTCATAAAGTTACAAATTTTGTGAAAAAACTTCAAATTGGGGGCTTGCTTTTTTAAATCCCCCTCTCCTAACAATGTTCAAATTATGTTGAAGAAGATGGATTTTTTGTTACAGGGAAATTTTGATCATGATGAAGAGTAAGATAAGTTGCACATGCCATATCATATGTAGGTTTAGCGGAGGTGGGTCTCATGTGGCTACAAGTTCACCAATGGAAAACCATAGGAAAGACCATTTACTTCAATGTTTCATTTATATATATACATGATATTATGAATGATAATCTTCATGAAGGTTTTAGTCGACCACTTACAGAATATTATTTGCTTGGATTCCATAAAGCAATATTCAATACTAACATATGATGAATATATTCTCCATGTTAACTTCATCAATCTTTGAAGGTCTAGACATGTAGAAGAAATCAAATGCACATGAAATAACCTTACGTAAATCCTATAGCATGTGAATTATCCTTGAGAGAATGTGTAGAAATCAATTCCCTACGTGTGAACAAAGGTTTTTTGCTAGATGGTATTGATACTTCTTTGATGTGAATAGGGTATAATTCTAGACCTCACCCATGCAAAAAGAGAGGCTTGTGGTAGTGGTATTTATGTTAATAATGGCATGCACAAGAATAACCTTTATGGGAGCCAATAAGGAAATGTGAAAATTCTTTGGGGTCTTTATGAGAAAATAGGTTTAATAGTGGATATCCCCCCTCCCCTTTTGAAAGCAAAAAAGTAGCCACCTAAAAGGTAAGTCTTAAATTAAGCTTTAGCAAGAAAATCTTATAAGCTTTTCATTTAAAAACAAATGATGGTAGCCTAAGCAAAAATGGCAATAGCAAATCTTCGATTTGGAGCACGGGATGAAGATGACAACAAGAGGACTTGTTGATGGCAATTTTGAAATCTCCTCCTTCTTTGGTACAAACTAGTAGAGTTTGATTTGACTCTCTCCCCATTTAACAAAAAACCACTCTTCTCCTACAATACCACCAGTCAAAGTGGTGTTGACATGTCAACTATTCTCACAAGCTTTTGATTGGAGTAAGGGTTGGTTTAAAACTTTTGCAAGGTCCCTTTCTCACATACTTTTGGTCAAAGAAAAGGACAAGGAGTTAGTGAAACCAAGTCTTTTAGAAAAAAACTATTGTGCAAACCTTTTATCCGATGAATCATAGAATGAAGCTTGATGTTGATGATGTGGAAGTTTTTAAGATGGATATATGTCTTCTATTCAATATTGATGGGCAAACCAATCACCTTGCTCGGATATCAATGTTGTTAGCCTTCATCATACGATAGCCAATAATTGATAGAAAAATATAATGATAAAAAATTGCACAAGAGAAGAAAACCCCAAAACTTGCATGACACAAGATTAGGTATAATCTCTCCCCATGCATGGTGAGCACCTCCCCCATGCATGTAATTATAATATTCAATTAATCTTTTGTGCCCAAAATACATTGAGAGCATCCTTTTGGATTTCTTGCTTTTCCTTTCCTTGCACAACTTACTTTTGTGCAAATAAATTAAACACACCCTATTCTAAATAGCTCTAGAATAAAAAATAATATTATATCTCTTCTAATAAATAAACCCAAAATAAATCTATTGCACATGTGCACATGCAAAGTCCTTGCACTTATAGGTGTATACCAAACATAATGGTTCTGATAATATCTTTCCATACTGTGAAGTGCATAATTTCTACGCATTAAAATGCATACTCCAAAATAATAATTTTGCTTAACTCCATTTAGCTATCTACCCACCACAACAAAAAACACATTAGTATCCTTCCATCTATCGGTCAAATATAAGGTAACTAGTATTATATACACATTCGCACAATAAGTCACATATTATGTGACCAATAGAAAAAATCTACAATAATCAAAATCATGCATCTCAATATGTATCGTCTTCACATGGAAGGCTAGATTCTTGGCTAACTCAACAATATTCATAGAATATGAATGCAATGTAGGGACCACATCAATACTAAGGTTCTTTGGCCTAAATAGAGAGCCTCCTTGTAAGCTTCAATGGCTGCAACATACTCGATCTCGATAATAGAGAGATCCTATATTTATGCACCATGGACATCCAAGAAATAGCACCTCCAACAAAGATAAAGACATAGCTAGAGGTGGACTTCCTATTGTATCCCAATGTTATCTACCAAGTGTAGCCATATAGTGTGCCACAACTCCCACTACAAATGTTATGCCAAGACAAGCGGCTATCATGGCATGCATCAAATTCCCCATTGGAGATGCATAAGAGATCTTGGCCATCCCAATTCTTTGCTCATCTAACTCTGGATAATTGACCTGACTAAACTTCACATGAGGAGGTAGAAGATATCCAATAGGCTTACCATTTTGTATATAAAACCGCTCAAGGACTTTTTGGATACACTCCTTTTGTGACAACTAACAAAGCCCTTGACAACGATTGCATGTGATGCATAACCCGAGAATATACGAGGCTTGTCCCATGTCCTACATCTCAAAGCTCTTCTTGAGCTGAGATTTCAAGGTATCCAGCTCATCATCATGAGCTTTCCCAACAATAAGCATATAATCCACATAGAGTATCAAAATCATAAGGCTACCATCATGAACTTTCTTTCTATATAAACAAAGATTCATAGCACTATGGCTATATCCTTGGGAATGCATATAGGCAACAAACTTATGATACAATTTTCTAGGTGCCTACTTAAGGCTATAAAGCCTCTTTCTCAAGTTGCACACTAGGTGTTCCTTGCCTTTTTCTTTAAAGCCCTTAGGCTACTGCATATAAATCTCATCATGCAAGTCACCATGGAAAAAAGTCATATTTACATCCATTTGATAAAGATCCAAATCTAGCAAAGTAACCAATGCTAGTATCAAGCATAGGGTCTTTATTTTGACCACAAAAGGGAAGACTTCATTGAAGTCAACACCATGTTCATGCTTGAAACCCTTGCTACCAATCTAGCCCTATAAGTGGACTTGGGGTGTCTAGGGATACTTTTCAACTTGTATACCTACTTGCATAGCAATGCCTTCTTGCCATTAGGCAAAGGAACTGAATCCCATGTATGGTTTGTCTATTTAAGGAGTCAAACTCTGACTATATAGCCCTATCCCGTGAGAAACTATCATCTCTGTGCATGGTCTCATCATAAGAGAGAAGCTCATCTACATCTATCACCATAGCATAGACATAAAGCACTTACTAGGCTAACATGTACCTCTAATAGAGCATCTCAAAATAGGTTGATCCTGCAAAACATGTGGATCTTAGACCACTGGAGCATCAGTTGTTGTAGGCTGGCTAGCTGGCTGTACATGAGCTAGAGACTCCTTCTGAAAGATCACTTTGCATACCTCAACTACCTGCTCAGGTTGCTTATGCATCTTTTACTCATAAAAAACTACCTCATGGCTACAATTAACCCAGCGAGCATGTGGATCCCATAGGTGATAGCCCATTTCACCTATATCCCCATAACCAAGAAAGATGTAGTACACAAACTTATGATCCAACTTCTTATGCCTATCCTTAGGAACATTGTAGAATGCCTCATAATCAAAGACATGGAAATGAGCATGTGATGGTGGTTTCCCAATCCATATCTCCTCTATAACCTTGCAATCAATAATAGTATAAGAAAACTTGTTAATCAAGTGTACGGTTGTAATAGTTACCTTAGCCCAAAAGTGTTGAGTAAACCTACCTGGCTAAGCATACTGTGGACCCTCTCTTGAATCTTTGTGTTCATGCATTCGACTATACCATTCTAGGGAGGGATATAAGGGACAGTTAATTGGCACTTAATATTTTGCTCATTGCAATATTGCTCAAAAGATTTCAAGACATACTCACCCCCATTATCAAACCTTAGACATTTCAACATGTGCCTAGAATGGTTCTCAACAATGTTGAAAGGTAGACAAGACATCTGATTTCTACTTAATAGGGTAAGCCTAGACCTTATGTGAGTAATCATGAATCAAGGTGACAAAGTACTTTGCACCAGTTAGCGACTAATAGGGCATGGGACCACATACATCCAAATGAACAAGAGCCAAAGGCTCATCCATGCACTTTGTGCCATACTTCTTATGCATACTACATGTCTACTTGCCAAATAAAAAATAATCACAAGACTCAAAATACTTATAGTTGAGGGGTGGAAGATATTGCAAACTAATAAGCATTTGTTTTATTGTTGGTGTTTTGAGTAGTTTCTCAAACAAACCACGAGAAAAGTCATTGGAAATTTGGGATGCAAGTCCTTAGGTACTTGAAGGAAACTCTTCACTGTGGTATCACATACAACTCTAGAAGTGCTCTTATGGGGAAGTGTGACTCAAATTGGGCAGGTGATAGTGATTTTAGAAAATCAATTTTTGGATGTTTTTTCTCTTTAGGTTTAGGAATATTTTGTTAGATTAATAAGAAGCAATCAAGTGTGGTATTTTCTACCAAAGAAAAGTACAAGGTAGCTTGTTTTGCCACATGTGAAGCAATATGGTTAAGGAGGATCATATGGCATATGGGAGTATAGAATGACGATCCAAGAGTGCTAAGTAGTGACAATCAAAGTTACATTGCCATTGCCAAAAATCTAGTTTTCCATACATGCACCAAACATATTGAGATCTAGTATCAATATGTGCATGACTTGATCGAGGATGAGATAGTAGAGCTAGGAGAATGGAGTAGATATCTTCACCAAAGCTCTTATGAAGAATCTTCTTCGACATAGTGCATAGAAAATGCCTACATAAATCACATGACCAAAAAAGAAGAGGATGTGCGCTCCATGAATCCAAGGGCGAGCTATAGATCCTCGCCATCCGAAAGCTCATCCTGCTACAAAGGAGCATCAAATGGACTCTGCAAAAAAAAAAACAACTACATATCAGTCCACCGTACAATAATGCATTTTAATTAAAATTATAACTATGTACAAGAAAGATGAGTGACTTATTGGGCCACTGCATCCATACAATCAGTTGATCAATGCAGTGAGACCGTGTCTCTCTATATATCAAGTCTCTAGGCCACTTTGGTATGTTCTTCCAATGATCCAAGACGTTGTGCTAAAAAAATTGTTGGCACAACTATCTCATACGACCCATCACCCTCCTCCCCTCATCATTCATGATGATGGCTCCTGTCCTATCATCTACAAGGTATCCATACCCCTCTGAGGTATGCCTAAGATGTGTCCTCTCCCACCTGCGACCACGCTCCTAGGCATATCTAGGAGACCCATGTACATCTGGTGTACCTACAGGGGTAGTATCTCTCGAAGTAGCACCCATAGGGGTGCCACCTGCGGATAACTGAGCAAAAGCTGAAGTGACTCGAGTAAATGTCCCCACAAGTGTGACAAATCCCATAGGTGATGCAACTCCAAGAAAAACAATGAGACGAAGACACTGTGTCAGTACCTCCACAACAACCACCTAAGCCACAATCTCTCGAACCTACACGAGAGTGAGGAGTAGCACGTGTATCCCAAGCCGACTGCGGGGTCATTGCATCCACGTCTCTGCAACATCCCCCAGAACCACTCCCTCCATCCGTCCCAAGTCTAGACTCGTCTACTGGAAACTGAAGCATCAGAGTGCACTGAAGTAGATCTAACAGAACAACCTGATGGTGTCCAAGATAGCTTGCCATATCTCTGAATTGAGCCATCTGATCTGGAGACATTTGTGTGAAGATCTCCTATAGCTCCTCGTCGCTCATCCCTTGACTCATCATGCGGATCCAAATATCCACAAAGGTCACATGCATATACAAAAATTGATTTTAGCATAATCAATATAAATCAAGCAAAGCATGGTAATATAGATCTTAAAAAATGATCTTACTTAAAATACATATCTTATATACCCTTATAAGTGATTCATCAACATATTGAGTAGGTGGATGCTCCAAGTATGAACCCTATGGTCCCATGTCAATCTCCTAACACAACTCCGCATACACTAGAAGGTCGATAGATAGGTCATCGCAAAAGGATGAGTCCACCTCATTCTCAAATAATTCTTGGAGTCCTGTATTTCCATCATTGTTACTGGATTGTGGCTCCTCTATATGCTCCAAGCTTTCAACGGCCTCCACCCCTTACAATATTGACCCCTTTATTTGTATACGGTCCTCATCTACGCTAGGAATATTGCTTTCATCATATACTCTCGCACTTCGAGAAACTAAAGGTACAACATACCACCATCGAGGTTATTGAGGGTTTGGATAGAAAATTACATGTTCAAAATCATGTACAAGAGAGATTTAACTTTTGTGACATGTACCATGTCATAATAAAATTAAAAAAAACATGAGTTCATGCACCTATTCACAATGGGCCAATAATACAAATGTATCACGCAAATCAGTCTATCTTTTTTCAAAATCTATTTTGAGAAATCTAGATGGACCTCATAGAACTATTGCCCCAGCTCCTTCAAGTATCACTTTGAACCACTGCACATTGAATAGGATTATGAAGAAGCTACGGTAATCCATCGTGATAATACTTTGCAAGTTCCCGAAATACTCTATCTCATCTATAATGATATTTGGATCCATTACTCGTCATCGGCTCTCTTGCTCGAACTTTGCCATGATACCACAATCTGTTGTGGAGCACATTTTGTCGATACGCTCGACGCGAAATTGCCGTCTGCGCGACCACTCCACACTGTATATTTTGTATTATACATTGAAATAGTTAATTAGTTATCGCAGATAAATTCTAGATACGACAAACCCTAAATACAGCGTCATCTTTGGACTACATCCCCTTGAGAATTCCCACTCCTTAGTTGAGACCTCCGCCCCTTCGCGAGACATTACGGTCAAAGCTCCATGCAACCATCATGTTGACATAAACCACGGCATCTCCTCCATGCCCTCAGGATATGGAATCAGTCAATGGCACGTACTACGTCGAAATTCAAATAGCACTTCTTCTCGATATTTCCTGGCTTGCTCGTAACTAGCGAGCCACGTATCCATGGAGGAATGGTGCAACATACAAAAACGATTCACTTTCTCCTCCATTGTAGGATCCATCCTTTTTTCTACCCCATTTTCAACCACCACATCTCTAGTCAATCTATCATCGTCCCTTAGTGTGACCATAGCATACTATTGTCTGAATCCACAGTTGGTAGCAATTGTGAAATATGCACTAACACCTCAGACACCAACCAACCTTCAGCCATGCTACCTTTTGGATGAGCTCGTTGTCACACAAAGCCTTTTAGAGTTTTCATGAAGCGCTCCAAGAAGAACATCCATCGCGTATGAACAAGTCACGCAATCTCCACTTCCTCTACGAGATGCACCATGAGGTGGGTTTGTATCATGAGCATGCTGGTGGGCAAGTACTTCTCAAAGAGACAGACCATCTCCACTACTCCCCACCTTGCAAATTCAATAGAGGATGTCTTTATCTCCTTCTGTGAGATCCATTGCACTAAATTTGACAACCTGTAAATTGTACCGTGTATTTTTGGAGTAAGGCATCCCAGGATCGTGATCGATAGTACAAACTGTCACAAATGAAGAAGCATTACGAACAATGACTAGACTCCAAATAGCAAAATATGCAGGCCACTTACAATCCATTTGTAGTAAAAATCGGACATATCTTATGCCAATCATGGGATTTTAGCCCTGATAATTGGTCATCTTTAAAAAACGTGGACCTGAGAGAATGCATCATACTCATCGGAGTGTGGATAGACTTGATGATTTGCTTCACAATGCACTTTTCTTAAATGAACAAAACCGAAGGAGTGCAAGATAGCTGCAAGAGACCATTAGCATTCGACTGTGACCAAAGCGCCTCCATCTTACCTACCTCCTTCAAATCCATTCATGCCCCTGCAATGTCTCTCTTTCATGTGATGTGGTCCCATAGTAAGCTATCCACATTCTTGAAAATATGCATGGGATCCAACAAGTGGTTGATCTGTAAGTGGGCTCAATATGGCAACTCGTAGAAAATTGAGAATCGTCGCATTTCATTTGGATGTGACTCCGTGTGGACCATTTTCATCTTGTGCCAGCTTTGGACGTTCATTTGTGTTGGAGGTTATCCAAGAAAACCTTCTCTCAGTTCATGACCCTCTGGCAAGAAAGTGGTGTGTCCTTGATATACCATCTTCTTCATGGTTTGTGACCTTCGGGAGTCTAACTATGGCCTACACAATGCACATGCATGATAACCTGAGGTAACCAAACTTGAGGTAACCACTTATCCACAGATGGAGTTCAACGAATATTAGTGGATCTATTCTACACATGCCATGTTGTCAAGCTCACCATGCCAGACATACGAAACATGTGATGTATACAGGGGATAAGCGAAAAGTGTCTAAGAACTTTTTGAGGGATAGTTTGCCCTTGCAAGTCTTGTCGATACCTATGAGCACCACACTTTGGACATGTCTCCATAGTCTTGTATTCTCCTCGAAACAGTACGCAATCATTGATACATGCATGGATATTGTTGTAAATATGTTGCGCATCATCACGAGACTCAGGCATGGTATTTGCAAGTGGTAATATATGATACTTTAGTAACCTAAAAAGAAATCATAAAACACCTTGAAAAAGCATAATTATTTTTTATGATGGTGTCGAAAAGAAATCAACGAAGCGTACGTAGAAGGTACCTAAACAACTCGGTCACACTCGCATCGCTCCACCTGTATTTTGCTTACATACTTAGGAATGTAAGCATTGTCTTCAGGTGAGATACTCAACACCCATCATATAATTGTTGAGATATCGAGCTTCACTCGTGATATGCCAGGGTGACCATTGTGCATTTATGTCATCGACTTGTTAGCTGCAGATGTGGTTGGTACACCGCCCATGAATCATAGCTAGATGACAGCTATCCTTATCTACTCTAGTTCGTGGCTCAGTTAGTATGCCACCTTAGTTAGTTGAGTTTGGTTTGAGACCCATATATAGGGTTATTCTATTTCTCTGTACTAGTATTCTTTTTGGCTTACACAACTAAGAAGAGGAAAATTGTTTTCAGCCTCCACCTTTGTGTGTATTCCCCCATTGTGCAAGTGAGAAAGCTACAAGTGAGACTCCTTCCTTCTCTCCCACAATCTTGACATGGTATCAGAGCCTGGTTCGTGGTAAGGAGCTCAAGAAAGCAAACCAAGTTTGCGGTGTTCTGGTAAGAGGACTAGTGTTGCTTTCATTTTTCAAGTTTGGGAGCAAGTCTCTGCAGGTAGCACAGCCAGAAAGTGCAAGAGTGCATTGTCTCAGATTGAGACGCCCTTCGCTGTGTAGCAAGGTTGCCCTGTTTTTTTTATTTGAGGCCATTTCGGGGCCTGTTTTGGAGGCGGAAGTTTTCCACATGCACTCAAGAAAAGGCCCTATTTTTTGCTGTGCGACCACTGTTCTACAGGTCGGTGAAAAGTTATCGTAGAAATTGCATCGTATGCCTGTCCGCAGAGACATTGGGAGTTACAGAATCATCATTGTTGCCTGTTGATGCAAAATCGTCACTAGGAAGTGACTTTGTGGTCAAATACCACTTTCGTCAGTTTTGCAGATTTGCCCTTGTGAGGCTGAAGCTATGTTCTTTGCAGTGATAGAATTTTTTGTAGTGTTCTATAATGGCGTCTGATTCTTTTTCACAGATTGTCACTGAAAAGCTTGACAAGAACAACTTCCAAGCATGGAAGTTTAGAATGACGAATTTCCTTATGGGAAAAGGATATTGGGAATTCGTTGCAGGAAATGAAGAAGAACCAGTTCTTCCTGATGTTCCCAATCAACAGCAAATGCAGGCATTTAAAGCATGGCATGAGAGAGCCAGGAAAGTTATGTACTGGCTGTCTATCAGCATTTCAGACTCTATGATTGTGCATATTCAGGATGCAAGTATGCCAAAGGAGGCATGGGATACTTTGTCAAAAATGTATAGCACAAATACGCAAGCGAGGGAAATGCAGCTCAAGAAAGAGTTGCACAATGTGCAAAGAGAAAGTATGAGCATCAATGACTACCACATGAAGGTGAAGAAGATTTCAGATGCACTTGCTTCCATTGGGTCGCCAGTGGAAGATGATGATTTAGTTTCTGTGACCTTGAATGGTCTGGGAAAGGATTACGCACAGTTCCGAACATCCATTTCCGTCCGTGAAAGATTTCCTGATTTTGAGGAGTTGATTGCTCTTCTAATTTCTGAGGAGCAGAGAAATGGTGGTACATCTTCTTCAGGAGGAACTTCAAAAGAAGCTATCTTCTACTCAAATGCTAGAAGAGGTAGAGGTAGAGGTAGAGGAGGCCAATCTGGAGGCTGCGGTAGAAATCAGAATATGCAGCAAACTCAAGAAAACCAGTCCTATGGAGGAGGACGTGGTAACTCTAGAGGCAGGGGGAGCCAAAGAGGTCGTGGTGGATGGCAAAGAGGGCAAAATGCAAACAGCAATGTTGAATGCTACTACTGTGGTAAAATGGGTCATATGGCTAAAGACTGCTATAAAAAGCAGAATGACATCATGAATGGTAAATTGCAACAAGAGAATTATGCATCTTCTAGTAGACAAGGTGATGAGACAGAAATGAGCATTTTTTTATGGTGCAGCACGTGACCAATTCTGTGACAAGTGCAGAAGAAAGCAACGATGTGTGGTATGTTGACTCAGGTGCATCAAACCACATGACAGGTCATGTAGAATGGATGCAAGATGCAAGGAAAATGGAAAAGCCAAGATTTGTGGAGACTGGTGATGATACTGCACATCCTATTGTGCAGATTGGAAAATTTCCTTTGTCTATGCAAGATGGGAAAAGAAATACCTATCGGATGTATTTCATGTCCCGAATATCACCAAGAACCTGGTTTCTGTTGGTCAAATGGTTGAGCAAGGCTTGCAGGTCAGATTTAATCCTCATGGATGCTTTATTGAGGATATGAAAAATAAAGGTCGCTTGATAGCAAAAGGAAAGAAGAAGGGCAGAATGTTTACGTTGGATGCATACATGCCTGAATTGAGTGCAGCAATGTTTGCACATGGGACCGGTGTAGTTGCAGATATTGATATCTGGCATATACGCATTGGTCATGTTAATGTACAGCGACTTAAATCAATGCAAGCCCAAAATATTGTTGTAGAATTGCCTAAATTCAAGGTTGCAGAAATGCATAAGGTATGTAAAGCCTGTCAATTTGGAAAACAGGCAAGGAAACCATTTCCTAGACATGTTCAAGAGAGTAAGAAGCCATTGGAATTAATCCACTTTGATGTATGGACTACTAAATTTGCATCTATTGGAGGCTATCATTATTTTGTCACTTTTATTGATGACTATAGCAGAAAAGTTTGGGTGTATTTTATGAAAAAGAAAAGTGAATTTTTTGGGCATTTCAAAACTCTTAAAGCTATGGTTGAAAAAGAAACAGGCCTGCAAATAAAATGCCTAAGGTCAGATGGAGGGGGAGAGTACCTCTCAAATGAGTTTGCAAGGTTCTTGCAGGAGCATGACATAAAGCAGTAATATTCATGTAGTCATACCCCACATCAAAATCGAATTGCAGAAAGAAAAAACATGCATATTGGAGAGGTATCTCGTGCCATGCTCAATGAAAAAGACCTGCTAGATTTTTACTGGGCTGAGGCAGTTGCTATAGCAGTCTACATAATCCAAAAGCTGAGAAGTGCATCTTTATTGGTTACTCTCTACAACAGAAAGGGTATAGATGCTATAACCCTTCTACTCATAAGTTTACAGTGAGCAGAGATATTGTTTTTTATGAGATGAGTAGCTAGTATAAACCACTAAATGTGATTGATAATGTAGATGCACAAAATGGTAATGCTGCACAGAATTCACAGCAGCAATCACAAGATATTAGTGGATTTGGAGTGTCCTCTAGCAGTGGTTCACATTCTTCGCCATGGACAGGAAGATTGAGATCAGGAGAATCTTCTCAAAGCAATGCAGATAGTGGTATGCAGGTATCACAAACAGGAAAAGAGAAGGTAGATCAGCCCATGTTTGATGTGAATGCAGGTCACTCTTATGTGGATGGTGAATCCAGTGGCTCAGAACAGAGCATTGATGATGAGTTGGGTATTCCTTCTATTGTTACATGTGGAGTAAGGAAGACGAGGGATGTTTTGAGAGCACCTGGAAGTGAGCCTACTTTGCGCAGGTCTACCAGAGTTAGGTATCCTGTGGATAGACTGAAATATGATGGATTTACATCCATTCACTATGCCTATATAGTCAAAGTGATACATGAACCAGAACCCACTTCTTTTGAGCAAGCCATGGGAAAAGAAAAATGGGAGAAAACCATGGATGAAGAAATGGATACTTTGGAAGAAAATGCTACATGGGAATTGGTACCTTTGCCTAAAGGTAAGAATGCAATTGGTTGTAAGTGGGTTTATAAGGTGAAGCACAATGCAGATGGTTCTGTGAACAGATATAAGGCAAGATTAGTAGTCAAGGGGTATGCACAAACATATGGCATTGATTATGAAGAAACATTCAGTCCGATTGCAAGGATGGCAACCGTAAGAGCATTCATTGCTATGGCTGCATCAAATGGATGGTCTTTACATCATATGGATATAAAGAATACCTTCTTGCATGGTGATTTGCAAGAAGAGGTCTATATGGAGCAGCCACTAGGTTATGTGCATGCTGTTCATCCTGAGTTTGTTTGTAGGTTGAAGAAAGCCTTGTATGGCTTGAAGCAAGCACCTAGAGCATGGTCTGACAAGATAGGACAGTATCTTGTCACTATTGGCTTTCAGATTTCCAAGGCAGATTTCTCACTTTATGTGAGAAAAATAGAGAAAGGTATTATGCTGCTTGTCATTTATATTGATGATTTGATTATCACATGTGATAGTAATGAAGATATCCTTCATGTGAAAATGTTATTGAAGCAAAAGTTTGAGATGAAGGATTTGGGAGAGTTGCGTTATTTCTTGGGCATTGAGGCGATTAGATCACCAAGTGGGATACGGCTCTTACAGAGGCAGTATGGATTGGACATGCTATCCAAATATGGGATGACAGGCTATAAGCCTATTTCAGTTCCTTTGGAGCAGAATGTGAAGCTGAGCGTAGATGTAGGTGAGAGTGATGACAACAAGGAAATTATGCATCTTCTAGTAGATAGAGTGATGACAGAAATGAGCATTTGTTTATGGTGTAGCACATGACCAATTCTGTGACAAGCGTAGAAGAAAGCAATGATGTGTGGTATATTGACTCAGGTGCATCAAACCACATGACAGGTCATGCAGAATGGATGCAGGATACAAGGAAAATGGAAAAACCAGGATTTGTGGAGACTGGTGATGATACTACACATCTTATTTTGCAGATTGGAAAATTTCCTTTGTCTATCCAGGATGGGAAAAAGAAATACCTGTCGGATGTATTTCATGTCCCGAATATCACCAAGAACCTGGTTTCTGTTGGTCAAATGGTTGAGCAGGGCTTGCAGGTCAGATTTAATTCTCATGGATGCTTTGTTGAGGATATGAAAAATAAAGGTCGCTTGATAGCAAAAGAAAAGAAGAAGGGCAGAATATTTACGTTGGATGCAGACATGCCTGAATTGAGTGCAGCAATCTTTGCACATGGGACCGGTGTAGTTGCAGATATTGATATCTCACATAAACACATTGGTCATGTTCCTTGCAAATCAGCTAGTAGAGCCGTAGACCTATTTTTCCCTATCTTGACAATCTTGTAGGGGCCATCCCATCTAGGTTCCAACTTCCCTGGAAACAGCTCCCTATGCGCATCGTAGTACAGAACTAATTGCTATTATTTAAAGGTATACTTCTTCGCTTTAAAGTCATGCAACTGCTTCATCCGACATTTAGCTACCTCCTGGTGTAATAAGCTCTGCAATTTCAGTTCATCCAGGTGGGCTATGGTCATGAAACGTTCAAAGAGTGAATTCTCATCTCCCAAAGAGTGGTTAATTGCAAACCGTATGGTTGGAAACTCGATTTCGAGGGGTAACACACACTCTTCCCGATAAACTAATTTAAATGGAGTATGGCCCGTAGCTCGCTTGAACGTTTTATTTTATGCCCATACCACCACATACAACTTCATGTCCCAATCTCGTTTCTTCTCCGAGACTATTTTAGACAAGATACCCACAAGCTGCTTATTAGTACTTTTGACTTGCCCATTGGCTTGCGGATTATAGGGGGTCATCTTGTTATGCTTGATTTGTCAACCTTCAGTCAGGCTTTTGATCACTTTATTCAAAAAGTGGGTTCCACGGTCCGACACTAGTTTCTTCGGTGGACCGAAACGGCAGATAATCTACTCTAAGAGGAAACTTGCAGTCTCTTTTCCATTGTCATGCCTCATTGCCCATGCTTCTGACCATTTTGTAAAATAATCAGCTGCTACTATAATGTACCTCTTCTGAGTAGTAGACGACGGGGTGATAGGACCCACAAAGTCAATGCTCCACTTCTCGAATGGAAGGATAGCCATAATAGGCATAAGTGGGCGTTTCCTATTCTCTCGGATATCATGTCTTTGATAGGTATCACATCTCTTGACGTACTCAAAGGAATCTTGGAAGATGGGCGGCCACCAATACCCAGCTCTTAAAGCTTTCTATGTTGTCAACCGTCTAGTGAAGTGCCCTCCACATGCAGAGTCATGGCACTCTTCCAAGATGAAAGGAACCTCGTCATGCATCACACATCGACGATAGATATCATCAACACCTTGCCGATATAGTGTTCCAGCGATCAAGGAAAACTTCAAAGCATGTTGTCTGATTTTTCTCTTTTTTGATTTTGATAAACCAGCTCGAGTCTCTCCTGTTGATAGATAATGTGTGATAGCAGCATACCAAGATGGGATAGAAGCTGTATCAATTTTAAACATTTCTTCGATATCACTTCCTTCAGCCAAAGTCTCTTTTGGCTCCTTGAAATCCACAAGGCATTCCACAATACCCTACAACCTCAGTGGCTTACTCTTAATCTCATAATCGAACTCCTGCAAAGTGATTAATCACTTTGCCAGACGATCAGGCAGTTGCAGCTTGTTCATAAGCAATCTAAGCCCTTCCGCCTTCGTATAGAAAACTACCTTCTCATAGAGAATGTAGTGCCTGAATTTTTTAGTCGCAAAGACTATCGCAAGGCACAACTTCTCCATGTAGGTGTAATTGATTTCTGATACGCCCAATTTTCAACTAGCAAAAGCTATCAGATGATACCACTTTTCCTCCCAGATTTGGGCTAAACAGCAGCAGCTAATACTATGCATGGTGGTTGCTGAAAATATGTAAAATACCTCGCCTCTTTTAGGTGCTTTTACTAGCTCCTGTTTCACATCCTCAAAAGCTACCTTACAAGGGTCGCTCCATACAAATAGATAGCTAAAGGATAATAAGTTCGTTAATGGCAACGTCCTTTCTGCCAAGGCATTTATAAACCTCCGATAGTACCCTATCGATGTAACAGAAAGATATGTACCTCTTTCGAAGTGTGTGGTGGACTCATAGCGACTATAACCTTGATCTTTTCAGGGTCAGTTGCTATCCCTACTGAACTGACCACATGGCCTAGCAATAGCCCATAAGGCACTCCAAAGACACACTTCCATGGGTTAAGAGCGATACAAAATTGTCTGCACCGCTCAAAGCACTTTCTTAAGATAATCAACATCCTTTCCCTTACAGTGGCTGTCCCCATGTCATCGATAAATACTTTCAACTCATCTGAGGAGATGTCACCAAAGGTCTTGTCTGCTGTTCGTTGCCATGATCTAGGTGCATTGCACAATCCAAACGCCATCACATGGTACGCAAAAGTACCAAAGACAATAATGAAAGTTGTTTTCAACTTGTCCTCTTCTCCAATTGCCATCTGGTTGTATCCTGCAAAGCAATCCATAAACGAATATATTTCCCTACCCACTAATTGATCCAAAATCTGGTCAATAAATGGCAGCGGGTAGTAATCCTTAGCCGTCTGCTTATTCAACTCTCTAAAATCTACACATAGTCGGATCTGGTTTTTTTTCTTCTTCCTAATGACAACTGGTAAACACCATTCTGTGTGCTGTAGAGGGAAGATTAAACCAGCTTTCCTTAACTTTTGTAACTCCTCAAACAGCCCGTCCCTCAATTCAAAAGGCATACGCCTTACTTTTTGACGCATAAGACAACTGCCTTCTTTTACAGGAATAGTATGAACAGCCATGCTGGGAGGAATGCCTCTCAACTCGTCATAACTCTAAGCAAAGATGTCGCAAAATTCTTGAATCAAGGACACATAGTCCTCCCTTTCTGCTGAACTGAGCATGGAACTATGGGAGCTTTCACTCAACCGCCAAGACCCACGGACCGCTTATTGTTTCAAGCATTCCAAGCGAGCTCTAATGGCTATCTCTCACCTAGATGATGCGCCGTCGATCCTATTTGTGTAGTGAGCTTACCTTAGTGTCGATACAAGTTGCCTCCTTTCTTCTACACAGCGGTAGCTCCTCGATCCTAGATGCTAGCTCAAGCATCCTCAAGCCTCCTCCACCTCCAATCTCCATCCTCCATAGCCCCGCGCGCAAGAAGAGAAAAGGGAAGAGAAGAAGAAGAAGGGGAGATGGTGAAGAGCTTCACCCTCTTGATCCCTCACTCTCACACACACTCACTCCCTCACACTCTCACACTCCCTCTCTCAAGAGTACACACAAGCAAGAAGGTGAGAAGGAGAGAAGAAGAAGAAGACTCCTTTTGCCACACACCAAAGAATGATCTCTTATTCACTTTTTGAACTTTATATATACAAACTCTAAAATCCCATGGGCACCCATCCCTTTTTTACATGACCGGCCATTGTGGCAAGGTCTTTTTTCCATTTTGCTCTTTTAGCCTTGTGCCTCTAGCCTATACCTATTTAATATTTTACAATGGGCACAGGAGGGAGCCTGGAGCTCTTTTACAAAGATTTTTTGAGTTTTTTGAGGTGCCTTTTCTTTTATGGTTTCTCTTTTTGCCCCGGTCCATCTTTAGGGGGCTGCTTGCGTGTCTTCGCTCTTTTTCTTCATCTTCCTTTGCTTTTTCTCCATTTTTTGCCATCTTGGCTTCGCCATCTTGACTTGGGGTTAACATTACCCCCCTCCTAGATGGGTGCCAGTCCCATGGCACTTTTGGCATGGGTGTAAGGTTAAGGGTAGCGTGGAGACTCAGGGGTTTGTGGCAACTCAAGAACGATGGTCGTCGAAGCAATGTAGTGGATTGCATGGGTGAACGAGGGCCTCCGAAGTTGGTGGTTGGGCGAAAGTGGTGTACTTGAAGAAGAAGGTGCAATGCTCTACCTAGGGGGCGGCTGTCGTCACCGTGTTGTGCGGTGTGCTCATGCTAGTGAAATGGGGAAGTGGGTCAGACCCGGGTGATGTCCCACACTTAAGGACCCCATTTGTGCCAAGGGGGAGTGGTGCTAGTGGCTTAGGGTGACAAGTCGAACCATAGGGGAGTGTTACTTCCCTAGGTGTGTCCTGTCATTGATGTGCCCTAAGCGTGACCTAGGGGGATCAAAAAGGGCTAGGGGGTTAGGAGTGGAGCCAGCTGATCGAGGTCACTGGACACGCCTAACTTAAGGACCCCTAGGTGCAGTGATCTTTTTTTTTTTCCACATTGCGGGATAGTAGTACATGAGGAGTAGGACAGCCAAGGCTAGCTCTCGTTGTCAGAATGAGGGGGGAGGGCGGGCAGATGGATTTGTGTAAAAATTGATGGCTCTACATGTACCCTTTCAGGTTCATGCGGACATGGAGAGAGGTGGTGGATAGGAAGGGGTAGCTGCACCTAGTGAATTGGTTGTTGCTCATATCCTCTAGGAGCGCTAGGAAAAATGAAGGTAGAAGGCTAGCCCGCATCATTAAGCGGATCATGGCGTAGCTATCGATAGCGTTAGGATCAAAAAAGAGGGGAGGCAAGCCGCTTTCTTGCAGTGCCGGTTCTTGCTTAAGTAGGAGTTTAAGGAGCCTAAGGTAATTACAAGTGGTTATAAATGCGGGATCTGGGCAGGAGGAGAACTCCGCAAGAAAACGTGTCATGGAGGCAGACAGACTTCCTAGGTCAAAAAGTAGAGGGTTTTCAAAGGAAGTGGCATTGGCATTGTAGATAACGGGGAAGTCGTGCCTCCCATGGAGGGTGGCGAAAAAATCCACACCTACCCTACGGGGATACGCCATAAACGTGGGGTCATTCTGCTCATGGAGTAGGGTGTTACAAAAAGCCATCCATGCGAACATGTTGGTATTACATATTTGCCTCCTCCAAAGGGGTTGGCAGTCATAGCCCCTCACCGTGTGTGGCACCTTGTATATCTTATCTTGCCAGAACTCAGCCTCTTCCGTGCCCCACAAGGTGGGGTTTTTTTCTCTGTCCTCCAACCATCTTTGGCCTAGTCGGCTGCCAGCCGCTATCACCTCCTCCATCGCCTTGATCGGCAGGACCCTTCTCAGACTATTAGGCATAAGAAAACTGAAGGAGAAAGGGTCCTTTTCCAATTCTTGCTGTTCCCAGACCACCAATTCGGCGTGGAATTGCATAGGTAGGTCTTCGGGGCATGGTGGGAGGGGAGCTGATGGCTACATGACGGGCTTGGCCCTCAGCCATTTTCTGGCCTCTTTCACCAACTTTTTTCGCCGCTCTTTAAGGATGGCTTGTTTGTCTAGGGGCGGATCGGGTTGTTGCTAATCTTGGTCGTGCAGCAAGAGGGGCTGCAGGATTACATCTTCTCTTAACCTATTCATGTCAATTCTGAATTCAACTTCCTTCCCTTACCGGTTTTTTGGTAGTGTTCTTTCCTCAAAGCCGAGGGCGTCTGCCTCCTAGGAGGTTAGGCCAGCCAGTAGTAGATACTTCTGCTGCTCCTCTAGGCCCAGCCTTACCTTCGCAGGTTGGGGTGGCATCTGCAGCCCCACTTATAGAGCTCTGCGTGCGATGCTTAACTTCTTCTTTACCACCTCCAATGGCTCCGCTCCCTCTGGTTGAGTGGTATCCGGCAGCATATTGAGGAAGGCTTGTTGTTGGGCGGTGAAGGCTGTCTGGATGGCGCCCGCTTTGCTTTCTGCCAAGATTTTTTCCTTCTCCACCAAGGCAAGGCGCCGCGCTAGAGCCTTCACCCGCACCTCATTCTGCGTAGCCCATTCATCGGCCCTTTTGCTCATGCCTTCCATGCTCCCCCTGCTTTTGAGCTAGGGTTACAAGCTTCTGCTCCTAGGCCTTGAGCGCTCTGCTCATGTTGTCTTGTTCTGTCTTCCCGAGATGTAGCTGATCGGAGATAGACTCAATTTTCTTTTGTTGCTGCCCCCTCTCTTGGCTCCTCTCCTCTTCCTTGGCGTTCAACTCCCCCATCATCTACTCAATGGTAGCGGTCTTTGACTCTAGTTCCTTATACTTCGACTCTAGTCCCTTATATTACATCAGGAGGAGTTTGTACTCCCGCTACATCTACACGAGTTTCTAGTTCTCATTCTCCAGCTCTGCTGCTTGTAACTCTCTTCCTTATTTTCTTTGGCCATCAACTCTTGCTTGAGTTCAAAGATTTGGCATTGTTGCATGGTGATGATGCGGGTTTTTTCCAATTGGAAAGCCGCCACTGACTCTTTTTCTGCCATCAACTCAGCCACAGCTGTCCTTTTCTCCTCCTTGGCCCTCTCCAGTTGGGAGAGCAGCTCAGTGACGTATTCGTCGTAATCAGCTCTGGCGGCATCATTGTTGTGTGGGTGGGGGTGGTTGAGGCCTCCATGCACGGGTGCTTTTGATCCTGCCTTGATTCAGCATCTACAGCTGGACTTTTTGGTCCCATGGTCATTGTCTCCGTGCTTTTCCCTTGGGCCATTTCCTTGTTGATGAAGGATTGCATCCAGGCCACCAGGTTAGATACTTCCAAGCTGGTGGGGATGCTAGGGGTGGGCGTAGTGGTTTCAGCGGGGGCACCATAAGGGTGGGGATGGGATGCAGGGGTGCTTTGCCTTTTTTTTCTAGAGCTGCGAGGGACACGGGTTCTGGGGCCTGCATGCTAGAGCTAGGCCTCTCTTCCCTGGGCTGATTCCAGGCTTCTAGGTCATTTGTCTTGCACTGCTATGCTCGATTGACCAGCGGGTAGCTTCTGCCAGTTCCTCCTCCTCCTTTCTTCGTAACTCCTCATCCTCCTCCGTGACTCTTCTTTTTCTTTCCTCCTCGGCCTTTTTGCATTCTTCTTCTAGTTTTTCTTTTTCCTCCTACTCTTCTTTTCTTTCCCTTTCGGCTTCTCGCTTAGATACCTTTTTAGCCTGCCTTACTTGTTCCGTTGTCTCTTCTTCTTCCTGCTTTTTCTTCCTTTCTCTCTCCTCAGCCTCCTTGAGGGATTGTCGTTTCGCTTTCTCCAAGTCCTCCCTCTCCTTTCTACGGCCTTCATCCTGTTTCTTCTTCTTCTGCGCTACTTTTTTCTTAGTCTCCTTAACCTGCTTTTTGCTCTTTTGTTCTTTCCCTTCTTCCTCTGTCTCCATCCTATCGGTAGACCTATCTTGGTGTTGATGGGGTGGTGATCGGTCGAGTGTTTCTCCCTCCCCCTCTTCTGCTTCCTTTACGGCCTCTTGGATAAGTGCCGTTAAAATTTCCCCATATGCAATGAATGAGGCTTTGGAGGAAGCCCTTTTTCTTTCTGCGACCTTCGACATCGATGATTCTCCTCCTGCTGCTGGCAGGCTTCCTAAAGCTCGGGCTGCTTGATCAATAGTCTTGCGCACGTAGCCATTCCAATCAACTTCGAGCAGGATCTAGGCCGCTACATTTTCTAGGATTGGTACGCTGATCCTATGCATCAGCGTGTTATAGCGCTGGCTGGAGAAGAGCGCATGTACGATCTTCGCTTGTAGCCTGGTCTCTGCACTAGGGATGTCTTGGATACTGATGCCATCATTCATCAGCACCTCCTCCTTCCTCATCCCTAGCATGGCATACACGTCCCTCTTTTGCTTCTTCTCCACCTTCGGTTCTAGCCCAGTGCCTTCTCCACCAAGGCCGGGGTTAGATGGATCAGCATCTGCTTAGCATTTTTCCCTCTCCCCACTGTGACAGTGCCGCACTCTCCATCGGGATTGTAGGTCTTGAGGAATTCCACACAGCTCGTGTGCTCAGGTTCTCGTGAGAAAATTTCCAGGTACTTTTTAAGGTTGCAACTTTCCACGATGCTCCTGGCCGCCTCTTCTTTGGCCACTAATTCTTCCAAATTGTGGATAGTCCGAAATTTCAGCTGATTATAGGCGCGGTTCTCTAGGTTAATGTTGTACCACATTCTCTCTTCCTCTGTGAAGGGGAGTCGGTGGGCTCGGTCTTGCTATGACATCTTTTGTTCCTGTCGTAACCGTAATTTTCGTTAGTGCTTACGAAATAGTAATAGCTAAAACCTCAAAAACTTTATGCTTTTGAATGAACTCATTAAAGTCTAGTGCAAGTTCACTTTTCAGACTTTGACTTTTTGCCTTTTGATTCAAAGTTTTTGTGTCCTCTTTCCTAGCCCATCCATTTTTCCCAATGCATGTCTACATACTTCATGGCTTTGATTTGCTTTATTACTTCTTATCTGATTCACCTTACCTCTTCCCCTTTTAGTCTGAGAAGAGTCATTCCTACGATGAGGGTTAGAAGGTGTAGGTATTTTGGCATGGTTGGCTACTTGTGAAGGAGCCAGGTATAGAAATTGGGGTTGTACTCAAGATGTGCTTTGCGGTCCAGGTCAGAGGGTTTAATCCCCACTTGAGTGATGTATGTGAGAACATCAGTTGGGAAGTCGCCTGAGTTGACTCGGCTAGTGATGTGTAACTCTTCTTCAGTAAACAGGCGGTCGAGGTAGGGTGTCCCTTGATGTGGTCTTCTATAGGATGGCCTCGCAACATGGTTAACACTTGATATGATATTGACGCGACATATGTGGGGTCGTACTCTGCCATTTTGATAGCGCATCGCTGCTCGGCGTTGGTCATTACTCGGCATCCTTCGACTTCCCATTGCAGTCTAAGATCGTACCAATGCCTTAAGAACTAGGATTTTGTCTCAGTTAGTTTTGACAACTCTGCCACTTCTTGGTCAGTGACGGCGGAGGTGGTTCGCTGATCATACGACGTGATGAGGCGTTGTTTGATTGCCTGCTCTTTTGAGATCTCACCCCGCTGAGCAACTTAGTAGTAGAGGTAGGGGCTTTTGCAAATGCAAATTCAAATGTTTCCCAAGAACAAGGCATCGTTTGAACTTCGGCTGTGCGAAGGATTCATCCAATAGGCCTAAGTCGAGGCAATCGTAGCTCAGAGCTAGCGACACAAAAGTAGCGTCCAGTCATTTAATGCAATCCACCACATCATCCCCTGTTTCCTCAGCTAAATTAGCTGCTAGTGAGAGAAAGGATTTCCGCTTGTAAGAGGGCCTAAGGCTTGCGGGCAGTTGGGGTTTGGTAGGACTTGAGCCTTTGACTACAGAGAGTTACTGTGGTAGGACTTCGGGAGCTTGCGATTGGGTCGCCGGGACAGAAGCTAGGTTAGCGACGGTCTCGCATGATGGCCTATTGCTTTCAGGATGGATTTGGAAACCCAGATTGTTTTCTGCTTGTAATGATGCACGAGTTGGCGGTTGTTGATTTGTCTGACAGGCTTGGGTGATTCGTATTGGTTCACGCATGGATGGACTCGATGGTTGCAGATCGGGGAAGCTGTGCGGCTCGTGGTTTCGAGATCTTATGATTTTCGGGATGATCGAGCTTGAGGTCGGCGTGCGAGTGGTGCCTTTGGCCACGTAGGCCTTAGGTATCCATAGCCAAGCATTGCCCTCATAGTAGCCTTGTGCACGCAAGAGAGCCTTGGGGACCCATCTCTAATTGATTACACATCTACTCCTGTGGCTACGTTTGGGCCTACTAAGTTTAGAGTTTCTAGTCTTCTGAGGGTAGGAGCGTCAACTCCTAGGCGGCTGTTGCGGTTGTTTGGGCACCCATTGGAGGCGGGATTGTGGGTCCTTAGCTTGGGCTGGTATGGGTTGCGGGTGATGAGACTTGGGGAGTGGTGGCCGCATTCCACCCTCCTCCTTAGAATTGCCTACGGGTGTTTCTATCGGTGGGGCTGGGTGGCCCGAATGAGGTTGCACAGCCCTTGCTGAAAGCTGTAACAATGCGAACGTTGCCTATTGCTAGGTGGATGCACTGCGATGCGTAGTCGACATTGCAGTGGGTCTGCTTTTTGAAGGTGCGCCCTAGCAATGACTCTATGCCTGCGTTTTTAGCATTTGACAGCACGTAGAAAAGCATTGGACTCGATAGAAATGGCTGCCTTGCACTTGCTGAGTAGTGCATAGGAATGGGCCCCATATGGGCTTAATTTTGTAGTGGTGGGTTGAAGTTGTGGCTGGCCAAGATCGTAGGTCAGGATGTTGAAGTCTGCTCCCTCATTGATCAAGGCGGTGAAAGCGCATGTGTGTTTGGCCATGACTGTGATACGAAGGTATGCGAGTTCCACGGTTTCCTCATCCTCATCATCGATTTTAGTGATTGTGGCTACTCGGACCCTGACAGGCGGTTCTAACATCAGCGATTCATGCAAAGGATGCGTAGGAGGGAGTACTTCTTGACATGGCTACCATTAAGGAAGCCTATTCCTTCACCGTTTAGGATCTCGAGTTCGACATTGCCTGTTCAGCTGATTGCACAAACCTTGAATGGTCCAAGACCTCTAAATTTCATCTTTTTCTTATGCCCTTTAACTGAGTAGAGGAGCACTAAATCACCCTGTTCAAACTCGCACTGCTTGACATGCTTGTCAAACTAACTCTTGCGTCGGGCTTTTTCGCAGATCAGTGAATGGGTGGCAAGAGGACGAGTCTCTGAGAGACGTTCAAGCTCAACTAGTCGCTGCGTCCATGCCTCCTTTCCTTCCTATCTCTCTTGAAGCGCTATTCTCAGGCTAGGGACGAAGAACTCTACCAGTAGAATCACTTCTGTCCCATATGTCAGCCTAAAGGGGGTTTGACCAACAACCGTTTTATAGGCAGTTCGGTAAGCTCACAGAGCTGCCATCAACTTGTTGTCCCAATCGCTGCGTGAAGCAGAAATGACCTTGGTTAGGACATTGATGAGAACCTTATTTGTTGATTCAGCGTGGCCGTTTGCCTTAGGGTAGTATGGCGAGGATTTGCGATGGATGATGAGGAAGGTGGACAGGAGGTGTGCGATCACTTCATTGATGAAGTGTGTGCCTTGGTCACTAACCAGTTCAATGGGGCAACCGAAGCGTGAGATTACTTACTCCCATAAGAACTTAGCCATCGTTCTAGTCGTTTTTTCGTGTGGCTCGCGCTTCTGCCCACTTAGTGAGGTAGTCCATGGCCACAATGATGTATTGGCTGCGAATACTGTGCTGCAGGACTGATGGGCCCAATGAAATCAATTCTCCATTTTTCGAAGGGTTGTCAAGCAATAACTGGGGTTAATTCCATTCGATCCTTGCAAATTGGGACCTTTGTCCTGGCACTCGTCACAGTGCTTGACGAATCGTGCTGCGTCGCGGAAAAGCGTGGGCCACCAGAATTGAGACTGCAACACTTTTTGTGCTGTCATGTCTTTGCTAAAATGCCCTCCAGCAATCCCGCCGTGTGCTTCTAAGAGCACATCGTGCACCTCATATTCTCACACGCTCCTGCGCAACAATTCGTCCTGCCCCAGCCTATAGAGTTGGCCTGCAATCAACTGATAAGGTTGGATCTTGAGGATTAATCTCCTAAGCTGAGCTTTTTCTATTGGTCGGTTAGGCAGTCCGTGCTCAAGCACTTGGACTATGTCATCTGCCCAATATGGTGTCAGATCAGCCTTAAACAAGTCTCTCTCACTGGAAAGGTTAAACAGACGGGCATCGGGGAGTTCATCAATAACACCTTGTCCAGCGACTTCCCCGGTGGGAGTGCGCGACATGTGATCAGCCATGTAATGCTACTTTCCCTTCCGTACCACTACGGAGAAGTCAAACTCCAAAAGCAAAAGGAGCCATCGAGCTATGCGTCCCATAGCACAAGGTTTGTTTACTAGATATAGCAAGGCTTGATGGTCCACAAAAAAGGTGAAGGGCGTGGCCAAGAGGTAATGCCAGAATTTCTTCACTGCGAATACCATGGCTAGTCCTTCTCTTTTCGTCGTTGAGTAATTCATTTCTGTCTCAGTGAGTTTTCTGCTAGCAAAGCTTACTGGATAGTCTAAATTGTGTTCACCAGGCTGGCACAACACTGCCCCCACGGCAAACTTAGAAGCGTCGATATGCACGTGAAAGGTGATGGTCCAATCTGGGGCTCGTAGGATTGGTGCTGTGGTTAGAGCCTTCTTCAACTCTTCGTATGCCCTTTAGCATGCTTCAGTCCATTCGAAGACTATAAGCAGATTGTACAATGGTCTAGCAATCAATGCATAATTGAGTACAAACCGCCGATAGTACCCGATATGGCCTAGGAACCATTGAACTCCTTTGGAGTTTCTTGGGGGTGGAAGGTCAACAATGACCTTGACCTTCGAGAAGTCAGTGGCAATGCCATTCTTTGACACCATGTGCCCTAGAATGCATCCATGCTTCACCCAAAACTGGCACTTTAAGGGGTTCAAGGAGAGGCAGTATAAACGACACCACTTAACTACATCTGGAAAGGCTCCTAAGTCGAATTCCTCGTTGTATCTTTGGTCTGAACTTTCCTCTGCCATTATCGAGTTGTCATGCTCCACCAAGCTATCGATTAGGTTCAATAGGCTTGGCAGATCCACTTCATTGGCATCCCTTGCTTGGTCCTACCCCTGATCATTGACGGTTTGTCTCTGTATTGGGTTTTCTCCTATTGGTGGGTTCCTTGAGTGGTTTATCTAGGTGAGTTCCTTCAGTTATTTAATACAGTCCTTAATTCATGGCCACTCAATGTGTCTTTCCTCGTGCACTTGTGCTCAATCAGGCTTTTCGTTTCCTTAAGCTACTTCAAGTGCAAAAATTTAGGGTGACTGCAGCAACCACTTCCTAGTCATCTTACGCACTCTCACGTTGTTTTGGGCCGAATAGGCTTGTGGCTCACTTCCTAGCCGTCTTGTTAGGGTTTAGGGTTTGTTCGTTTCTGGTCAAATCAGGCCTTATAGCTCAGCGGGTCGTGTCTGGGCCTCTAAGTCTCACAACTGCCCACTCCTAGCTGCTAAGCAGCAGCGTTCTCCTAGTTTGCCTATTCCGCGTGCCAGAATCAAGTTCTGAGCGCCCTACAAGCTTTCGACAGTCTGAACTGCTGAGTCCTAGCCGGTTCAGGCCAATTTTCTGAAGATCTGGCAAAAATCTACACTTGGCCCAACAGGTCCGAATTGCAAGGTCCGAATGGGTTACTCGGACGGGCCGAGGCACATGGGCCGAGGGCCGAATCCAGGGACTGGGACAGGGTGGACTCGGGCGGGGTCACTCGGATAGGCCGAGCGGTTGACTCGGACAAGGTTATTCGGACAGGCCGAGGCAAGTGGGCCGAGGGCCGAGTTTGTTCACGATCCGAATTATAGACTCGAACGGGCCAATTAGGGTTTTGGTCGGATGGGCCGAATTCGACACGTGGTCGAGGGCCGATTCTGGGACTCGGCCCAGGAGTGGTCACTTGGACCGGGCCGAGCGCGGCACACGTAAACAGCAGAAAATCGATTTCGATCGTCTCTCGTGCTTCACTCAATCGTACCAGGCATAACCTTTCAGATCCAACCTAGGGGAGCAAGAGAAGGGATTCATATACCTGGATGGAGTGACGGGCTTGTCGTTGGTGCGATCGAATCAAATCGGCCGGTAGCTAGCTCTCTCTCTCTCTCTCTCTCTCTCTCTCTCTCTCTCTCTCAACACGAATCCAAAGAAAAATACTAAACTGATTTCTCCATCTTTCCTAATCATCAAACAAACAAAATAACCCAAAATACTTACTTGTTTTGAAGATCAAAAACACCCAAACTTCCTACCTATCTCAAGCTCCAGTTCGGGGATGAATCCCTTACTTCGATGCGCTCGATATGAGGCATGCAAGTGCTCAAGCTTGAATCCATGGTCTCGATAACGGAATCAAAATGTGGGAGCTTTCACTCAACCGCCAAGACCCATGGACTGCTCATTGTTTCAAGCATTCCAAGCGAGCTCTAATGGCTATCTCTCACCTAGTCGACACGCCGTCGATCCTATGAGTGTATTGAGCTTACCTTAATGCCGATACAAGTTGCCTCCTTTCTTCTACACATCGGTAGCTCCACGATCCTAGATGCTAGCTCAAGCATCCTCAAGCCTCCTCCACCTCCAAGCTCCATTCTTCATAGCTAGGCGTGCAAGAAGAGAGAAGGGAAGAGAAGAAGAAGAAGGGGAGATGGTGAAGAGCTTCACCCTCTTGATCCCTCACTCTCACACACACTCACTCCCTCACACTCACACTCCCTCTCTCAAGAGCACACAAAAGCAAGAAGGTGAGAAGGAGAGAAGAAGAAGAAGAAGACTCCTTTTGCCACACACCAAAGAATGATCTCTTATTCACTTTTTGAACTTTATATATACAAACCCTAAAATCCCATGGGCACCCATCCCTTTTTTACATGACTGGCCATTGTGGCAAGGTCCTTTTTCCATTTTCCTATTTTAGCCCCGTGCCTCTAGCCTACACCCGTTTAATATTTTACAATGGGCACAGGAGGGAGCCTAGTAATCCTTTACAAAGATTTTTTGAGCTTTTTGAGGCGCCTTTTCTGTTATGATTGCTCTTTTTGCCCCGGTCCATCTTTAGGGGCCACTTGCGTGTCTTCGCTCTTTTTCTTCATTTTCCTTTGCTTTTTCTCCATTTTTTGCCATCTTGGCTTCACCATCTTGACTTGGGGTTAACAGGAACCTAATTTAATTGCCCACAAATCATTCGGCGTGCCAAGGTCCAACTCAATCACATCCGCGTCTCTTATCCTATCTTGCGGCTCTATCGGCTCATTTAGAGTTATCTGATAAATATCCTCTGTAGTGGACCCCTCTTTAGATTCATCACTGGATGACATCTCATTACCAGATGGATCATTTGTTGTTTCTAATTCAGTAGAGGATAACAGAGCTCTCTCACTCTGAGAAGACTCAGGGTAAGCATCGACTATTACTCGATTATCACATCTACCTAGAACCACTCGACTGGCGGGTATATCGACTTGATAGTCTGTTCGTAAAATCCAAGGCCTACCTAGCAAGACTCGATAGCTAGGACGTCCTGCAAATCTTATTACCCTAAAGTCCAAGAAGCATTCTACACTTGCAACTATAACATGGACTTTAGTAACGCAACCTTCTGGTTGCCTTAGACTATCATCAGCCATTCTAAGAAGGGTGGAGCCATCTTTTTGGATGCCTAGACCCAACCTCTCCATCAACTCTGAACTCATGATATTGACGGAGGACCCACTGTCTACGATAGCATAGTCCACTAATATTCCCTCCACGTATGCTAGAACCCTAGGGCAAGTCTTGTCAGCATGATCAAACCAATCTTCCCCTACTCATGTTATGCCCAAAGGTTCTACAATATACCCAATACGCAGGATCTTCTTGAATTCCTTGCATACTCCTGGAGATAATTTAATCAACTGTAAGAGGTTTACATCTGGTTTGACTTCACAAAGAGAACTTGCTAAATCAAAATCATGATAGGTAGCCAAAGCTCTCTTTTCTCGCCAAACCATCATTCCTTTTGGTCTCGAGACCGGCTTTGGTGCTTGTTAACCCTCAAACGAACAAAGGTGGAAAATCCGAAAAAGCTAAAGCAGAAGACAAAAACAAAGGCCAAGGAAAAGAGAAACGGAAGACAAAGACGCACAAGGAGAAGAGTCCTAAATAAGGGAGAAATGCGCACAAGGAAAAGCGCAAGTCAAAACTTTTGTAAAAGAGCGCAAGCGCATCATGGTTTAATTCAAGGAGCGCTGGGCTCTCACCCATGCAATTTGTAAATGTAGATGGGCGGTGAAAAGGAAGCTAGGGAGAGAGAAGGACAATGGGGAAAAGGGCCTAGGCTACGGCCGGCCATGTAAGAAAAGGGAAAAGGGGATGACTGCCCAAAAGGGATTTAGGGTTTTGTATATAAAGCTGAAAAGTGAATGAGAAGCTAATTCTTGTGTGTGGCCAAAAGTAGCTCTCCTCTTCTTCTTCTTCTTCTTCTTGCTTGCTTGAGCTTGTGCTTGAGAGAGGGAGTGTGAGAGTGTGAGGGAGTGAGTGTGTGAGGGTGAGGGACCGAGGAGGAGAAGCTCTCCATCTTCTGCTCTCTTCTTCTCTTCTCTTCTCTTCTCTTCTCTTGCTCGCGGAAATGGAGCTTGGAGCGTGGAGCTTGAGGATGGAGCTTGCTTGAAGCTTGCACTTGGATCGTGGAGCTTGAGGATGGATCTTGCTTGAAGCTTTCACTTGGATCGTGGAGCTACCGGAGTGCGTGGGAGAGGAGGTAACTCGAACGGCATGGAGGTAAGCTCACTACACCCGTAGATATGTATGGCGCATCGGCTATGTGAGAGGTAGCCACTAGTGCTCGGCTTGGAACACTTGAAACAATAAGCGGTCCGTGGGTCTTGGCAGTTGAGCGAAAGCTCCCACATTTAAGTTCCGTTGCCGGGACCAATGGATTCAAGCCTTGAGCGCTTGTGCGCTTCAAATCGAGCATCGAAGTAAGGGCTTTCCCCAAACCGGTGCTTGAGATAGGTAGAAAGGGAGGGGGTTGAAGATGGTATTCGATCTCCTTGGAAAGTAGGTTTTTTGCATGGAGTAGTGTAGTTATTTACTTTGTGATTTGGATGCATTAGGGTAGGAAAAAACAAAGAAAAAGAAGAAAAACAAGCATCAAGGTTTCTGTTGTCATAACAGGGCATGGAGGTTTGATTCGTTTGCCGATTTGCATTTTGGAGTTTATTGACGATTCCCAAGTATATAGATCTCTTCCCCATCACTCCAGCATCATTCCTGTTGAATCTCGTAGCATGGATTCTCACTTGCAAAAGAGCAACCAAAAGCCCATACCCTAGTCGGGGGGGATAGGGAAGAGATCTTTTGCAAGTAATGGGGAAGAGACCCTAGTGTAGTAATGGCTCTACACAAGCATGGATTCTCACTTGCAAAAGAGCAAAAAAGCCCATACCCGAACAGAGAGAAACAGAGATCCTAGAACATTAATGGGCCAATCTAGCCATCAAGGGCAAAAAGGCCGCACCACGAGAATACAAAGACATTGTGTTCAGACCATGTCTAGTCAGAGCGGAATGCAACATCAGCAAGCTACAAATGCCAAGATGACTAGACATGATACTCTTGATGAGAGATGTACCTTGAGCAACACTGCACAGACAACCCAAGACATTGGTGGAGAATCCACGCCTGGTCATGCAAGTGGGGACTCAAGGGCATTTGTGAGAAGGCTTAAATTTACAAGCCAAGACCCAGAAGATGAAGACATAGTACCACCTGCTTATCTTAGGGCCAAACTCACCGCGAAAAGAGACCATACTATTGATGCTTTGATTGATGAAGGAGCAGATTTTAACATCTTGACCTATGAATCATGGACCCTACTAGGCCAACCAGAGCTCACACCGACTAGTGCAACTCTTAGCCCTTATGGGGGACACCCACAAACACTCATGGGGAAGTGTAAAATCCTTGCGACAATTGAAACGGAAAGCTTGCCCATCCTATTTCATGTTCCTCCAAATAGTGCTAGCTGTGGAAAAGAAACCCTCCTAGGAAGACCCTTCAAAAGGGCGACCAAGTGTGAGGCCGACTATGTAGCACAGAGGATACACCTGACACTACCAAGTGTGAGGATAGTCACAACCTTTAGCAAGGGTGACCTCATCAAACCTCGAGGGAAAGGCAAGGAAGGTGCTGACTTAATAGTCAAGCCTACTAACGAGAGCAAGGACTTGTTGGAAAAACTGATGCAAGCACAGGTCAAGCAACAAGAACCAGTGAGTGAGGCCATGTGTGAAACAAGAAGGTCAAGAGACAATGCCAAGGACAGGCTTTGGACTTACAAATATCGTAGAAGACCCCAAAAGAAGCACAAGCCTTATAGACATAGGCATTGATGGAGGGTCAGCACAATGCCGCGATGGATATCCAAAGTGTTGCTAAGTGCTCAAGGGTATTACGTAGGTAACCAATGGATTTGGGTACCAAAATCCCCTGCTAAACCGCCTCTATCAGCTGAAGACCAGAGTGCATCGAAAGCAATGAAGCATAGGAGGAAATCTAAGAGAAACTCTAGGTCTCGAGGCAAGAAACTAGACATGATTTTTCAAAAGAAAGAGCCTTATCCTAGCATGCTAAATAGACAGATGTCATATGTAGCCATTGAGCATGCACAAAAATCATTAGTGCCCAATGAGCCTTTGATTTCCCAAGGGGAGAACAAACATCATAGGCACAACATTGCTCATGGCAAGGCTACTCGCTCAACAAAGAAAATGGCACAATCGTCTAATAGCCTTGAGAAAATCATTCAGCTAGTGCCACATCCACCTATGAGTCCTAGATCTCCTACACCCTCTTCTCCCAAACAGACACAGGAAGCACTACAGCACTTGTCAAGGGCGACTGCTCAATTTCAATCTCTATCTCCATCTAAGCTTCCAACCATCCAAGAGGTGGGACATGGCACCATCTGTAGCTCTTGACCCAAGGATATGCCTGAGCCACCTAATGTGACTAGATCAACTCATGTTCGATCTACACAGATGAGTGCTCAAAGGCCAACAAAAGACACAACCACTTCTGATCACCCTAGGAACTTGACACCGCAATCCACCAAGGGTAGCCAGCCCACTAAACTAGTTGCTACTACTTCCAATCAGGGATCACAGCAGTCACAGCCCTTGGCCGTGACAATGCCCCTTGTGGAATGTGTCCTTAGAAGTTTACCTGTGGAGGAGGTGTCACAACCAACTTCCTCGACAACTCCAGCACTTTCAAAGTGCCTAAAGCCTAGGCTGGAGGAGTTACACACAAGGGAGTTGGCTGAAGAGCTAGACTCTCCGAAAAGGGAGGCAGTTGTGCTCTCACAACCTAGCGAGGCTATTCAGCAGGCCATGGCCATGTCGCATAAGGACACACTAGAGAAAGAGAATGCTGAGGCCCAACCAAGCACATCAATGGTTGACCTAGTCCAGGGTCCTGAGTCATTGAGAGATGCACCTTCACTGACCAAGAAAAAGAGGAGAAAACATCGAAAACAATAGCAGCTACAGGTGGTTGTGGACCCCAAGAACATTGAGACCAAGAGCACTAGAGAGATGAGGAATAAAGCATCGGGACCATCCACCAAGGAACCCATTGATGTCTCTCCTAATAGCGGTGAAACCTCAAACACATCCGTGTGCTCTGAAAAATCAAAACAGTCATTGCCATCAACGACTGCTTGCAACACTCAATCCACCGACAACATAACTTGCACTGACCAATTAAGAGTGGATACAACGCTGTCACAACAAGGTGACAAATTTATACCAGGCACATCCAAGGAGAACCATGACGCAATGTCAAAACCTCAGGAGAAACGTGAGAACCCCAAGAGCATAAGAAATCCTAGCATTGGCCAAACTTGCTCATCTAGGCTTGAGCCCCCAGCTACCCTAAAGCCCAGGCAAACTCCTAGAACCTTGCATGAGATGGCAACCGAGCAAGCCCTCGTGGAACATAGAAGTGTCGCAGAATGCTTAACTGAGTTGGATGCTAAGCTCAAAGTGTTCGCACGTGTCTATGTCTTGGCAGACATGCGCATATTCCCTAAAGAGCAGCTCGGAGAATACTTGCCATTTCCCTTGTCTTGGGAAGAGCAAGAACATCTTGATGAGCACTATAGCAGGCTCCTGCATGAACCCATGCGACTCATCTCTGACGAGGAAGCCGATGAACTGCGCTTAACTGTCACATTCAATGATGCACTTTGCCAACCAAATCTCTTAGAGATGGAGCAATTAAAGCGACTAATAGAGGGCCGAAGTCAATTTGAACAGCGTTGGTGTGAGAACCGCGTTGCAATGGCCGAACTAGTAGCCCGGATCATGACAGTCTCAGAGGAGCGATTGGCCAAATGGCGGTCTCAAAGAGACCCAACCTATGTGGCACCAACTTTCCTTCGAGTGCTGACTGACATTCGGGGTACGAACTTAGCTGAACCTAGCCAAGAGAACTCACTATTGGATAAGGTTCTCACTAAGGAGGAGTTACATGTTGCCAGTAGACTCAGACAAGGATCCATGCTGCTCGATGTGGCAAAATATCTATTGGTACTGAGTAAGCTGCCACAAGTGCTGGATGCGTGTGCCACACTCCAGTACAATCCCGAGTTTTACAATTGGTTTTTATCCTCGTAAAATGACATGGACTCATGGATATGTATATAAATAAACAATGACTTTGGTGACCCTATATAAACACCACCAACACACACAAGCAATAATAGTCAACTGCAGACAGAAGATCTGGGATCAATAGGCTAAGCTCTTCAAGTCCTCCTCTCACCACACATTTAGAAGTTGTGTGACCTTTTCCGCCTCCAGATGGATGGCATGCAACCATCATCACCACCATGGGAAGCTCTGGCCAACATCCCTGAGGGTGGGGACAGGGTACCATCCCTTCCTACACACCTTTCCCCTTTGTGGTCTATCCCTCCGGGGATGAGCCCTGACCCACTCCATGACAATCGGTCCACGCTACTTAGCATAAGCCAGAATCTACTAATGGCTGGAGGCCAAATGAACATCGTCATGGGGGCCTTCCCTCTGCAACGAATATTGCATGCCTCACCCCTCCCCTTCTAAGTCATATGTGTTTGATAACCCACACTATAATGCCTCCACGACGGTCTTATTCCATAGCAAGTCCTAACCCTTGGTTTGCATATTGCAGGTCCCCCTACAAGAAAAACATGGAAAGCCTAGGGCAGCTGGCTTGCAGAGACGCCACGGGCGACGGGAACATGCGGCACGTGCCCCTCCACCGGTGCACTACGTGCCCACCCTCAAGAGGTGTGCGAAGAAGCGAGGCCCTAAGCGACACCGTCCCAGACGAAGGCCGAAGAACCCCCGGGCCAAGAAAGTCGAGACTCGAAGAAACGCACAGCATGTGGCAATGCCAGTGGCATAGACCCCCAATGCACGCTCGGGCACCAGGTGCTCACGAAGTGACAAGGCGGCCCGAGATAGGGAAGATTTTAATGAATTATTTAAAGACATTCTAGAAATGATAGCGGCCCGGGACTACACCATTCATGTCTCGGCCGACATGTTCCTTGCCTAGCCTCGCGGGAGCCTTGCACTAGCACCGCCCTGATCGCCTAGCCAACCGGACTCACCTCGCCTCGTACCTATCAACTAAACCCCTATGATGTACAAGTAGCTCGACAAGTCAGCATGCCATAACTTTTTGTTTTTGATGAGTAAAGGGGCAAGATCCCCACTTGTACACATTTTCGTTACCTCTCGTTAATGTATGCGACCTTAACAAGCAATGAAATTGGCATCCCAATAGACATCATAGAATTCTGAAAAATTATGTCTTAACATGATTGCATTTGTTCGATGTACTTAATGCAAGCGAGCATATACTCTCACGAAGTGACAAGTGGATGTAGGATGACACATGTCATCATGCAAACATGTCCAACGGCCAGGCCACCGCAAGATCACCAACCACACACGAACCGCAACACAGCCATGATGTGGAACGCAAAAAATCACCTTGGCGAGTACCCAATCGCATGGCCCAAAGCATATTCATGGGCTACGCTCTCTTTTTGGGTCAATCTCTATAGTTGGCTCATGGCAGTCGTTACCTCAATTGTACCAACATCGCGTGTGTCGCAAGGAGGTTTGCAATATCTCAAGAGTATCTCCCCATCTCAACAACTGCTTCTCTAACAACGAGGCTAGGGCACAATCATCACTGTAATATCCATTTCCTGAGCCTTCGAAGCTTGACATTTTCCAACCCATTGAAAGGCTGATAGCCTCAACATATTGTAATGGTTGTACTCAGGCAAGTCCAAAAAAAAAAAAAGAGGAGAAAAGAGAAGAGAACAAAAGAAAGAAAGAAAGAAAAAAACACAAGAAAAAGAAACCAAAAAAAAGAAAGAAATAAAGAAAGAAAAAAAAAGAAATGAACGAAAAGATAAGAAGCACCCATGATCACAGCACAGCACCTAGGGGTCCTCAAATTAGGTACATCCAGTGACCTTGGTCGACTGGCTCCATCCCTAGTCCCCTAGCCCTTTAGCATCACCCACAATTGTTCAGGGCACATCAAGGGAAGGACATACCTAGGAAGCTTGTCTCGCCTATGGTTAGACATGTCACCCTGACCCACTTGCACAATTCTCTCTTGCACTCTGCCTTAGTACCATTGCAATCAGTGGTAGTAAGCACCACACGATTGGCCATGAAAAGTACACCGTCCTCATCAAGCAAGTCCAATAACTTCTAGCTACCGAAAGTGCGGTGTCCCTGTATTCAATTATGCTACGTCGTGCAGTCACAATGCAAAGGATGTCTCATATACCTTCAGGTGTACTTCTTCTCAACATGGACAACTTTGCTTCATCCACACATTGTTACGAGAAACTAGCCCATGGTCTTCTAACTACGTAATATCTAAGTATGCACGAGCACTTACATAATATTTGCACCAAAGTATATACACAGTTTGGGTCCTCAAGTGCAGGACAATACTCTTAGCTTGCTTAGAGTTTGACCTGTCTCCCAAACTAATCAAATATGTCTTGTGCACGATAAGAATACTAGCACTACCCCTTAGGGAGAGACCACACGAGAGGTTTTCAAATTGCAGGTATTGAATCCTCCAACGAAATTTCAATCGCTCTTTAGCGACACCCAACTCTGAATGCTTATCCCTTACCATCCGACAAGCCCGCAAAGAATCGTCATGTGCAGAATCCCCAACAAACCTACACTTGTGCTGGCCATCAATGCAATCCCCAACACAGAACAGCCCTACCACCAACTCCAACAACCCTTCCACCAGCCACCTTGGCCACCAACAGACCCCCAGGACCTTCTCTCACACCACCACCAACACTCCTCCACGGAAACCACAGGCATCCTTGTCACCCACGTCTTCGGTGCATGCTACAGCCTGCTACCTACAATGGTGAGTGCCATGGGAACTGGCACTCGTCTAGGAGGGGGGTAATGTTAACCCTCAAACGAACGAATATCGAAAATCCTGAAAAGCTAAAGCAGAAGACAAAGACAAAGGCCAAGGAAAAGAGAAACGGAAGACAAAGATGCACAAGGAGAAGAGTCCTAAATAAGGGAAAAAGGCGCACAAGGAAAAGCGCAAGTCAAAACTTTTGTAAAAGAGCGCAAGCGCATCATGGTTTAATTCAAGGAGCACTGGGCTCTCACCCGTGCAATTTGTAAATTTAGATGGGCGGTGGAAAGGAAGCTAGGGAGAGAGAAGGACAATGGGGAAAAGGGCCTAGGCTACGGCCGGCCATGTAAGAAAAAGGAAAAGGGGATGACCGCCCAAAAGGGATTTAGGGTTTTGTATATAAAGTTGAAAAGTGAATGAGAAACTGATTCTTGTGTATGGCCAAAAGTAGCTCTCCTCTTCTTCTTCTTCTTCTTCTTCTTCTTCTTCTTCTTCTTCTTGCTTGCTTGAGCTTGTGCTTGAGAGAGGGAGTGTGAGGGTGTGAGGGAGTGAGTGTGTGAGGGTGAGGGACCGAGGAGGAGAAGCTCTCCATCTTCTCCTCTCTTCTTCTCTTCTCTTCTCTTCTCTTGTCTTGCTCGCGGCAATGGAGCTTGGTGTTGAGATATCGAGCTCTACTCGTGATACGCCAGGGTGACCTTTGTGTATTTATGTCACCGACTTGTCAGTTGCAGACGCGGTTGGTACACCGCCCATGAATAATAGCTACATGATAGCTATCCTTATCTACTCTAGTTCGTGGCTCAGTTAGTATGCCACCGTAGTTAGTTGAGTTTGGTTTTGAGACCCATATAGAGGGTTCTTCTATTTCTTTGTACTTGAGTTCTTTTGGCTTACACAACTAAGAAGAGGAAAACTGTTTTCAGCCTCCACCCTTGTGTGTCTTCCCCCATTGTGCAAGCAAGAAAGCTTCAAGCGAGACTCCTTCCTTCTCTCCCACAATCTTGACATGGTATCAGAGCCTTGTTCGTGGTAAGGAGCTCAAGAAAGCAAGCCAAGCTCGCGGTGTTCTGGTAAGAGGAGCAGTGTTGCTTTCATTTCCTGTTTTGGGAGCAGATCTCTGCAGGTAGCACAGCCGGAAATTGCAGGAGTGCATTGTCTCAGGTTGAGACGCCCTTCGCGGTGAAGCAAGAGGGCAGTATATGCAGACCTTGTTTTTTTGATTTGAGGCCATTTCGGGGCCTGTTTTGCAGACGGAAGTTTTCTGCACGCACTCAAGAAAAGGCTCAGTTTTATGCTGTGCGACCACTGTTCTACAGGTCGGTGAAAAGTTACTGTAGAAATTGCATCGTATGCTTGTGCGCAGAGACATTGGGAGTTTCAGAATCATCCTTGGTTCCTGTTTATGCAAAATCGTCACTAGGAAGTGACTGTGTGGTCAAATACCACTTTCGCCAGTTTTGCAGATTTGCCCTTGTGAGGGTGAAGCTGTGTTTTTTGCAGTGACTGAATTTCTTGCAGTATTCTGTAATGGCGTCTGATTCTCTTTCACAGATTGTCACTGAAAAGCTTGACAAGAACAACTTCCAGGCATGGAAGTTTAGAATGACGAATTTCCTTATGGGAAAAGGATATTGGGAATTTGTTGCAGGAAATGAAGAAGAACCAGTTCTTCCTGATGTTCCCAATCAACAACAAATGCAGGCATTTAAAACATGGCATGAGAGAGCCAGGAAAGTTATGTATTGGCTGTCTATCAGTATTTCAGACTCTATGATTGTGCATATTCAGGATGCAAGTACGCCAAAGGAGGCATGGGATACTTTGTCAAAAATGTATAGCACAAATACGCAAGCCAGGAAAATGCAGCTCAAGCAAGAGTTGCATAATGTGCAAAGAGAAAGTATGAGCATCAACGACTACCACATGAAGGTGAAGAAGATTGCAGATGCACTTGCTTCCATTGGGTCGCCAGTGGAAGATGATGATTTAGTTTCCGTGACCTTGAATGGTCTAGGAAAGGATTATGCACAGTTTCGGACATCCATTTCAGTTCGTGAAAGATTTCCTGATTTTGAGGAGTTGATTGCTCTTCTAATTTCTGAGGAACAGAGAAATGGTGGTGCATCTTCTTCAGGAGGAACTTCAAAAGAAGCTGTCTTCTACTCAAATGCTGGAAGAGGTAGAGGCAGAGGTAGAGGAGGCCGATTTGGAGGCCGTGGCAGAAATCAAAATATGCAGCAAACTCAAGAAAACCAGTCCTATGGAGGAGGACGTGGTAACTCTAGAGGCAGGGGGAGCCAAAGAGGTCGTGGTGGATGGCAAAGAGGCCAAAATGCAAACAGTAATGTTGAATGCTACTACTGTGGTAAAATGGGTCATATGGCTAAAGACTGCTATAAAAAGCAGAATGACATCATGAATGGAAAACTGCAACAAGGGAATTATGCATCTTCTAGTAGACAGGGTGATGACAGAAATGAGCATTTGTTCATGGTGCAGCACATGAACAATTCTATGACAAGTGCAGAAGAAAGCAATGATGTATGGTATGTTGACTCAGGTGCATCAAACCACATGACAGGTCATGCAGAATGGATGGAGGATGCAAAGAAAATGGAAAAACCAGGATTTGTGGAGACTGGTGATGATACTGCACATCCTATTGTGCAGATTGGAAAAATTCCCTTGTCTATGCAGGGTGGGAAAAAGAAATACCTGTCCGATGTATTTCATGTCCCGAATATCACCAAGAATCTGGTTTCAGTTGGTCAAATGGTTGAACAGGGCTTGCAGGTCAGATTTAATCCTCATGGATGCTTTGTTGAGGATATGAAAAATAAAGGTCGCTTGATAGCAAAAGGAAAGAAGAAGGGCAGAATGTTTACATTGGATGCAGACATGTCTGAATTGAGTGCAGCAATGTTTGCACATGGGACCGGTGTAGTTGCAGATATTGATATCTGGCATAAACGCATTGGTCATGTTAATGTACAGCGACTTAAATCAATGCAGGCCCAAAATATTGTTGCAGGATTGCCCAAATTCAAGGTTGCAGAAATGCATAAGGTATGTGAAGCCTGTCAGTTTGGAAAACATGCAAGGAAACCATTTCCTAGACATGTTCAAGAGAGTGAGAAGCCATTGGAATTAATCCACTCTGATGTGTGGACTACTAAAGCTGCATCTCTTGGAGGCTGTCATTATTTTGTCACTTTTATTGATGACTATAGCAGAAAAGTTTGGGTGTATTTTATGAAAAAGAAAAGTGAAGTTTTTGGGCATTTCAAAACCCTTAAAGCTATGGCTGAAAAAGAAACAGGTCTGCAAATAAAATGCCTGAGGTCAGATGGAGGGGGAGAGTACCTCTCAAATGAGTTTGCAAAGTTCTTGCGGGAGCATGGCATAAAGCAGCAATATTCATGCAGTTATACCCCACAACAAAATGGAATTGCAGAAAGGAAAAACAGGCATATTGGAGAGGTATCTCGTGCCATGCTCAATGAAAAAGACTTGCCAGATTTTTATTGGGCTGAAGCAGTTGCTACAGCAGTCTACATAATGAACAGGACTCCCACTGCAGCAATACATGGAATGACTCCAGAGGAGAGGTATACTGGTAGGAAACCAGATATTTCTCATTTGAAAATTTTTGGTTGCATTGCCTATGTACATGTGCCAGATGAGCTGAGATCCAAGTTGGATCCAAAAGCTGAGAACCCGGGGGGTCCACCTTATAGGCCCGTAGGTGTAGCACGTGCACTCAACAGGAGGGGGTTTAATATCAGTTTCACCTACAGATTTAAAATGAAAGAAGGGGGTTAAATATTGTATACTGAGAAATTAAAATAAGGGGTATTTTTATCCATAAATCTTCAGAACTAGGTTGTTAGTATACACACACACACACACACACACACACACACACACACGCACTACAAGGTATTATGGATATACTGACACGGCCTATCGACGCAAAAATCGGTATATGCCTCGGTATAAGTCTTTCTATACGTCTCGGTATGTGCGTCGGTATATATATTCTCCTAATAGTTGATTTGCATGTTCATTTCAAGGAGGTTTCGAGAGATCAATGCTTGCAACCATTCGTGTGAAATAAATGTGCAAGCATCGCTAATACACAATGTTACAGATGCTCCTATGCTTACTAACAATGTCATTTTGCGTTTTTTTTTGGGTATCTTATTTGTACACATTTGTCATCCTTTTTTTGAGGTTTTGCTACATTTCATTTGTGGTAGCATGATGTGAAGCACGTAGAAGTGAAAGACGAAAGCTATCTTCATCGGTATTCCTCGCTCTCCTTCAATCCAGCAGCAACACAGGTATGTGAGGAAATTTTCTTTTCCCCTGATTCTTTCGCTTCGTAATTTGTAAACTAATCAACAGGTTTGCAGAGCGGCATCAAGGTATTTGCCTGTTTTCGTATAATCGAGGTCGGCATTTGCCATGCGTGCCTCGCACCTGGAATAGAAACTTCTCACGATAGACATGTCTAGTAGCACTGCTGCCGTTGCAGCCAAGAAAGGCGTGGGAATCCTTGTCAGTGCCACCCGGAGCGGCCTCTCTGCTCTATCTTCTCGGGGTCCTCAGCATCATCACCATGTTGCCAAACCATAAAATCATTCTGGAAGCGCACAGACGGGATGTTGCATTGAAGTGTGAAAAAATGGTTGTGTAGATGCTAGCTAATATCAATGCAAGCTTTGGGCTACTAAATCTACCGGATCGTCTCGCAACTCCACGGAACTCATTGTGAGCATATCTCTCTTGTTTTATGCTGCGTTTCTGTTTAACATACCCTAAAGTTAACACGCAGGGCCAAAGTTATACAGGATATCCCATGCATTTTAGATATGACTTTAAACTTGCATATGTATATTTAATCCATTGACCAAGCGAAACAGAATTTTTATTGATCGTAAACCAGAAATTTCCCTAACTGAGCCCCAGAAGTTGAAACGAAGAAATGAATAAGCGTGCCAGTTTGTTTGGTTGATTTATTGTTTTGGGACTGGACCGCGCTCGAGAGAATAGTGCAGTACTGTGGTTGAAGTGTCAGTACTACTTTTGGTGGGGCTAGTGATTTGGACTTTCTGAAACTTTCCTTGAAAGAATAATTTTTAGCAGCCTGTTTTGTAGAGCTGTTGGTTTCTTAGGGATTTCTTGTTCAGATCTATACTGTGCATATGGATGCAAGATAATAAGCGTCCAGCCAGCAATGTGACTAGTATGTTGGATTTCTAATTCTTGATGATATGTTGGATTTCTAATTCTTGATGATATGGTGTACTGCTCGTGTTTGATGATATGTTGAATTGCTCTCTCGCTTTTTAATGCTCTGGTTTTATACCACTTGCATGATATGTTGGACCTCTACTTCTTGATGGTATGCTGCTGAACTGTGCATGTTTGCAGTAGTCCCCAACATCTGGTAAAGAAGTTTCCAATTCCTGAGAAAGAGCAGAGCTGGATTACATTCACCCTGCCATTCACCCGTCATAGCTTTGATTCCCATCTTGGCTGGTGGCAACGATCTCTGCATCCCCCGCATCTACTTCATGACCTCTTGAAAAGCTGGTAATCTTTGATTCTAACATGCACATATTATTTAGGTTCCAGTTTTCCAATTCCCATCATTAGTGTGTGTGAAATAGAGAGATTGAGAGAGAGAGAGAAAAAGAGAGAATAGTTTGTGTGTCAATGTCTTTTTTGTTTTTTTTTTTACTCTTCCTTCCTCATTCTCTCTTGTATGGTTGTTTTGATTAGAGATCTGATCATTCATGTCTCTTGTATGGTTATTTTGATTAGAGATCTGATCATTCATGGCATCAAAGACTCACATAAAGGTGTGTGATCATGGGAGTAACGAGAAGAAGGTGCTGGGCTACGTCAGAGTGATGGCAGATTGCACTTATAGTGATATACGTCAAGAGATCATCCAAGATGGCATTGTAAGTGAATCATTCGAGTTTGTTATTGAAGATGAAGACTGTGATGGAGTATGCATATTGAATGCATTACAAGAGGAGCGTTGGAAAATTGAGAATAGCAAGCGAGTTGGCATAAAGAGGTTATCAACCACGGTGGATGATGGAGGGTCCTCAAAGCGTGTTTGTAGAAGCTTAAATGCTTCCATGGAAGCTACTGCTATGGATGGGATGGAAGAGGGCGATCAAATAAGGGAAGCGGGTGATCATGGTGGGAGAGTCAACATGCTCAAGAGTGTTTTAGTAACACAAGAAGCGCTCAAAATTTGGGAGCTCCAATGTGAGAAGGTCCGCAAGAAGTTGAGTGAGAGAAAGCCATCTAGAGATGATAAATTTCAGCTCATCACGGAAGATGTCAATGACCAACCTTTGATTCGAGTGTGGTGCAATGAATGTGGGAGTGCTTATGGATCGGGAGTGACTAGTGGCAAGCAATCCGCATACTCATGCTTGTCAAACTTCATGAGATTTCACATTCTAGATGGTCAAGCACATAAAAAACGATACTTATCTAACCGAAGTTTGAGGTTTGATGCATTTTCTACTCATGGTTCTCATGGAAGTACTCCAAAAGACGAGAATGATTCTGATGATGCAATAATAATCTTGGCAGCTATTGAGGAGATGAATAATTTCAATAGAACTCATGAAGGTAAGAATCAACTTCTTGTTTTATGTTGTAAATTGTAATATTTTTTTGTAAAAGATATTTGTTGAATCATGTAAGACAATTCTTAGTCCCTTATTTTGGTTCCTTTTTTAAGGATTTTTGCTTGTGCATATCAGATTCAATTGTCAGCTACGTTTCTAAACTCTTATCAAAATTTTGTATCCTCATGTAGGGGCTGATTTTCAGTTGGTTGAAGCAACTTTACATGACTACAAAGATAAAAATAGTGTCAAAGTTGTGTGCAAATATGATGGGAAGTGGCTGCACCTATGTCCTCGAGGTTCAGATTTGCAGACCATCCTAACACAACATATCAATGCAAAATCTCACATCAATGCATGGAGCAAGAAGACCACAATAAAGCAATCATCTTCTCTCTTCACAGGAGCTAGTGGGCGACCTAAAAAGAATTTTGAAAAGGATCCATGTCAACAAACTTTGGGTGCATTCCTCGTATCAACCAAAGAGTATGCGGAGGTGGCTTCCATCCATGCAGGTGATTCAAGCTCTCATTTATTAAATCTGTGTTGGGGATTATGGCAGTGTAAACTTGATGTTAATGGTAGTGAGGTTGATATAAAACCTTTTCTCCAAGACCTAAAGATGGGTGAAGAGTGGTTTTGTGAGCCACATACAAAAGCTACTTTATATGATGGGGATGTTGAATACAGGATAGATGGATGCTTTAGGCATGTGTGCTGTCTTCGGATCTCAAGAATTGGAATTCCGTTTGAAAGTTTCACATGCGAGTATTGTAAGAAAATTCCATCTTGCGCTGATTTTCGTGGCAGAGTGTATCGGGAGGGTAGTGCAATTGAGAAAAGAGGAGAGAGGCAAACAGGTCGAGGAAGGCGATTGGATTACCTTTCTGGTGCAGAGCTTAAAAGCGTTGTAGTTGAGACAAAGAAAAACTTGCGAGAGGCCAAGAGAAAACTATGGTGGTTGAAAGCAAAGTTTGTGGTGCTTTCAGTGAGAATCAGGTCTTTAAAAGAAGCAAACTATGAGGCTATTAATAGGAAGGATGTGCAACGTTTTTGCAATAACATTATTGAGGCTCATAGGCAAGGAAAGTTTGGTGGCAAATTAGCTTTATGGGCTTTTCTTCAAGACATTGCAAATAATGCATTAAGATCGAAAAAGGGGCAAAGATATGCAGAATCCTCAAAGACCATTTTTGAGGTTGCAAAGCTATGGGGTGGGCCGCGCTTGCATGATTTTCTAAGTGTAAACCTTGGAGGGCCATCTTTGTCAACCACAAGGAGGCAAGGAAGAAAGGCAACTCAATTTCAATCCGGAGAGCATGAGTATATCGTTGATATGGTTGGAAAGATATACAAGGATGTAAAGTCCAAACATGGAATAGCATCACGGGTGCCATTCATTATTGTTGAAGATGAAACAACCATCAAGCGTCGCATTAGGTAAAAACTTAGTTGAATTTCTCTTCGCTTCAGTTTTAAAATTTATTTATGTAACAAGTCCATGGAAATAAAGATGTTAAAGTGGAGCTTCATGTTTTTGCAGATGGAATGCGAAGGATGACACTCTAATTGGGTTTTGTGGAAGAAAGGGAGAGGATCATCAATGCTCCTCAAATGATGTTATCATTGTTGGAGATGGAGCACAAGGATATGAGACAATAGTGGATGCCTTCCAAAATCACGTAGTGGGACATTATGCAAGACTGCTCATTGTCAACCCGCTTCATGAGAGTCTTCCACGGTTAGCTCTTGTTGTGCATTGCACTTTTAATCGCTTTGATAGCGATTTCATCAAAGCTCAATGGAGTCTTGTGGAGCAAATGTGGAATGCAAAATGGAAGGATTGCCTAGGGCCAATAATTGGACATGCTTCAGATGGTGATAGTAGACGTCGCAAGCTTATGCTTGAAGACTATTTAGGAAAAAGTGATAGAAAGTTTGGTATCAAATGGGATGGATGGAAACTCAAAGGCAGAATCATAGGAGACAATGTGTATGGACTACATGATCAAGATTTTGTGCATTGTGGAAAGAAGCTTGTGAACCCTCTTGATAGTCCTATTCGACAACTAGCGATTGGACAAGTTTGGATTACACTCAATCATGTTGCTTTGGTCTATAATCATTTCTCTATCGATCAACACAAGTTACGAGAAGAAGATATACAACGAAACGATCGGCAAAATTGGAGAGCAGCCCAAGTGATTGTCTCTAGACAAGTTCAAAAATGTATGATAGAAATGCAAAAAAAAGAGAGGAGCATGCAAGGGACTGGGGCATATTTGCAGGTTGTTGCTGATTATATAGACATTTTTTTGTCTCCACATTTAGACTTGAGAGAGCGTGTGGTGCTTGCTAGTAAAGTGGTCTTCTTCTTCAAGTTGTGGAGATTATGGATTCATCATCATTCTACATACACTCTTAAGAAAAACTTCATTAGCAAAGAGGCTTACACAGATACCCAGCTTTCTTGTCATTTTGTGGTTCTACTTATAAAGATGTTTCGGGATTTCTTCCCAAATCTCAAGTGTCCTTTACATCTCACAGGATCGGATGCAACAGAAATTTATTTCAGCAAGATTGGAGGTATGGTTGGGCAAGAAAGAGCATTTGATTTTGGAGATGTTTTGCATTGTGTTGGAAGCTTGAACAAGATTACCGTGCATGAATGTAAATCAAATGGGGTGACTTTTTCAAGGGCACATAAGAAACAAGAACACATATGGAAGGATTTGAACAAGCATGAAGGCATTTTGGAAGCAGATCTTGGGAATTACGAGAGCGTTTCCTCTGATGAAAAGTTGATAGATGCATTGAAAGAGGGATTGAAGCGGGCACAAGATCTTTGTGAGTCATTGGGGATCAAACCTAGCACAATCGAAGGAGTTGAATGGTGGACAGAGCCTTGGATAGATACACAATCAATGTGGTCAAAGATAGATGCTGAAATGGGTGACGCCGATGAGCACGATGACTTTGTGGAGCCTTGCGGTGAAGATAGGCCCATTGAAGGCAGCGACGGAGATGACGAGGTCATTGCTCTGAGTGAGATTCGACATGAGGTGGATGGGATTCTAGATGAGGCAAGCATTGAGGATGAAAACAAGACTATCTCGCCCGTGGTGGAGGTTGACAAGAAATTCATCTTCAAGTCTACTTTGGTGAGTCAACTCAATGGAAACTCAACACTATCAAAAGATAGGTTGACAAGGGTAAGACAAGGAGTGTATTTCAGCAATGAAGGAAAATTAGCATCAACAACCAATGGAAATTTCTTTGGAATAGGGTCAGATTGTGCTGTTTATTTCTACGATGACACATGTGGAAACAGAGACACAAATTTCAAGAGAAATGGAAAAGCCACAAAATTGAAGAAGATGCAAACTCTTCATAGTACATGGTATCTTGGAAGAGTCCAAAAGATGCGAAAGAAGGTAGGTGGCAGGTATGTAGATTACAAGCGAGGTCTTGACTTGGTAGATCGACCACAAGGGATGGAGGTTCAGCTTGGTTGGTATCAGAAGGTGAAAGGACACCATACATACTCTTATAATGTGACAGACTTAAACATGGTTGATATTGAGTCAATTATTGCATTGGCACATTTAACATACAATGAGGCTACTGATAGATATGTTCTTGATCAAAATGATTATCGAATCTTTAACGATTTCTTGAAGTCTGCTGGTTAGATGTTTATTTAAATCATGTAAGTATGGAACCATTTGGTTGTAATTTGTGTTTTAGTCATGTTATAACACAGGTGACCTTATTCTTTCCATTTTCATATGATTGCAGGCAACGAATCCTCCACCTTGCAAAGTGGAGAGGAGTTGGAATGACATGAGTTGGACTTTTGTGGGACTGAAGTGTTTTTTGGGAAGGAGTTGGAATGACATAAGCTGAATTTTTGTGGGACTCAAGTGTTTTTTGTGGGATTGAAGTGTTTTTTTGTGGAATGACATGAGCTGAATGACATCCACTATATGTTTTTTGGGAGAGCAGGTAAATTCCAACCATTGTCTCTTGGAAGAACGGGGTTTATCTCGTATAGTACTCTAGTTTTATAGTAGCCCAAATTCAGATTAGTTTCACGTAGCAATTGATTGTGTTATTGATATTTGCAGTACAGGTTCGTAGCAGCATGTATTAAGGCCTTTAACGATTAAGGCCTTCGACAGTTGAATTAATGGGCATGTACATAATATTTTGCTAGCAGCTCTCAAGGACCTTTTGGTTTGGCCAAGTCGGGCAGTTATACCAGTCTTTCCAGGTGATTACAGGTATAAATGAATTACCCTCCTTCAAGCACCTGTAACGGGTGGGATCGGTAAGAGGAACTCCAGCAGTCAAAAGCTTGGACTTAGGGTCCATAGGGCATGAGATAGGCCGACACTCAGCCATATCAAACTCCGAAAGAAGCTCGGAGATGTACCTGTGCTGCGAGATAAAAATGCCCTGTGCCATCTGATAGATCTCCAGACCTAGAAAGAAGTGAAGGATCCCTAGATCCGTCATGTCAAACTCCTGCTGTAGAATGGACCGTGTATGCTCCACCTGCTGAGTGTCGCTCCTTGTAATAATAAGATCATCCACATACAAGATGAGGAACACCGAAAGAGAACCCACAACCCTTAAGTAGAGGTTGGGATCATAAGCGGAGCGCGCAAAGCCACTCTCTAGAAAGAAGCGGTCAATCCGCTGGTACCAAGCACGAGGAGCCTGCTTTAGGCCATAAAGAGCCTTCCGCAGCCTGTAGACATGATCCTCCTTCCCCTGCACAAGAAAACCAGGAGGCTGTGAAACATAAATCTCCTCCTCAAGAATGCCATTCAGAAAAGCAGACTTGACGTCCATCTGATAGACAGGCCAACGGTGATGAGCAGCAAGAGCCAAAAGCACTCGGATGGTGGACATCCTAGCTGTAGGAGCAAAAGTCTCAAAGTAATCCAAGGTCTCCACGCTGGGCAAAACCCTTGGCAACAAGCCTAGCTTTATGCTTGTCCAAGGAGCCATCTGCAAGATATTTGGTCTTAAAAACCCATTTCACACCAATCACCTTCCGTTTCTCGGGACGCGGAACAAGCTCCCACGTATGGTTTCGCTCGATGGAGTCGAGCTCGGCCTGCATAGCCTGTCTTCCTTCGGAAAGGAAGGGAGAATCGGCACCTGGATAGAGGGAATCAAGGAAGGCATCCGCACAGTTGATGCAGTCTTCACTGAAGAAACCTTCGCAGTAGATGGAACCCTCTGAGATGCATGGACTGAAGAAGGACAAGTGCGAGGAGGGTCATCCCGTTGTCGAACTTCACGATAGTCCCGCCTCCGCTCAGAGGAATGATGAGAAAGAAGCTCATCCTCTGAGTCTTCAAAGCCTGAAAACTGGTAAGACATCTTCCAATCTGCAAAATACCAAAGAAAGTTGTGCCGCTGACGAAATAGGACCAACAGTGTGGTCACCAACCACCAAGATGCAGGCTGAAAGTGCCTACAGCCACCTGGATCTGCAAAACGCAAATAGATCTGATGGCGAACATCAGAAACGAGACCACCAGCACCGGGAACTTGCCCAGACAGAGGTCGCCTGCAGGATAGGAGCAGACAGGGTAGAAGCGACCTGCAAAACAACAAAACGCAGCTGTAGGAGGGTCGCCCTGCAGCAGAGGAGGTCGCCTGGCAGCAAACGCAGGGTTGCTGCGTCACTGGATGACGTGGCAGCCCCTGTGTACAGCAAACGCAGGCTGTACAGCCTTCTGATGCAGTCGCCTGGCTGGAATAGACCTGTTGGCAGCCTCCTGAAGGAATCGCCTAGCTGTTGTGGGACTGTGGACAGCAGCAGTAAGGTATTTCTCTCGTCCTCCGTGCTCTCAATCAGGCGATGATACCATGTGAGAGTGCGCAGCGAAAGAAGAACATGAACACAGAGGAGAGGAGAGAGGAAGCAGAGAATGAAGGAAGAAAGTCTGCACTGACTGATATGAATGCTGAATACACTGGAATGGACAGAACAGTCCCTGCACGCAGCCCGGAGTGTCAGTGAGGGAGCCAGGACAGACTGGAAGCAGAGGCAGCACCAATGCCGGAGACGGAGACGAAGGGAGCAGTGCTGAACCTGCAGAGCATGAATGAGATGAATGCTGGACTGACTGGGGGGGCAGCTATAAATAGCCCCCAGCCAGAAAACTGGCCGACCAGCTAAACTGGCCGACCTCGCCAGATCTGGTCCGACTGGCCAGATCTGGTCCGACTGGCCAGTTCTGGTCCGACTGGCCAGTTCTGGTCCGACTGACCAGAACTGGTCCGACTGCCCAAAATAATGGGCAGTCACCCCAAAAACAGCCCAGATCTGGGCTGTAAAATGCCCAGGGCTACATGCTGACTAAAGCAGACTGAAAACACACTGACAGAGCTCCTCTGTCTCCTGTCAGACTCTGACAGGAGCTCACAACCAGGAGATGACAGACTGAGACTAAATAAGAGCAGGCTAACAGATTCGACCCCTATGTGATCTAGCAGTTGTTTGCAAGTCACTGTGAAATTTTATATCACTATCAAGGTCTCCTTTTGTAACACAAGAGCAGGTGGTCTCCTGCATGGCTTGCCGAAGTTACAGAGTAAGCTGCCAAATCCAACCAAAGAGGCTGATGGAGGAGTATCTTGGAGTCCCTCACAAGTGTATGATAACTGTGATACAAGAGGGGGTTGTTCTGCTATAAATGAAGCTGTAGTTTCACAATGTACAAGCCCAATGCCACTGCCCAATGTACAAGTTCCTCAAATGCCCCTGAGAACTCTCTTTCCTCCTTGGTTCCTTGCTTTTCAGACCCGAAGAATGAAAACATGAAACCATCTCCAGGGAAGTTGTCGGGCTCTGCGATAGTGCTTTCCAAGGATGCTGGGATTCCTGTTCAGCATCCAGGAGCAAGCAAGGCTTTACAATCAGGACCAAATGGCAGTGTACCCAAAAGAAGTTCAAGGGTAGAGAAGAAGACCCGACCAAGGCAAACCAGGCAGAGTTTTGTGACAGGTGAATTAACAGATCCATCTCCTATGCCTGAAGGGGAGGTCTCCCTCTCCCTCTTGAGCACTGAAACTGACATAAAAGTGGAGGCTCCTATCATGAGCAAGATAAGGCAAAGTTCTGTTGCTCCTATTCAGGAAATGAAGCCCTTTTTGCGCAAAGGGTCTGGCATTGGACCTGGTAATGAAATGCATGCATCACCCAAGAAGAAACAATAACCGGAAGTGGACACCCTTGTGTCATAATCTCCTGCCCAGTCTGAATCACTGTAGCCCTGCAAGCATGAAGCATCCCCCCTGGGGTAAAACAATCCAAGATGCATAGTACCCTGGAGATATCTAAATATTCTCTTCACAGCCTGCCAATGTTTTGTGCCTGGACAGTGCATAAATCTGCTCAATACGGATACCCCATACTGTATGTCTGGCCGAGTGTTGCATAAATACAGTAATGATCCAACAGCCTGCTTATATACAGTGGCATCAAAAAGTTCTCCTGCATCCTCAAGACTCAACTTTACACCTGATTCCACGGGAGTGGCAACCTGTTTGCAATCCTGAAAGGAAAACTTCTGTAGCAATTTCTGAATATACATAGATTGCTGCAAATATATGCCCCCTGATGTCTGCATAAACTGTATACCCAAATAGTAATACAACGGACCAAGATCTGACATTTCAAAGCGGTGCTATAATTCAGCTTTAAAAGCTGCAATATGCACTTTCTGTGGCCCCGTGAGCAGCATGTCATCAACATATAGAACTAAAATCAGAAACATATCCTCTGCACTCTTGACATATAGAGTGCTCTCAGCTGAACTCTTCAGAAAGCCTTGGGAAGCCAAGTAAGAATCAATCTTCTCATACCATGCTCTAGGGGACTGTTTCAACCCATATAGAGCCTTCTGCAATCTGCAAACTTTGGCTTCCTGCCCCCTAACTCTAAAGCCAGTGGGCTGCTGTACATAAACTTCCTCATGGATATCACCATTCAGGAAAGCTGTAGTAATGTCCAACTGATGGATAGTCCATCCAAACTGACCAGCCAAGGCAATCATGCATCTGACTGTGGTCATGCGAGACGTGGGTGCAAATGTCTCATCATAATCTATGCCCTTCTCCTGAGCATACCCTTTTGCAACCAAACGGGCTTTGTAGCGTGACACTGTGCCATCTGCATTCCGTTTGATTTGATACACCCACTTAACCCCTATGGCCTTCTTACCTAGAGGCAAGTCTGTCAGATACCATGTCTCATTCTTCATGATGCTATCATATTCTGATTGCATGGCCTGCATCCAATTTGGGTCTTCTGCTGCCTCCTCAAAAGAGACAGGCTCATCCACCTGAGTGGGTTCATCCTCACTGTATGTGCCCTCACATGCATGATAATCAATACTCATCCCATGAGCATGGCGGGATCTTGTCCTGGTAGGCAAAGGAACATCAATGTGGCTGTCCCGCAATGTATCTAGCAACCACCTAGGCACCCGTCTGGACACTTCAGGGACTGCCATGTGCTCGGATGATGGCTGTGGCAAATCAGCCTGTGACTGTACTAAATCATGAGCTGCACCAGTAGGATCAATAACATTTGTTGCTGGCTGTATACCAGCTGTACCGAGCTGATTTTGGGGCTGAATTGCATCTGCTACAGGCCCCACAATGTCAACAACCCGTGGTAAATTTGTGGCTGCACTTCTTCCCTCCTGGGGCAGGAGCAATTCGAAGACATGATGACTGTAAATTTCTGGTTGCCTACGGAGCGTAGACCAATCAAAATTCTGCTCCTCTGCAAATGTAACATCTCTGCTGGTTAGAATCTTCTGTGTACCAGGATGGTACAGCCGATAGCCCTTGCTTTCACTGCTATAACCAACAAAAATGCATCTTACAGCCTTGTCATCCAACTTACCCCTCTGATGCTGTGGCACTAAGGCATAACTCAAGCATCCAAAAACCTTGAAGCCTTTGACAGAAGGCTTCCTGCCGGTCCACATCTCAAATGGAGTCCTCTCATACTTCTGCAAAGCTTTCTTTGGGCACCTATTCAGCACATAATTGCTGCACTGCAGTGCTTCCATCCAAAATTTGTTAGGGAGGCCCTTCCCCTTAAGCATGCATCTGGCCATTTCCATCACAGTACGGTTGAACCTTTCAGCTTTACCATTCTGCTGGGGTGTGTATGGCACAGTGCACTGATGGGCAATACCCTTGCTTGCCAAGAAAGCATGAAAAGTATGAGACATGTATTCCCCCCCTCGATCGGTACAAAGGGTGGCAACCTTTTCCTGTGTAAGATTCTCCTGCAACAAAATAAAGTCTTTGAACCGTGCTTCCACCTCCGATTTATGCCTCAGTCCATAAACCCAAGAGTAGCATGTAAAATCATCAATGAATGTAACGAAGTATGCACAGCCACCTATGGACTTGGTCCTCATAGGACCGCAAACATCTGAATGAACGAGCTGCAATTTCCTGGCAGCCCCATATGTGGACAACTTAGGCACTGGGGTCCTGTGCATTTTGCCCAATATGCATCCCTTGCACACATGACGAGAGGGTAACTGTATGGGTAAATAAAGTCTTTGAACCGTGCTTCCACCTCCGATTTATGCCTCAGTCCATAAACCCAAGAGTAGCATGTAAAATCATCAATGAATGTAACGAAGTATGCACAGCCACCTATGGACTTGGTCCTCATAGGACCGCAAACATCTGAATGAACGAGCTGCAATTTCCTGGAAGCCCCATATGTGGACAACTTAGGCACTAGGGTCCTGTGCATTTTGCCCAATATGCATCCCTCGCACACATGACGAGAGGGTAACTGTATGGGTGGCATGTCCTCCACCATAGAATGTGCCTGCAATCTCTGTAAACCCCTGAAGTGTAGGTGGCCCATCCTGGCATGCCACAGCTCAGCAATGGCCAACTGATCACTAGTAATCACAGCATAAGCATCATGTACTCCAGCCCTGTAGTGATCCAATCTATACAACCCACGACATAAAGTACCTGTTGCAACAATGCAACCCTCATCAGAAAGGTCATGCACTGTGCATTTCCTTCCAGAAAATGTCACCTCAAGTCCTCCCATGGCAATAGCAGGGACGGAAAGGAGATTCTTCTGGATTCCTGGAACATAAAGTACATCTGTGAGTGTAAAAGATCCACCTTGTGTGGCTGTAAGTACAATCTTGCCAACTCCTTGTATAGCATAAGCGGAGTTATTGGCACATGTAACTGTACCTCTCTCGGAGGTAGCATCAAAAACTGAAAATAAATTCCTCTGTGAGGTAATGTGCTTACTAGCACCTGAGTCAAAATACCAATCCTCCTGAGAGGTCACAGAGAGGCATGATTCATCTGTAGTGTGCATAGAAGGGTTGTACGAGCATGATACTGTACAAGCCCACTCATCATCAAAGTCCTCGTCTCCATGCGAGACAATGGACAGATTGGCTGTCTCCTTCTTCTCTGCACTAGATGCATCTGCCTGTGCTACATTTGCTTCCTTCTTTGTGCCCTTTTCCTTCTCTTTTGCAATTCTTTTCCGGCATTCACCAATATAGTGACCCGGTTTCCTGCAATAATGACATTTCCCCTTTTTCTTGGGCTGATTTTCATCTTTTTCCCCACTGACAGTTGGCTGGTTGGCTGCTGTTTTTGGTTTATATGCAGCCCCAGACACAGCTTTACCCTTGCCCTTTTGACTTGCCATGAAGGCCTGATCACCCTGCTGAAGTATGCTCCTGTTTTCTCTTGACTGTTCCTCCTGCAATAGTATCTGCACTAGGTTGTCAAAGCGAAAGGAATCAGGATTCCCTTGCATGATTAACCTCAATGTAGAAGCAAGAGCCTGATAAGACTCAGGAATACCATTCAGCATTACAGTGACCATAGACCCATCTGTCATGTCTTCCCCTAAGGAAATCAACTGCTCACGCAAGTCCTTAAGCTTGGTAATGAAGCTATCCATAGTCTCTCCTTCATGCATCACTAAATGATCAAGCTGCCTTTTAAGATAGGCTACCCTGGCTTCATTGCGTACCTGATAAAGGTTAGCCAGGGTGTCCCATGCCTCCTTAGCGGACTTACAAGACCGTATGTGAGGTATAAGCGCAACTTTGACCAACAATGCTATCATAGCATGTGCTTTAGCATCCCTCTCATCCCACTTCTACTGTGCATCTGTGGTGGGAGCTGGGGGTGGAGCTGGAATACCTCTTCTGCCAGTGGTACTAGTGGAGTCCTCATCCATGTCTGAGGTCACACGAGAGCCAGGACGAGGTTCTGAACCCTCCACAATCTTGCTAAACCCGTGTGCCACTAGTATGTGATTCATCATATATGACCATAGTGGGTAGTTGGAGCTCCCATCAAGCTTGTTCTCAACAGAGAGCAAATCCAACACACCATCCTTGCCCATTGCGTAGGGTGTATTGCACAAGAATCACCTGAAAGAAAAATAAAAGGAAAATCCCAAAACAAAATATCTCTTCCGAGATTTAGACACAATCACTTGCTTTACTCTGTCCCACTGCATAAGGGCAATGTCAATGCATACAAATCTGTCCCAAAACTGTAATCCCTTCTCAGTGTTCAAATTGAGAGCATAGCATCCACACACACTGTCACACAGTGTTCCTGTTCTGCTGCACCACAATAAAGCATAAAATCCCCCAATTTCTCACTCAATTCCTGAGTGGATAGGCACAATCTTGTTGTACCAAGTGTAAACAAGGCATACACACAAGAAATGTCGAAAAGCCCCTTGATTGGAAGGGTAAATCTGATCACAATTGTTGCGTACACGCTGCCCAATGCATAAAATCAGCTACAGCAACACCCTGGTGGCAAAAGCCCCAATTTTTCACACTTGTATCGGTCCTCGGGAGAACCCACAAGTCACGGGAGAGCTGGTAACAGCAAATACAGTCGTTTTCACAAACCCACAGGTTGTTAATCACTGCTGCGCTGCAAATACAAGCTGGAACAGATCAAAATTGAACTGTTTATTGCTTCTGGAAGCTGTTTTCAGCAGTGCGCTCAATCGAAAGTGATACTGGGTTGATTTAATGACTGAATCAAGTGTCGACACAGCATGTACAGGTCTGTACAGCCCTGTTAATGAGGCGCGATGTGGCGAAACAGCTCCTGGAGCTATTTTCCCTGTCGATTTGACCTGAACAGGCTGAGAATGACCTCGAAACTGTTCTAAAACTGTGCGCGCCTGAGGTTATCAGCTTGTAGGCTGTCTTGAGCATGTGTATGAGGCTGTAGAAGCTTTCAAAGACCCTCGACAGGGGGCGACTGCAGGTCTAGAACTGAGCGCGACCACACGTGTGAGAGTCTGGTGCTGATTCCCGCGACCAAATCGAAGGTACAACCTCCCATATGCTGAAAAGAGTGGCGGCGGCCTGTTTTGCAGCAGTTCCTGTCAATTCCAGAATGTCTTGAGTCGATATGAAGCTCACGAGCTGAGGGTACGCGATGGGATGCTCACGGGAGTGATGGGATGGCTCTGATACCAAATGAAGAAGCAAGAAAGTACACACAGAGTGAGGGAAGCAAGGGTGAGCTAAAGTTACGTGACGGGAAAAAAGTATATCATCAAAAAGATACACCTCAATCATAAGCACACAACCCTAGATTAGGGATTTGTGCATAATAGGCACTAGTGCTAAGCACTGTGCTTGCTAAGCATAAAAAGCCTAGAACTAGCCTAATAATACTGCCCCTAGCCTCCTGATGAGGTCACATGGGCTATTATTAGCCTGGGGGAAAAAACCTCCCTTAGGGGGAGTAAAAAGTGCCCCGAGCCACCTGCAACCACCAATACTCCTATAGGGATACACATATATAGTGGAGAGTGCACTAACAGGTGCTGGGCCAGGGATTGCAAAACTGAAGGCCGAAGCAGTGAAGAGTTCTGACGAAGATGTCCCATCTAGTTGTATTTTGATACTCGTCGTTGATTCTTCAAGCAAGAGTTCAATTGCATATCTAACACGTGTATTTTTTTGCATATTCATTGGGCATTTTGCTTTCTCAATCTAGAAACTCATTGAACACTTCTCTTCATAGTTAGGGACTTCTCTTCATCGGGTCTGGCAATCCACTCTTGCGTAGTACCAAAGATCTTGTAATGTAAATTATACAGGGAGGGGGGGGAGAAATGCATAAGCTTAAAATTTTAAAATTACAGGAGGGTTGTTATAATATACCACAAAGATAACAGGAGGTATATATTAAATAGGGCAAAAAAGGTTACAGAGGGGTTTTAAAATATGCCTTTGCACGCACGTGATATCCATGATTTTGTAAGGTGGACCCCCCGGGGCTGAGAAGTGCATCTTTATTGGTTACTCTCTGCAGCAAAAAGGGTATAGATGCTATAACCCTTCTACTCGTAAGTTTACAGTGAGCAGAGATGTTGTTTTTGATGAGATGAGTAGCTGGTATAAACCAGTAAATGTGATTGATGATGAAGATGCACAAAATGGTAATGCTACACAGAATTCACAGCAGCAGTCACAAAATATTAGTGGACCTGGAGCGTCCTCTAGCAGTGGTTCACATTCTTCACCATGGACAGGCAGATTGAGATCAGGAGAATCTTCTCAAAGCAATGCAGATAGTGGTATGCAGGTACCACGAAAAGGAAAAGAGAAGGTTGATCAGCCCATGTTTGATGTGAATGCAGGTCACTCTTATGTGGATGGTGAATCCAGTGGCTCAGAACAGAGCATTGATGATGAGTTGGGTATTCCTTCTATTGTTACACCTGGAGTAAGGAAGACCAAGGATGTTTTGAGAGCACCTGGGAGTGAACCTACTTTGCGCAGGTCTACAAGAGCTAGGTATCCTGTGGATAGGCTGAAATATGATGGATTTACAGCCATTCACTATGCATATATGGTCAAAGTGATACAGGAACCAGAACCCACATCTTTTGAGCAAGCCATGGGAAAAGAAAAATGGGAGAAAGCCATGGATGAAGAAATGGATGCCTTGGAAGCAAATGCTACATGGGAGTTAGTACCTTTGCCTAAAGGTAAGAATGCAATTGGCTGTAAGTGGGTTTATAAGGTGAAGCACAATGCTAATGGTTCTGTGAACAGATACAAGGCAAGATTAGTAGTCAAGGGGTATGCACAAACATATGGCATTGACTATGAAGAAACATTTAGTCCGGTTGCAAGGATGGCAACCGTAAGAGCAGTCATTGCTATGGCTGCATCAAAGGGATGGTCTTTACATCAGATGGATGTAAAGAATGCCTTCTTGCATGGTGATTTGCAAGAAGAGGTCTATATGGAGCAGCCACCAGGTTATGTGCATGTTGTTCATCCTGAGTTTGTTTGCAGGTTGAAGAAAGCCTTGTATGGCTTGAAGCAAGCACCTAGAGCATGGTCTGACAAGATAGGACAGTATCTTGTCACTATTGGCTTTCAGATTTCCAAGGCAGATTTCTCACTTTATGTGAGAAAAACAGAGAAAGGTATTATGCTACTTGTCATTTATGTTGATGATTTGATTATGACAGGTGACAGTGATGAAGATATCCTTCATGTGAAAATGCTATTGAAGCAGAAGTTTGAGATGAAGGATTTGGGAGAGCTGCGTTATTTCTTGGGCATTGAGGTGATTAGATCACCAAGTGGGATACAGCTCTTGCAGAGGCAATATGGATTGGACATGCTGTCCAAATATGGGATGACAGGCTGTAAGCCTATTTCAGTTCCTTTGGAGCAAAATGTGAAGCTGAGCACAGATGCAGGTGAGCTTCTAGAAGACCCTGCTATGTACAGACGCATAGTAGGAAGTTTGATTTATATGACTATTACCAGGCCAGATTTGAGCTATGTTGTTGGATTGGTAAGTCAGTTTATGCAGGCTCCAAGGAAACCACATTTGGATGCGGCTAGACGCATACTCAGGTATGTGAAGTCCACATTACAGTATGGACTATTTTATGAGACTGGGGTTCAGATACAGTTGCATGGATACACTGATGCTGATTGGGCTGGTAGTATTTCTGATAGACGATCTACCAGTGGATATGTGTTCTCTTTTGGGAGTGCTGCAGTCACTTGGAGCAGCAAGAAACAGCCTACAGTTGCCTTGTCGAGCACAGAGGCTGAGTACAGGGGTGCAGCAATGGCTGCATGTGAGGTAGCTTGGTTGCATAAGCTACTTTATGATATGCATCAGTCTACAGATGGGCCAGTTGTCATTTATTGTGACAACATGAGTAGTATACACTTGGCAAATAACCCAGTCTATCATGCTAGAACAAAACACATTGAGGTGCATTATCACTATGTGCGAGAGAGGGTTTTACTAGGTCTTATTGATCTAGTTTATGTCAGCACAGAGGATCAGGTAGCTGACATATTCACGAAGGCATTGGGCGCAGAGAAGCTGCGCAAGTTCAGAGACCTGCTTGGTGTGCAGGAATTGGGATTGAGCTCGAGGGGGAGTGTTGAGATATCGAGCTCTACTCGTGATACGCCAGGGTGACCGTTGTGTATTTATGTCACCGACTTGTCAGTTGCAGACGCGGTTGGTACACCGCCCATGAATAATAGCTACATGATAGCTATCCTTATCTACTCTAGTTCGTGGCTCAGTTAGTATGCCACCGTAGTTAGTTGAGTTTGGTTTTGAGACCCATATAGAGGGTTCTTCTATTTCTTTGTACTTGAGTTCTTTTGGCTTACACAACTAAGAAGAGGAAAACTGTTTTCAGCCTCCACCCTTGTGTGTCTTCCCCCATTGTGCAAGCAAGAAAGCTTCAAGCGAGACTCCTTCCTTCTCTCCCACAATCTTGACACTTGGAGCGTGGAGCTTGAGGATGGAGCTTGCTTGAAGCTTGCACTTGGATCGTGGAGCTATCGGAGTGCGCGGGAGAGGAGGTAACTCGAACGGCATGGAGGTAAGCTCACTACACCCGTAGATATGGATGGCGCGTTGGCTATGTGAGAGGTAGCCACTACTGCTCGGCTTGGAACGCTTGAAATAATAAGCGGTCCGTGGGTCTTGGTGGTTAAGCGAAAGCTCCCACAGTGCTTCTTTTTTGGCTCTTGCCTTCTTTCTTGGCACTTCCTCATCCTTCTTAGGATCGACTTTTTTGTCAACTGGCCTTAGAGGTCCACCTTCCACGCCAAGATTCAGGACTTGCATCCCCTTATCCCCTTGCTTAGGGTTTCCCTCGACCGGTTTTGCATTATCCTTATCACCCTCTTTAGCCTTTTGGCCTCTTGTCATGGCTCGTAGGTTAGAGGTTTCAAGGCCATTGACGTGTACGGCCTCGATAAGGCTGACTCCATTGCCTTGTGGCAACTCCTCTACAGTGGCCTTTCAAACCCTTTGCAATATTTGTCTTGGTCCATCATTTTTCTAGAGGTTATTACCTTGCGCTCTATGATTAGCTAGACCTGGATGTTTATTCCCTTGTTGGAGGGAACTAATCTTACTCCAATAGGTAGCGGCTAAGTGGCCCAACTTCCCACAAATATCACATTTAACATTTGGACAGTTTCTAGGAAAATGTTGTCCGCCACACCACTTATAGCTAAATCTTGAGGGACCACCCTCTTCAGGGCGTCGACTCCCTATCAGATTCTGCTGCTTCTTCAAGAAATTGATGTCAACAGCTATTTGTCGATACGGTTCAGAAATCATGTCGGTGTAGTGCTTCATCATATCCTTAACTTCGCCAAGGACATTAGATGCACTCGACTCATAGCCTTCATCGCCTATCCGTCGTTCCATTGGCCGAACAATTTGATTGGGCATTGATTGTTGACTCACAAGAACAACATTAGGGTTCGAAGCTTGGCCTCCAACATTTGGTGGAGCCAACTGACTAGCCATAGGCATAGTCACACTAGGAGGAGCTGGCAGCAAAGGTACATTTTGAACCATGCTTCCTCTCCCATTAGGGTTATTCATAGGCATCCCTTGAATTCCATTTATCAATGGTAAATTTTCTCTAGGTACTAGACCCACATTAAGATTTATTCGAGAAAAGTAGGATGTTTGTAATCATGACTCTACTCCTTCTACCCACGTGATGGCGATGTCTATATCAGCCAAAGCCACACTGCTCAATTGTACCTAAATATTAAAATCCAATCCATGCAAGAAGTATTGCAATTGGGCAGCCAGCGGAATAGGAATGTAAGTTTGTAACTTACGAAACACTTCCTTAAGCTTCTTAGCATAGGCTTTCACATTCTCATGGGGGTCTTAGCGTGTTACATTCAAAACACGCAACCAGTATTGGCCACCTCTTTCAGGGGCATATTCTCCTGGGAAAGTTGCATAAAATTGGTCGATTGTGGTTATGGTTCCAATCTATATGCTATGATACCATACTGGAGCCCTTTCCTTTTAATGTCATGTTAAAGAACATCATAAGATATCCCTCATCTTGAATGTGGTAATTAAACATTAACCTTTGGAATTCACAAATTTGAACCTCCGTATCTTCTTCCGCTAACCCATTAAAAATGGGAAAAGGCACTCCTAAAGCTGGTAGATCCGGTGTCCCTGCAGGAATTGCAATGGGTTGTGCCATGACGACAATCGGATTGACAATAGGAGTTTGGACTGATGGGATCACACCCCCACTTGAAGTGGGTTGACTTGGCGGAAGAGAGGAAGAACTTGTGCTTCCTCCTGCACCTAAAGGACTATGTGCAGCAGTTGGGTTACTAAGACCACTGCCTTTTATGCATATCGGGCTACTCCTTTGAGGAGAATAGTGACTTACAATCTCCAACCGCCGTCTAGCCCTCTCAGCACGTTCTGCTTTTTGTATTTTGGCTTGACGGTCCTTGTTAGAGGACATAAACCAACTTTTTGGTCCCTGAAGACCCTAGATTTGAGAACCACCGCTTATTGGTAGCTCCCGGCAGATGCACCACTGATGGGACCTCAAATGGACCGGCACTGGCTATGGCACTAGCCGGACCTCATGCTCATAACAGACAAACACACCTTCATGGCCTCGCGGGCCAGGAGCGTCTATCTGCTGCTAAAGGACTAAAGCCTAATCTATGCGTTTATAATTTTGTAGTCCAATGTTTCCCTTTTTATAAACTCCACAGAGGGAGAACCCTTACACTTGGCAATAAATACCATGATAATCACATATATGGGAGGCAACCTCTCAGTGGAATTATCGCGGCCTCACTGCAGCTCTCCTACATCGCAGGGATTAGCCCCTTGATGCGCTGCTCAACATATAGAACAAACGAACAAACTCCACTCTTTCACTTTGAGAGTATTCCAGGAGATACCATGTGTCCTTACTAAATGATTCCCTAAGAAACAAACGTCTATCCTACGACTTAGGATGCCTTTCCACACTCAAGTGTGGGTCATTGTCATTTAAAACAAGTGCTATGCATCCAGTCCTTTTTATTCTGATACCATGGTTGACATGCACATGCAAAAGTGAATGATCCTAAAGTGCTCAAACATCATTTTCAATTAGACACGTGTTGTGCATAACCAGGCTTTCCAATGCTCATTCACTAACTCGTTTCGGTGATGTAGGATAGCACCGAGACAACACTCGTACTACTACCCTCTTAATTAAAATACCACGAACTCTATGTTATGATATGCATCAGAAAATCAGCAACAATCAGCACGCAAATCGCACCATTCAAACATCCCAACCCCCTACGTTTAGGTATTGCTTTCGTTGCATAGGTGTAGAGGTTCATTTTGTCATGTTTTAATGTATAAAAAGCGATAAATCACAAAATTTGACAAAGAGATAGGGAAAATTGACGCTAAACCTCATGCTTTGCCACTACCATACATCCACAAACAATCATTATGTTTTTCCTTATTTTTGTGAGACGTCATTCTATTTTTCCCCTTATTTTTTCTATTTTCTTGATTTATTTGTTAATAAAATATGTTATTTTCTGATTATTCTTGTTCCGATCACTTCAGCATACTAACATTCAATTTGTTTTCCATTTTCCCCCCATGGGAACATCTTTTACCCACCCGAAACGAAAAAACTACCATTTTACCGCTAAAAATCCGCATTTAGGGTTTTCGGGAATTAAATAGCACATGTAAATCATTCCAAAATCAAAATTTTCTGATACACAGCAATTAATCATGACGAAACCAGCACACAAACAAATTTTCATCCAATAAGAACATCATTATCATCATAAACTATCAAAAAACTTCATTTCCTTCATAAAAATGGTCATACCGTGTTTTTACATAACCCGAGACGCATTAAATGACTGCATAACCAGCAGACGGAGCCTCCATTGCTCTCAATCCAATGCTGCACATCAATCTTCAGCATCTCCATCAATCTTCGTCACCGCTTCCTTCAATCTCCCTCCCGGCTCCTCCTTCAAGATGGTGCACATGAATGGCCCATAGAGGAGAGAGAGGGAGGAAAGAAAAAGACTAGATTCTAATCTCTTCATCCAGACAGCCATATCCCATGCGAGGACCAGCGATAGAATCAAGCAAGAGGGAGAAGTTTCCAGGTATCATTTGTTAGATAGGTTGCTTGCAGCCCAGAATTCGAAGTCCCAAAGGGCACCCCCCTTTGGTTTAAAATTTTGTCCACCCTTTCAAATCTTGGCCAACTTTTGGCCTCTTCTGCGTCCGGGCTCTGTTTCGACCTCTGAAAAATCCTGCGCGTACATCTCGGCATCCCGCACTGACTGGCAGCTCCCAACATCCCGCATGTCGGTCGAAAAAATTATCAAAAATCCACAAGTATCGCTCGGCCGCCTTTTAAAATTTGTCTTTCACTTGGTGCTTAAAATCGTCCTAGGCTGTAGCCGTCGCCTTCGATGTCAAATATTTTTCCCTTAAATTCTAGATTTTTTGGCAAATTTTAGGCACATCTCGGGCTCAAAAGTCCGCTCTCAAATCATTGCCAATTGGTATGGAGATCCGAATGGACACACATGACCAATAAAGCAGAGGATTTTTGAACCATCGACTTCCAGCATATCCATATCATCTAGCACAAAGGAACCACTCACCACATCCAAATAGTCAATCGAGAATTATGTGCTTCACCTAAACCTTGTACAATACATGCATGTACAAAAAAATACATGCATGAATCCCTTTTAACAAAAATACCTGCATGAATCCCTTTCAACAAAAAATATCTAGATAACTACATGAATAGAAGCAACACAAAATAGGGCCAATTTACCTATAAGCTTATCTATTGAAGATAAGATTGAATCGTTGCAGATCAAAACCCATTGCAAATGATGGACAAAAGAAAACATCAATCCCATCAAACATAAAAATCACTAATTAAATGAATAAATTTGATACCACAAAATATGGCAGATTTACCCATAAATTGAGCTACAGAATCTTTGCTCTACCTTGTGTTAAGTGCTGCAATAACAATTGATCCTTAAGTTAGAACTAGCATCAAGCACTATTGTAAAGATAGTAGAAAAGGGAAAATGCAGAGAGGAAGAAAGAAAGTATGTACGAGTATGCGGGAGAGAGAAAGAAATGAGCAGCTATCCAATCTTGCCCAAATTGATCTCTGCAAAAGACAATAGCAAGAGTTAGTATTTACATGAATGTATACTGAAAAAACAGTAGAAAAGAGGAAACATAGAGAGAAAAAGAGAGAGAGAGAGAGAGATGAGCACTTATGCAATGTCACCCAAAATGATCTCTGCAATAAAAAAACAACAAGGGTTAGAACTAACATCATGATGTATTGAAAAGATAGCAGCAAAAAAAAAACTAAAGAGAGAGAGATTAACACATTTTTCTCTTGCTCTAAATAAACTCTGTAAGAAAACAACAATTAGATCCAACATCAAATTCTATTGAAAACACAACATAAAAGAGAAACAACACATAGAGAGAGGGGGAAAGAAAGGAGAGAGAGAAAGAGAGAGAGAGAGAGAGAGAGAAAGAGAGAGAGAGAGAGAGATGAGCACCTGTGCCTCCTGCCCAAAACAACCTCTACAATAAAACAACAATAACAGTAAGAAACGACATCAAACCCTATTGAAAAAATAGCAAACAAGAGAAAATGCAAAGAGAGATGGACACCTGTGTTTTGCCCAAAATCTCAGGCTGCATGGAGAAGAAAGTGTAGAGGTAAGCAGAATGCTCAAAACCCTAATTACTCTCACTATGGAACTTCAATGGAGACTAAAATTCACCGGTATAGAGAAGAGAGGAAAAGTGGTCTGTTGCTCAACTTTTGGATCAAACTGATTTCGTGAGAGGGAAAAAAAACAAAATTGAAAATTCTCCAAAAAAAGGGAGGGAAAAATGAGGTGAGAGAAACTCAAATTTTTTATACCATTCATTCTCCCTTTTTTAAACCCCCCATTATCCCTTTTTTTAATCAAAAAACCCAAGATTTGGAGAGAGAAGATTCACCCTCCATGAATGTCAACATCTAGCCATCCTATTGGGCAATCCAAAAGGCCCACTTAAACTATATTATTTTTAAGGACCCATTTGTGAGTTCATTTTTTTCCTAATGCAACTTTGTGTGCTTGTCCTTGGGTACATGGCAAAAAGACTCACAACCAAAGACACACAAATGAGCATACGAGGGAGGTTTTCCAGACCACACCTCCTTTGCAACTTGAAAGTTAATAGTATTGCAAGGAGATTGATTGATCAAGTGTATGATAGTAGTCACTTCCTCAATCCAAAACTATTATAGTAAGCCTGCCTGGCTAAGCATACTATAGACCCTTTCCTATATTGTCATGTTCATGCACTCAACCATACCATTTTGGGGTGGGTTATACGGGACAGTCAACTAACACTTAATACCCCTCTCGTCGCAAAACTACCCAATGTCATTAGATACATACTCACCCCCATTATCTAACTATAGGCATTTCAACTTATACTGAGATTAATTCTCAACCAATGTAAGCCAATGCTGAAAGGTAGCCAAAACATCATATTTTAGCTTTATGGAATATGCCTATACCTTATTTGAGCAATCATCAATGAATGTGACAAAGTACTTCATGCCTCCTAAAAACTAACAGGGCATAGGTCCACAAACATCAAAATGAATAAGAGCCAAAGGCTCACCTATGTGCAAAGTGCCAGACTTCTCATGCATACTATGTGGCTGCCTGCCATACAAACAATCATCACATGACTCAAAACACTTATAGTCAAGGGGTAAAAGATACTACAAAAGGGTAAGAAGTTTCATTCCCTTTAAGGACATGTGCTTAAGGTGACAATGCCAAAGAGATACATGTGGAACTATAGCCACAAATAAAATATGATCTACAGATCTAGATATACAACCAAGAGATATTAAGTGCTAGACTTGGCACCATGTGCTAGAACAAGGTTCCCACAGGTGATCTTCTAAGACGAATCCTGAAAGGAAACAAAGTAACCCTTATCATCCAATGTACTAGTAGAGATAAGAATCTTCATGAGAGCTGGTACGTGTCAAATATTATGCAAAGTAAGCATACTGCTTGAATCAAATTGCGGCCAGATATTACCAATACCAACTATTTGTAATCCCAATTCATTTTTCAAATGGATAGATCCAATCATACTGCAAAAGGAGTGAAACCACTCTCTATGAGGGGTCACATAAATAGAGAGTGGAACCACTCTCTATGAGGGGTCACATGAAAGGAAGCCCCTAAATCCACCAACCAACACACTGAGTAAAACCATGCCAGTAGGAGTTAGTCAGCTATTGTGACTCATCCAAAGAAGAAGCTGCAAGTATGTAATCATCATTAGACTCACGCTACTACACTACATTGATCTCTTTGATCTTAACACTAGACTTAGTAGAGATAATACTGATGTTGAGATATCGAGCTCCACTCGTGATACGCTAGGGTGACCGTTCTGTATTTTTGTCACCGACTTGTCAGTTGCAGACGCGGTTGGTACATCGCCCATGAATAATAGCTACATGACAGCTATCCTTATCTACTCTAGTTCATGGCTCAGTTAGTATGCCACCTTAGTTAGTTGAGTTTGGTTTGAGACCCATATATAGGGTTCTTCTATTTCTTTGTACTAGAGTTCTTTTTGGCTTACACAACTAAGAAGAGGAAAACTGTTTTCAGCCTCCACCCTTGTGTGTATTCCCCCATTGTGCAAGCAAGAAAGCTTCAAGTGAGACTCCTTCCTTCTCTCCCACAATCTTGACATGGTATCAGAGCCTTGTTCGTGGTAAGGAGCTCAAGAAAGCAAGCCAAGCTCGCGGTGTTCTGGTAAGAGGAGCAGTGTTGCTTTCATTTTCTGTTTTGGGAGCAGATCTCTACAGGTAGCACAGTCGGAAACTGCAAGAGTGCATTGTCTCAGGTTGAGACGCCCTTCGCAGTGAAGCAAGAGGGCTGTATATGCTGCGGGAAGGGGCTTTAGCCCTCGGCGACCTTGTTTTTTTTATTTGAGGCCATTTCAAGGCCTGTTTTGGAGGCGGAAGTTCTTTGCACGCACTCAGGAAAAGGCCCAGTTTTATGTTGTGCAGCCACTGTTCTATTGTTGCTTTAGAGGCAATAAAGGCTAAGAAAAAGCCCCTTTTCATGAACCTCAAGTGAGCTAGGAAGGCTCTTGAGCCACACATCCAGTGCGTGTACTGTGGAGGAAACCACCTGCCAGCAGAGTGTCAAGACCCTAGGTCAAGACCTTGCGCTAATTGCGGTAGGTTCGGCCACGATGCCGCACACTACAGACTACCACGAAGACTACCATACGCGCAACCCTACGGCCAGCCTTATCCGAATAACAGGCCGCAGCTATTCTTCGGACAGGGAGCCCCACTAGCCCTACCTGCGCCTAATGATATGAAACCAGCTGTCCCTAGGCTGGACATAAATCCTACCGGCATTCCTAGACCGCCTGGTCCCTATGTGACCCACCCACCGAGTGACGCTCCCGTACACTATGTGGAGGAGCCCAGTGACAAAGAGACCTACATATACCCTTACATCTCGCATGATGACGAGGGCAACGTGGTCCTCATGGATTATCAACCCGTGCCGGTGATGGCATTAGGACGAGGATGGGGTAGAGGCCTAGGAGGGCAGCCACAGGATCCGGTCACTTGTTGGACTTGTGGACATCCCAGTCATGTCTCATCGCGCTGCCCCGAAAGAGAGCAGCAAAACAGGGACAAAGCTAACCAAAGGTGCGCAGAGTGCGGAATCACCCATCTTTTCATAAACTTCCCAAAACGGAAGTCGCCCTCCGGTTCAGCTAATTTGCCATCCGTCCCATTGGGGCTGTTTGGTGTTGAAAACCCCGATGGGGAGGCCACACCTATTCCCTTGCGAGTTATGACCCGAGCACAAACGAAGCAGGCCGGCATCTCTTTGCCAAGACCTAGCAATCTTGATGCGACCTCAGTAGGAAAGAAAAGCCGTAGGCGGAAAAAGAAGAGATTGGAAGCTAAGGTCGCACTAAAAACCGATAGTATTACGACCTTACCTAATGGGAAGAAAGTCTCAGACGCAGAGGCAGAGACTTTAGCCCCTAAAACAGCCCAAAAGGGAAGCACTAAGATAGGGGAATACCCACACCCCAAGCGGCAATTAGAGGCCATAGAAAAGGTGAAGAAATGGGTAAGGAAGGCTCAACAGCACCTCAAAGATGTTGAACCCATCGCGGAGGACGAGATCGATGATCTCTCCAGCATAAGCACGCCAATGTCATCGCCTCAATCTAAGTCAGCCGAGGCTACTATGCCACAAGCAGTGCCATTGAGGCCAAGCCTAGACGCAACAGAGCCGTAGATCAGCCGCGGCCATTGGCCCGGACAGTCTAGGCTAAAGGAAGGACGAGTGCTTAGCAATCTCCTAACCACACTAGTGACCACCCCTGTAACATTTGGCCTGGGAGATCTGCTTAAGCAGCACCCTGCCCTATGGCAAGACCTCAAGCAGTGGGTCGAGGGATCGCAAGAGCAGGCCACGGCAGATCCTCAAGACTAGGATGCAGAAACACAATTGCCAAGTTTGACGCTACACTCCGGGCCTAAATCCTTGCACGTCAACGCCTTCTGGGAGGGCTCAGAGATGCACGCAGTCTTGCCGGTCCTAGCCCTGGGGGACGCAACGAGGAAGGGAATTGTAGACACAGGAGCTGGGGTTAGTGTGCTTAGCCACGCAGTGCTGCAGACGTGGGGAAACCCGCCTGTCGAAGCTGCTCGGTTTAATGTCACGCAAGCAAACGGTATGCGAGTGAAGCCATTTGGGGTCTTGAAGAATTAGCCAATAAAGATTGCAGGAGTCCAGTTCTCTGTCGACTTTATAGTCATGAAGGGAGTGGACTATGATATCCTATTGGGTCGACCCTGGATGCGCAATGCTAGAGTCATCGAAGATTGGGGTAACAGCCTGATCTTCCTTGGCAACCGAACTGACGCCATGAGAATAGAGATGGACACTTGGAAGACCTCACCAGTCGACCTAGACGCCATCTCTACTATACTCAAAGGGAACACTCAGGTCAAGGAACCCTATGGGTCCTTAACTAAGTATATCCCATGCCCAGAGGACGAGCGGGATTGGATGCACGTTCTCGCTACACTTGACCTGCCATTCTCAGACCATGAGGCATATGAGCAGGCTATCAAAACATTTGGCAAGCCAAACGAAACACTCTCTACACCTGTCTACATGATGGCAGCAAGCCTCCATGAAGGGCCTAAGCCTGTCATCTTCCAAGTACCATCCAACAAAAGGGAACTCCAGGGGGTACTGGAATATCTAGCAGACCAGCTAGCGGGTAACCCGACTGCCAACTTCAAGCTGCTCCAGGATCTCTTAGAGGATCCTAAGTGGCAATGGACCAGAGTGCACAAGCTGAACCTCATGTATAACTGGGCCCTGATACGAGACCAACGAGACAGAGCACTCCAAGCCCTAGGAGACGATGGGCAGTTGAACGACAAAGATTCCTGTGATGAATACAAAGACTGTCAATCTTTCAGCGGTGAGAGTGAGGGTGAAGTGGACACCATAGAGTACGACACGGATGGACGCGAAATTGAGCAGATACGAGTAGATGCCAAGCCATAGCAAAGGCAGGCCCTTAGACTGGAGCACGGAGTCATGCGCATGGAATGTGATCGTGCGTGATTGGAATGTATGGGGGCCATAGACCTGGAGCAGGCAGGCCTAGCCCAAGCAAGAACGGCGTCAATACTTAGAACTGAATCGCCATCCAAATTGCTTCCACTAGGGGACACCGCCTCTTCCAGCGAAGATGGAGGGTTTGACTCCGAATCAAAAGTTACTTCGGATAGCGACCCAGAGATCCCTAGGCCGCCCATGACCAGACGCACCAAGGGGGACTTACCCGTCCACCTGAGACGCAGACGGTTTCACCAGGATAGGGCAAAGCACCCCAAAGATACACGATCAGACGAGCAGCGGAAGCCGCAGGATCTCCCTAAGCGATTCACTAAATTCAAAAAAGGGGATAGGGTAGTGGTTCTGCTAGGCGCCAAGCGTCAAGGGCAGACAAGCGAACCGATCGAAGGACCAGCCAAGGTCAAGGAGGTTAACCTAGCCCTGGAAGGGGGGACACCCCGACCAGTGTTCATTGCCAGTGACTTAACTGGTAAGGAAGAGTTGAGTCTTGTTGCTCTCTTGCGGGAGTACATGGACGTATTTGCCTAGTCCTTAGAAGAGCTACGGGGGGTAGATCCGAGTGTTGTGACTCACAATATACCCATGACATCGGATGCAACGCCGATCAAGCAGCGACCGTACCCCATGAATCCAAAACACGCCCATGCTGTCAAGGAGGAAATTGACAAGCTAATGACAGCTGGATTCATTTACGAAATTGAGCACACAGACTGGGTGTCACCCATAGTCATTGTGATGAAGAAAAACGGCAAGATCCGAGTGTGCGTCAATTACAAAAAAGTGAACGCCGCTACAAAGAGAGACAATTATCCCTTGCCGTACACCGAGCACATGCTTGAGAGAGTGGCAGGCAAGGAAGCCTACAGTTTTTTGGATGGTTTCTCAGGGTACAACCAGGTGCAAGTGCATCCTGCAGACAGGCACAAGACCGCCTTTTCCACTGAGTGGGGCGTCTTTGCGTACGTAGTCATGCCCTTCAGGTTAACCAATGCCCCCGCCACCTTTCAATGCCTCATGTGCACCATATTCAAGGACATGCTTCGCAAGGAGTTAGAGGTCTTTGTCGATGACCTGTGTGTCCATTCGACCTGGATTGAACACCTAGACGCGTATACCATCTCTCCCTGAACCCCTTGAAATGTCAATTTTGGGTGAAGCACGGATGCATCTTAGGACACGTGGTGTCAAAGAATGGCATTGCCATGGACTTCTCGAAGGTCAAAGTTATCGTTGACCTTCAACCCCCAAGTAATTACAGGGGAGTTCAATGCTTCTTAGGTCACACAGGATACTATCAACGGTTTGTACTGAACTACGCGCTGATCACTAGGCCATTGTACAAGCTGTTAATTGTCTTTGAGTGAACCGAAGCATCCCAATGGGCGTACAAAGAATTGAAAAAGGCTCTAACAACGGCACCTATTCTACGAGCCCCAGACTGGACCATTACTTTCCACGTACACATTGACGCCTCTAAGTTTGCCGTGGGGGAAGTGTTGTGCCAACCTGGTGAGCATAACCTAGATTAGCCAATAAGTTTTGCTAACAGGCAACTCACTGAGACGGAGATGAATTATTCGACAATGGAAAGGGAGGGATTAGTCATGGTGTTCGCCGTGAAGAAGTTCCGGCATTACCTGCTGGCCACCCCCTTCACCTTCTTCGTAGACCATCAAGCCCTGCTCTATTTAGTGAACAAACCTTGTGCTACAGGACGTATAGCTCGATGGCTTCTCCTGCTCCTAGAGTTTGATTTCTCCGTGGTGGTGCGGAAGGGAAAACAACATTACATGGCTGATCATTTGTCCTGTATACCCACAGGAGAAGCCGCTGGACAAGGCATCATGGATGAGTTACCGGACAGCCACTTATTCCATCTGTCCAGCAAAGGAGACCTATTCAGGGCCGATCTGACACCATACTAGGCAGACGACATAGTCCAAGTGCTCGAGCATGGGCTGCCCGAACGACCAATAGAACGGGCACGGCTTAGGTACTTGATCCTGAAAATCTAGCCCTACCAGCTGATTGCAGGCCAACTCTATAGGCTGGGGCAAGACGGATTGCTACGTAGGTGTGTATGTGAGCATGAGATGCACGATGTGCTCTTAGAGGCGCACAATGGTATTGCAGGAGGACACTTTAGCAGAGACACGACAGCACGGAAGGTGCTGCAGTCCCAGCTATGGTGGCCCACACTTTTCCGCGATGCTACACAATTCGTCAAGCATTGTGACGAGTGCCAACGGACAAAAGTCCCGATTCGTAAGGATCAGATGGAGTTAACCCCTGTTATTGCTCGCCAACCTTTCGAAAAATGGGGGATTGACTTCATAGGACCCATCAGCCCCACGGCGCAATACTCATAAGCCAAGTACATCGTCGTGGCCACGGATTACCTCACCAAATGGGCAGAGGTGAGAGCCACACGGAGAAACGATGCTAGGATGACTGCCAAGTTCTTATGGGAGCAAGTAATCTCGCGCTTTGGTTGCCCCATCGAACTAGTTAGCGACCAAGGAACGCACTTCATCAATGAAGTGATAGCCCATCTCCTATCCGCCTTTCTTATCATCCATCGCAAATCCTCACCATACTACCCTCAGGCTAATGGCCAGGCAGAATCTACCAACAAAATTCTCATCAATGTCTTGACTAAAGTGGTCTCAGCCTCACGAAGCGACTGGGATAACAAGTTGATGGCAGCCTTGTGGGCCTACCGAACAGCTTATAAAACGGCCGTCGGTCAAACACCTTTTAGGCTGACCTATGGGACTGAAGCCATTCTCCCATTAGAATTCTTCGTCCCTAGCCTGAGAATAGCGCTCCAAGAACAGTGGGAAGGGAAGGAATCATGGACGAAACGCTTGGTTGAGCTGGAACGCCTATCAGAGATTCGTCTTCTAGCCACCCATGCACTTATCTGCGAGAAAGCCCGATGCTTGCAAAAGCTGGTTTGACAAACATGTCAAGCAATGGGAGTTTGAGCAGGGTGACCTAGTGCTCCTCTACTCAGTTAAAGGACATAAGCAAAAGATGAAATTCAGAGGTCTCGGACCCTTCAAGGTCCGGGCAATCAGCCAAACTGGTAATGTCGAGCTTGAGACACTGGATGGTGAAGGAATGGGCTTCTTCAATGGCAGCCGTGTCAAGAAGTACTACCCGCCCACTCATCCTTTGCATGAGCCACCAATGGTTGAACCACCCGTCAAAATACGAGTAGCCACAATTACAAAAATCTACGAGAATGAGGAGGAGCCTGTAGAACCCGCCTACCTCCATGTCACGATCACTGCCAAGCAAAGGTGCTCCTTCAACGCCCTGATTGATGAGGGGGCGGATTTCAATGTTTTAATGCACAAGCATTGGATCCATCTCGGCAAGCCAATACTTCATCCCACAACAGCCAAATTAAGCCCATACGGGCTCAATCCTACCCGCTTCTCGATACATGCCGAGTCGCCGTTTCTATCGAGTCTGAAACTATCCCCATGTTGTTTTACATGTTGCCAAGTACCATGGATGCAAGCACAGAGTCATTGCTCGGGCGAACCTTTAAAAAGCAGACTCACTGCAATGTTGATTATGAGTCGCAGCGCATCCACTTAACGATCAGGAACGTGCGTATTGTCACGACTTTCAGCAAGGGCCTCGTAACCCTATCATCGCTCACAAGGCCACCGATAGAAACAGCCGTAGTAGGTAGGACTAAGGAGGGGGGTCATGCATATTTGCTGCACCTAGATCCCCATAAACCACAGGCCGCAGCACCCAAAGCAAAACCCCAACAGCCTCACTTGCAATGGGTACCTAAACAGCCTTGAGAACCGCCTAGAACTAGATGCGCATATCTGCATAAGACCTACAAATCTAAATCTAGAAAACCAAGATGCCATCACCGCAAGTGCTGCGTGATTAAACAAATATGGGTCCCTAAAATCCTCCTGCGTGCACAAGGCTACTATGAGGGGAATGCCTCGCTGTGGATCCCTAAAATCCCAACTGCCAAAAGCACTAGTCCTACGTCGACCTCAAGTCTGATCCGTCCTTGTCCCCCGACGCCTCAAGACCATGAATCGCAGTGCTCACCCCACTCATCCGACCCCTCTACACGTCAACCCAAGAGAGTCGCACACGCCTATCGGCCCAAACAATGGCCATCACCACAAGTGGCATCATCCAACCAAGTCAACCTGCCGCTACGCAGTCTAGCTGACTACAACAGCATAACTGCTGAGATCAAACCCGACCCATCCATCTTGCCAACAGCCAGGTTGCCAACTCAAACGGACCCCCAGTCGCAACTCTGTACTATCAGAACCTCCACTTCCAGCAAACCTCAACCACCCGTCAGCCTTAAGCCCTCCTATGAACGAAAGTCATTTCTAACGCTGGCCGCTGACCTTGCAGAGGACACTGAAGATGATGTGGTGGACTGCATCAAACAGCTCGATGCCACCTTTGTTGCACTGGCCCTTAGCTATGACTGCCTGGACTTGAGTCTATTAGCAGAACCCTTTGCAACAGACGTGTGCAATATGCCTTGCTCTTGGGAAACTTTTGAATTCGCCTTTGCACAGGCTTCTCGCTCTGCCGCTGAGTTGCTCGCTAGCGAGGTCTCCAAAGAGCAAGCCATTAATCAATGCCTCATCACATCATTTGACCCACGTACTGTTGAGATATCGACCTCCACTTGTGATATGCCAGGGTGACCGTTGTGCATTTATGTCACCGACTTGTTAGTTGCAGATGCGGTTGGTACACCGCACATGAATAATAGCTACATGACAGCTATCCTTATCTACTCTAGTTCGTGGCTTAGTTAGTATGCCACCTTAGTTAGTTGAGTTTGGTTTGAGACCCATATATAGGGTTCTTCTATTTATTTGTATATGACTTCTTTTTGGCTTACACAACTAAGAAGAGGAAAATTGTTTTCAGTCTCCACCCTTGTGTGTATTCTCCCATTGTGCAAGCAAGAAAGCTACAAGTGAGACTCCTTCCTTCTCTCCCACAATCTTGACATGGTATCAGAGCCTTGTTCATGGTAAGGAGCTCAAGAAAGCAAGCCAAGCTCGCGGTGTTCTGGTAAGAGGAGCAGTGTTGCTTTCATTTTCTGTTTTGGGAGCAGATCTCTGCAGGTAGCACAACCGAAAATTGCAAGAGTGCATTGTCTCAGGTTGAGACACCCTCGCGGTGAAGCAAGGGGGCAGTATATGCTGCGGGAAGGGCTTTAGCCCTAGGCGAACCTGTTTTTTTGATTTGAGGCCATTTCGGGGCCTGTTTTGGAGGCAGAATTTTTCTGCACGCACTCAGGAAAAGGCCCTGTTTTATGCTGTGCGACTACTGTTCTACAGGTCGGTGAAAAGTTATCACAGAAATTGCAGCGTATGCTTGTGTGTAGAGAGAGAAAACATTTTGGCCTCCATCTCTCTTCTTGTGTTCTTGAGTGAGCTTCCTCTTATGTGTATGGTGTGTGTCTGGCACATCAGAACAGTACCATTGAGAGAGGATGGTTTTGAAGGTTGAAGTGAAGGAGAAGAAGCAAGGATTAGAGCAAGAAAGCAATGGGTAAGAAGCTCTCCCATTCCTCCACTCTTTCTCTTGGATAGTGCCTGGGAGGCACCGAAAGCAGGGTAGAGTGAAAATCTCAGATTGCTGTGAGATTTGGTACACAAGTAGAGTGCACGCCAGTTTGATAAGCAAGCAAGACAACCCTTTTCACATGACATAGATGTGAATAGAAATATACTTGATGTTGTGCATACAGATGTTTGGAGGCCTACATAGAATGTATCTCTTGGTGGTAGCAAATACTTTGCTAGGAGGTCGATTTGGAGGCCGTGGTAGAAATCAGAATATGCAGCAAACTCAAGAAAACCAGTCCTATGGAGGAGGACGTGGTAACTCTAGAGGCAGGGGGAGCCAAAGAGGTCGTGGTGGATGGCAAAGAGGCCAAAATGCAAACAGCAATGTTGAATGCTACTACTGTGGTAAAATGGGTCATATGGCTAAAGACTGCTATAAAAAGCAGAATGACATCATGAATGGGAAATTGCAACAAGGGAATTATGCATATTCTAGTAGACAGGGTGATGATAGAAATGAGCATTTGTTTATGGTGCAGCACATGAACAATTCTGTGTGACAAGTGCAGAAGAAAGCAACGATGTGTGGTATGTTGACTCAGGTGCATCAAACCACATGACAGGTCATGCAGAATGGATGGAGGATGCAAGGAAAATGGAAAAACTAGGATTTGTGGAGAGACTGGTGATGATACTGTACATCCTATTGTGCAGATTGGAAAATTTCCTTTGTCTATGCAGGATGGGAAAAAGAAATACCATGTTCCGAATATCACCAAGAATCTGGTTTTTGTTGGTCAAATGGTTGAGCAGGGCTTGCAGGTCAGAGGGCTACAAGCCCTTTCACTCTTGCCAACACGAGTTGTGAGGCTCTTGTGAGGTAAGTCTTCTTCAAGTTCTTATTTTGTTCTAGTCTTGTCTTGTATGGGGTCTTGTCTTGTAATCAATCCACGCTCTTGTGAGCATTCTCTTGTAATCGAGTTATCTCACAATCAAGTTCTAATCCAATTTCTCTTTCAAGTTTTTCTCTTGTAAGTTGTGAGAGCAATCTCCTCACTCTCGAATAGCACTTATCATGCTCATAACAATAGGGGACCACTTATAAGGTGAATCAGACTACTTAGAAATGGTAGCTCACTACTTAGAAGTGGTAGTAACCTAGTTACAAGTTCTATGGGAATACTTAGAAGTTATAGTGTATCATGGTTGGGACCAGTTACAAGTGGTAGAGGATCACTTTCAAGTGGTCACCTACCACTTTACTGCTTGAAAGTTCTAAGTGGTAAGGACCACTTGCAAACGGTAGGGGACCACTTTCAATTAGTGGGCACCACTTGAAAGTTGTAACTTTTAGAGGAGAGGTTGTAAGTGGTAGAGACCACTTTTAGATGGTTTTTTGGAAAATATTTACAAATGGTATACTACTATAGTGGTGTTGGACCTTTAGTAAGTGGTACATGACCACTTAAAAGTTTTATATAGCACTTTTGAGTGGTATTAGATCACTTGTAGAGAATGGTACATCACTTATGAATGGTAGTGTCCCACTTATAAGGGTTAATATTGCAATTGTAAGTCATAGAGGAAATAACTTACAAGAAATAATTCACTACATGTAAGTAGTAATGACCACTTGTATAATGTAGCACACATTTTCTAATTAGAGTCACATAGCTTATAAGTGGTAGCATACTATAGTGAAGTACTTGTAAGTGATTATAAGTGAAGCATAAAGCCTATGATTGGTAGCCTAGCACTTGTAAGTCGTAGATCATCAATTGTAACTAGTGATGCCGCTCTTGTTAGTGGCAGCACAACATTGTTAATGGTGGCAACCACCTATGAGTTGTAGCACCCACTTATGCCTATCTTTAATAAAATAAAAAATAGTTTAAAGATAGAAAATTAATTCGTAATATTAAATACTAGTCTAGAGATAGAAAAGAGTTGTAGTGTACCACTTGTAAAACGAGCTCCAATAAAATGAAAGATTGGTTCAAATAAAGAAAGCAGTGGTGTGTAAGTAAAAAAATAAATTACATTAGAAATATTGAAGTGAAACAACACTATAAATTATTATAAACTCATATACTAAATTATTAAATATAAGTAGCAAACCATCAACTACACTTTTTGCCACTATTAAGTCATGTTTTGTTGTATATAAGTTTCTTTCATAGATCTCCACAAGCTTGACACTTTGTGCTATGCTTATATAATAGCTTCGCCCTTCACTTTCACCATTCCATCATTTATTTAAAAATAAAGACATGAAAGCAAAACAATTATGTTTAGAATTATCAAAGACTAGTATAATAAATGTGTCAAAACTTCTTAGCATTACAACACGACCAGTAAAGTAGTGCAAATTACCCAAACTAGGTTGTAGTACCAATAAACAATCCTATGTACAAAACAAATCACTACACTTGAAGCTCCTCTAAAAGGTGAATTGGATGTTTTATATATGAACATCTAGCAAGTCTTTTACTACAAACATCCTCTTTAATGGAGGACACCCTTGTCTCATCCATCCAAAACTAAAAGACTAAGTCTTAACAGTTTAAGAGATGTAAGTTCTCATTGTATCTTGTTTATGGCACACAAATACAAAGAACAAACTATCAACATCACTTAGCATTGCCAAGTGATTTTGGTTGTATAGAGGTTTTTGTTGTGGATTCCAATAAGCTTGGCAACTTATAATATGTTGATATCAATGCTTTGCACCCCACTTTCTCCATTCATCAAACATCAACACCATCGATTTCTTCATTAAAAAATCATCTAAAAATATTGGAATCTTCACATGATTCAAAGTGTTATGGATGTTAACATAATTTTTTCCAACTTTTTCATAGCATGGAAGGAAGGATGCTAAACAACTATATCAATGATTTCCTTCCTGGCACATGTATCCATTTCAATTGTGAATTTCTCAAAGTATTATAACATGGATTGATATCATTAGGGGAATTTTAAGGTCTCAAAAATACCTTTTAGGATATAGAGAGAGAGTACTCTAGAGCAATTAGACCATAGTCTTTGTAATGGAATATCTATTTTTTGAAAAAGCAAAAGAAAAATTATAAATAGATATGGACACAATATTAATTATGACTTTTTATTATGAATATCTATTTTTATAATCTCATAATTGTGATTATGATATCCTTTATATTAATGACATTGGGCCTCAATCACTTTGAATTGATGACATATGTGGAATTGTATGATAATTAAAACTGAATTCAAATTACCAAAAAGCTCAATGTTCATCTTTTTTCCCTCCCTTTTTTTGTTGTTCTTATTGCTTTCCTTCCTTGGTATGGTAGCTTATTTTTTTCTCTCCCCTCTCTTTGCCATGGATACATAAATTCAACCTTCAACAAGGCATCCAAGCTCTAAAATCACATATGTAAGTCACAACACAAGAAAAAGTAGAAAAAATGAAAAAGTGCAAGTTGGGACCTAAAAGAGGTGGCCCATAAGGAACTCGAACACAATGGAAGAAGTAGGAACGGAAATGGCCGAAAGTGCAAGTAGGAACGGAAATGGCCCTTTTTTCCATTGTCTCAAAAGCTAAGGCAAAGGCAGAAACGCACTTTAAAATGTGAGGCACCCCTAAAAAATTTTGTAAAAGAGTGCTAGGCTTCCTCCTATGCAAACTATGAAGGTAGATGGGTGATAGGAAGGAAGCTAGAAAGATAGGAGGACAATGGAAAAAAGGGCCATAGCCGGTCATGTAAAAAAGGGGATAAGAGGATGACCGCCCAAAAGGGATTTAGGGTTTTGTATATAAAGTTGAAAAGTGAATGAGGAGCTCATTCTTTGGTGTGTGCCAAAGTGGACTCATCTTCTTCTCTCCTTCTTGCTTGCTTGTGTGTGCTTGAGAGAAGGAGTGTGAGAGCGTGAGGGAGTGAGTATGTGAGGGTGAGGAATCAAGGAGAAAAAACTCTTCATCATCTCCTCTCTTCTTCTCTTCTCTTCTCTTCTCTTGTCTCACGCGCAACTCTATGGAGGATGGAGCTTGAAGGTGGAGGCTTAAGGTTGCTTGTGCTCGCATCATGAATTGTGGAGCTACCGATGTGCTTGAGGGAGGAGGTAACTCATTTACACATCAAGGTAATCTCACTACACCCCTCTAGGATCGAAGGTGCATCGGCTAGGTGAGAGATAGCCATAGGTGCTCGCTTGAAATGCTTGAATAATAAGCGGTCCGTGGGTCTTGGCGGTTTGCCACTACATTTTGAACAGTTGCTGTAAGGTCGCGACCTTGGGTCCTGACACTCAGCTGGCAGGCGGTTTTTGCCACAATACACGAATTGGACGTAAGGACTGTTGGTCATCTCATCATTTCTTGTAATTTAGCTAGCTCCATCTTCATCTCTGCTAGCTCATGACTTGATAGGTTGTCTAGTAGCCCTAGATGATCTCCTAATCCAATGATCATTGTTTGTTGGCTATTGAGCATTTTCAGCTTGCTGTCTAGGCATTTCAGCCTGCAAATCAGCATTAATAGCTTGTTGTCCTGGTTGTTTTTGCACGTGTAGTGGCTCATTATCATGGGCAATAGCTGGCTAATCATTTCCAGCATTATTTTCTACATTTACGGGTTCATTTGCAGCAGGTATTTGCTATTGTATAGTATGCACATTTTGTTGTCCAAAAGATATTTCTTCCCGGAATACAACCCTACGGATCTCCTCAGTCTTTTCGGGCTTTTTATGCATGCGATCTTCCCATAAGATAACATCATTGCTTGTACTATTTTCCTTTTCTTGGAATCCCACAATCTATATCCCATTTTACCCTCATCACCATATCCTAGGCAAATGCATTTACAACTAAGAAGAGAAAAACTATTTTCAGCCTCCACCTTTGAGTGTATTCCCCCATTGTGCAAGTGAGAAAGCTACAAGGAGTCTGAAAAGTGCAAGAGTGCATTGTCTCAGATTGAGACGCCCTTCGCTATGGAGCAAGAGGGCAATATATGCTGCGGGTAAGGGCTTTAGCCCTTGGTTGCGCTGTTTTTTTTATTTGAGGCCATTTCGGGGCCTCTTTTGGAGGCGGAGGTTTTTCACATGCACTCAGGAAAAGGCCCTATCTTTTGCTGTGCGACCACTGTTCTACAGGTCAGTGAAAAGTTGCCGTAGAAATTGCATCGTATGTCTATACACAAAGACATTGGGAGTTACAGAATCATCCTTGTTGCCTGTTGATGTAAAACCGTCACTAGGAAGTGACTGTGTGGTCAAATACCACTTTCGTCAGTTTTGCAGATTTGCCCTTGTGAGGCTGAAGCTATGTTTTTTGCAGTGACAGAATTTTTTACAGTGTTCTGTAATGGCGTCTAATTCTCTTTCACAGATTGCCACTGAAAAGCTTGGCAAGAACAACTTCCAAGCATGGAAGTTTAGAATGACGAATTTCCTTATGGAAAAAGGATATTGGGAATTTGTTGCAGGAAATGAAGAAGAACCAGTTCTTCCTAATGTTTCCAATCAACAACAAATGCAGGCATTTAAAAGATGGCATGAGAGAGCCAGAAAACTTATGTACTGGTTGTCTATCAGTATTTCAGACTCTATGATTGTGCATATTCAAGATGCAAGTACGCCAAAGGAGGCATGGGATACTTTATCAAAAATGTATAGCACAAATACACAAGCCAGGAAAATGCAGCTCACGCAAGAGTTGCACAATGTGCAAAGAGAAAGTATGAGCATCAATGACTACCACATGAAGGTGAAGAAGATTGCAGATGCACTTGCTTCCATTGGGTCGCCAGTGGAAGATGATGATTTAGTTTCTGTGACCTTGAATGGTCTAGGAAAGGATTATGCACAGTTCCGAACATCCATTTCTGCCCGTGAAAGATTTCCTGATTTTGAGGAGTTGATTGCTCTTCTAATTTCTGAGGAGCAGAGAAATGGTGGTGCATCTTCTTCAGGAGGAACTTCAAAATAAACTGTCTTCTACTCAAAAACTGGAAGAGGTAGAGACAGAGGTAGAGGAGGCCGATCTGGAGGCCGTGGTAGAAATCAGAATACACAACAAACTCAAGAAAACCAGTCCTATGGAGGAGGACATGGTAACTCTAGAGGCAGGGGGAGCCAAAGAGGTCGTGGTGGATGGCAAAGAGGCCAAAATGCAAACAGCAATGTTGAATGCTAATACAGAACCCACTTCTTTTGAGCAAGCCATGGGAAAAGAAAAATGGGAGAAAGCCATGGATGAAGAAATGGATGCCTTGGAAGCAAATGCTACATGGAAATTGGTACCTTTTCCTAAAGATAAGAATGCAATTGGTTGTAAGTGGGTTTATAAGGTGAAGCACAATGCATATGGTTCTGTGAACAGATACAAGGCAAGATTAGTAGTCAAGGGGTATGCACAAACATATGGCATTGATTATGAAGAAACATTCAGACTAGTTGCAAGGATGGCAACCGTAAGAGCAGTCATTGCTATGGCTACATCAAAGGGATGGTCTTTACATCAGATGGATGTAAAGAATGCCTTCTTGCATGGTGATTTGCAAGACGAGGTCTATATGGAGCAGCCACCAGGTTATGTGCATACTATTCATCCTGAGTTTGTTTGCAGGTTGAAGAAAGCCTTGTATCGCTTGAAGCAAGCACCTAGAGCATGGTCTGACAAGATAGGACAGTATCTTGTTACTATTGGCTTTCAGATTTCCAAGGCAGATTTCTCACTTTATGTGAGAAAAACAGAGAAAGATATTATGCTACTTGTCATTTATGTTGATGATTTGATTATGACAGGTGATAGTGATGAAGATATCCTTCATGTGAAAATGCTATTGAAGCAGAAGTTTGAGATGAAGGATTTGGAAGAGCTGTGTTATTTCTTGGGCATTGAGGTGATTAGATCACCAAGTGGGATACGGCTCTTGCATAGGCAGTATGGATTGGACATGCTGTCCAAATATGGGATGACAGGCTGTAAGCCTATTTCAGTTTCTTTGGAGCAGAATGTAAAGCTGAGCGCAGATGCAGGTGAGCTTCTGGAAGACCCTACTATGTACAGACGTATAGTAGGAAGTTTGATTTATATGACTATTACCAGGCCAGATTTGAGTTATGTTGTTGGATTGGTAAGTCAGTTTATGCAGGCTCCAAGGAAACTGCATTTGGATGTGGCTAGACACATACTCAAGTATGTGGAGTCCACATTGCAGTATGGACTATTTTATGAGACTGGGGTTCAGATACAGTTGCATGGATACAGTGATGCTGATTGGGCTGGTAGTATTTCTAATAGATGATCTACCAGTGGATATGTGTTCTCTTTTGGGAGTGCTGCAGTCACTTGGAGCAGCAAGAAACAACCTACAGTTGCCTTGTCGAGCACAGAGGCTAGGTACAGGGGTGCAACAATGGCTGCATGTGAGATAGCTTGGTTGCATAAGCTACTTGATGATATGCATCAACCTACAGATGGGCCAGTTGTCATTTATTGTGACAACATGAGCAGTATACACTTGGCAAATAACCCAGTCTATCATGCTAGAACAAAGCACATTGAGGTGCATTATCACTATGTGCGGGAGAGGGTTTTACTAGGTCTTATTAATCTACTTTATGTCAGCACAGAGGATCATGTAGCTGACATATTCACGAAGGCATTGGGCGCAGAGAAGCTACACAAGTTCAGAGACCTACTTGGTGTGCAGGAATTGGGATTGAGCTCAAGGGGGAGTGTTGAGATATCGAGCTCCACTCGTGATATGGCAAGGTGACCGTTGTGCATTTATGTCACTGACTTGTTAGCTGCAGATGCGGTTGGTACACCGCCCATGAATAATAGCTAGATGACAGCTATCCTTATCTACTCTAGTTCATGGCCCAGTTAGTATGCGGCCTTAGTTAGTTGAGTTTGGTTTGAGACCCATATATAGGGTTCTTCTATTTCTCTGTACTTGAGTTCTTTTTGGCTTACACAACTAAGAAGAGGAAAACTGTTTTCAGCCTCCACCTTTGAGTGTATTCCCCCATTGTACAAGTGATAAAGCTACAAGTGAGACTCCTTCCTTCTCTCCCACAATCTTGACAAAAAAAACCCATGGTCGTAGAAGAATTAATCGCCAATGCCAAGATATCTCGAGACCAAGTCTTCAAACAACGGTGGCGGCTGATCACCTCCTACAGCAAGAGTAGAGTTACTGCTATGAGCCAAAACGAACTTCGCAAGCTAGCTAATGATGACTCATCCTTCTTACCTAAGTGGCATGCTCTCAAACTCCAATGGGAACAAGAAGGCTGCCATATGGGGATGTCGTCAAAGCTGATGCCATCGTTGGTGTGGACTCTCACTTTGTCCATCCCTAGCATGTCGTACACATCTCATTTTGGCCATTTTTCCACTTTTTTTGGTAGGCCCAGTGCTTTTTGTACTAGCTCAAGGCTTAGCTCAATATCTACTTGGCGGGTTCTCTTTTTTAGATGCATCGTGACAGTGCCCCGATTTTTATTGAAGGTCCGAAGAAACCCGGTACACTTCTTATAGTCGATGGCTTGGCCCACCTTTTCCACGTACTTCTATAGCCTACATTGCTTCACCAATTGTTGGATTATTGGTTCTTCTATGACTATGTCTTCTAGATTCAGCATATACTTGAATTTGAATTGATTATAAACCCTCGTCTCCAACAAGAGGTTGTATTTTTCTTTCTCCTCCTCCGAGAATGGAAATGATGCTTCTGTCTCGACCTGCCATTGTAGGTACTTGTCATAATACCATACTTCACCATTAGTGTCCTTAGGATAATTTCTTGTTGAAAGGTAAGCAATAATTTAATGTGCTTTCATGGAAATAATAAAATGCTTAAGTTCAAAAAGAGAATTTTCTTTCAAGGAATCCATTCAGTCCAACAAACTTATGATAGTTCCCTCAATCACAAGTTGATTTTCATCCACTCTTTTCCATTTTTGGACGTTGATTGAGGCTTTTTCCTTGCATGTCTCATTCGTCTTACTTGTTTGATTCACCTTACCCCCTCCCCTTTGAAATTGAAAGGAATCCTTTTTAGGATTAAGGTTTGAGAGGTCAAGGGCATTCAATGTGTGTTTGTGTTGTTTCACTTTCTCACGAGCCAATCATAGAAGTTCGGATTGTATTTGAGATTAGCATAGCGGTCCATGTTGAAAGGACGAATGCCTACTTGAGTGATGTAGGTGAGAACATCCTTGAGGAAGTCACCGGAGTTGATCCTACTAGCAATGTGTAACTCTTTCTCAGTTAGAATTCGATCTAAGTACGAGTGGGTCACGATGTTCTCTTCTAAGGGTTGGTTACGAATGGTGGTCAACACCCTATAGGAAGTTGGAGCTACATAAGTGGGATCATACTCAGTGGTCTTAAATAATGGCACATCCTTGTTGAAAGCACAAGACGACGAGGCACTGTGGGATGTCAAAGAGGTCCCCTCTGCACCAAGGATAGGAGCAGTCCAACAAAAGGACCGTGAGTGAGGACAAAGGATAGCAAGAAGCACAATCTGACAAAGGAAGGGCCAAGAAGTCAAAGAAAGAGACTCCACAAAAGAAGGCCCAAGGAGAGAGGGGGAAGAAGGAGAAGGCAAACCTACACAGAGCACAAAGTGAGTCCAAAAGCACGAAAGAACGATGAAAGAAAGAAGAAAGGGATGAGGCAAGGAGAATAAAGGAGGAATCCAGGAGAGTTGAGGAAGAGAGATAGAGAAGAGATGAGGAGGAAGAAATGGAACTCAAGAAGAAGGAGAAAGACAACATAGCTCTTGCTATTTGCCTCTCAGTGGAGCAACCTTCAAGACAAGTAGATTTGGTGGCCATGAGCCCACCCTAACACGAATGTGCCAGCACCAGCTCCAAGACACCCAAAAGCCTACCACCCCTAGTGACCAAGGGAAAGGGCAAGGGTTTAATCCACCCTATCCCCCCTGTCCTACTACCCGCCACCCTAGTCAACTACACCCACCCAAGACTCCTCCACCACGATAGATGCTAGCAATCTTGTGGTATGGGTGCAGCTTCTGGTCAACAAAGAGGGAACTCAAGAAGCGAGTGTAGGAACCCCTATGACGGGAGCAAGAAGACATGCAAGTGCAGATGCACAATCTAGAGGGGACCTCAAACAACCGAAGATAGAGGCATCTACAACCACTGGTCCCTCTGCATGGTCCAGAACTATGATGCCTATGTGCAGGATCTCTTGTCATAACTGGAATGGGAAAGGGAAGATAAGAAGATAGTCGTAGTTGAGCCCGAGGCCAAAAGGGAGATGACGGCAGCCTCTCAGTTAGAGAGAACCTATCAAGTGGCCATCTATCAAAGAGAGATCAAGGAGCTAAAAGCAAAGCTCGAGGCCAAAGGAGGAGAAGATGAGAGATGGCAAGAAAAACTCGCGGCAGAAACACATAGCCTCATGAGCCTACAATGCAATTTTGATGAGCTGGTGCACTATACAAGGATCTACAAAAAGAAAATTAAAAAAATACAAGATGTCACAGAGCAGCTAGCAGCAATAGAAGAAGAGAGAAGCCAACAGCACCAAAAGCATATAGCAAATCTGGAACAAAGACTAGCCTCAGAGCTTGAAGAACAACAGTGCTTAGAAAGAGACATCGAAGAACAGGAGAAGAGGCTAAGGGAATTAGCCTACAAGCACAACAAAAGCCTAGAAGAAATGAAGAAAAAAGTAGATGATTGGGTGAAAAGAAGTGAAGAAAAAGTGAGCACCTTAGTGCATCGACTAGCCCTTGCAGAAGGCAACAAGGTTCTAGCAAAGAACAGGGCAGCAGAGGCCGCATAGGTGACCTTAGAAGCCCAAAAACGTGCCTTCTTCCACACTCTTGGATGCCACGCAATCTAAGGAAGAGGATCCCATTGATTCCTTAAGGAAAAAGGTGGTGATCACCCGTAGGGCTCTACGGCATGGGCTACACATCCAAACACAAATTGTCGGGCCCACAAAAGCAAAGCTACCAGATCATAGGGGAGAAGAGAGGCAAATGCCGATTGAAGATGCAAGGCCAAGTTTTGAAAGGGAACATCAAGCCATGGCTCCTTAGTGGGAGGTTTTGCAACCATGATGTCAGCACCCACCCCTCTTTTTTATCTCAAACGCTGGCAAAGATATATGTGTAATGACTAGATTAATGTGTGGCCCAAAAAAAAAAACAAAAAGCTCCACATGTCACATTCACTGCACCTAGGGGTTCTCGAGTTAGGCACGGCCAGTGGCTTCAGTTGGCCAGCTCCGTCTCTAAACTCCTAGCCTATTTTGATGCCCCACTTCATGCTTAGGGCACCTCAAGGGCAAAACTTCCAGGCTTGTCTCCCTAAGTCGCACACTGCACCTCCAATGATGTACCAACTGGGTCCTCAAGTGTGGGACAACACCCAGGCTTACTTGTGATTCTCGACCCAACTCCCAGTTACACCCTGTGGACTCATCTTCTTCTCTCCTTCTTGCTTGCTTGTGTGTGCTTAAGAGAGGGAGTGTGAGAGTGTGAGGGAGTGAGGGTGTGAGGGTGAGGGATCAAGGAGAAGAAGCTCTCCATCATCTCCTCTCTTATTCTCTTCTCTTCTCTTCTCTTGTCTCGCGCACGGCTATGGAGGATGGAGCTTGAAGGTGGAGACTTGAGGTTGCTTGCGCTCGCATCACGAATCGTGGAGTGCACAAGTACTATGCACCACACCCCTCGGTAGGATCAAAGGTGCATCAGCTAGATGAGAGATAGCCATAGGTGTTTGCTTGAAACACTTGAATAATAAGTGGTTCATTGGTCTTGGCAGTTGAACTTGAGCTCGCCACTACAACATCCATATCTGTGTTTAATACATTCCAAACAGATGAAAGATAGATTCCTACAATTATTAGCAAAGGTAGCTAGACTATCATGCGACAAGCAAAACATAGGAAAATACAAAGATTTGAGATCTCCTTCCTCTCTGCTTAGAAGGGTAGGATCAAAGATTTCAAAGTTGAAGCAAACAAGAAAGCATAAAAGATATTTTGGTACAATATCTATTTATGCATAAGAGTTGTATTTGAAACAACATAGAGCATCAAGTCTTCCATTGCATAGACCAAATTGTCAAAAATTCATTCTCAATACTTTTCTTTTATTAAACTTGGTATTAGGTTTTATTGTTACAAGTTTTATTTCTACTTGTAGATGTCTATCCTTCTAATCTTGAGGAATAGAAGCATGTTGAGTCTACTATTGATGTTATTGATATTATGTATGGTTTGATTAGAGAAGAATGTACAAAGGTAGGAAAAAAACATAGCTCGCAGAGAATGGATTAGTTTTTCACGACCAATCCTATATTAACCCTATGCATAATGGCCAATGAGGAGCAATATCTGATGACTAGGAAATCAATGCAAATAAAGGTGCAAAAATGTGCTCAACATGGAAACATCCTTTGCAAATTGACACTTTGCTTTTGTACTTTCTTGTAAAAAAATCATTTATGAAGCAATGTAAAATGTGTAGTACAAAAGGCTCACAATTTAAAATGTAGAAAGGAAAAGAAATGGTAACACCTTTTGTCTCATGCTTAAATGAGAGGCCCTTTAGACCTTAGCCAAAATGTATGCAACCCAATTTTATAATATCAAGAAAGGAAAAGGAAGAGGCTTGTCAGGCGAATTGGGGAGTTGGGAGGTTGAGGTGGTTACAACCTCTCTCTTTCTTTATCTTCTCATGTCGTGCTTCATTTCTCCTCTCCCATTTTGGCACAACTCTCATCTTTCTTGTTTTTGTTTCTTTCTCTCTTGTGCTCCTTTGCAAGATCTCATGGAGAGTGAGGAAGGAATCATTTCTCAAATTTTTTGTGTGCCTTTTATATTCTTGTGTGCTTTGAGGCATGGTTCTTGGTGAAGAAAAAAGATTTCTTGCACGTTTTCATGACCAGCAATGTATTTGCAGCCTCTCTTGGCTGGGTTATGGTTCATCATGGTACCATGGTAGGGTGCTCTTCAATATCCATGATTTCTTTGCCTAATTTTACAAGCCTTGAGTGGTCTTTATCAAGCCCATCCACTAGTGAGAGCTATAGATGTAAAATCTTTTTTGAGATACAAAAAACATTAAACCTAACGCCTTAAGTAAGCTAAGCAAGATTACTTTGTTTGTGTTTATAAATGTGTTTCTTGATTTCTTTTCCAATGTTGAGATAAGAATATCAAGGTCGTAATGTTAGTCATTAAGTGGCTAGTATATGATCGTGTCCTACAATTTGTTGATGAGGGGTGGGATACCAGGATAAAAAGCAAGTTAACTTGAAAGATAGGTCAAGACTCTATTGCTTGCAAATACATGTTTGCTACTCAAAATTTCATTCTTAGCTTTTATTACAATAGATGGCATTATGTTAATAATAGTCTAGTTGCTTTGGGTCAAAATCTTGAGGATTTTAGCAAAGATCCTATAGTGGATCTTGATGTTTGGTTCAATGAGAACATTATTACAATACTAAAGGTTAGATCATCATGTATACTATATCAAGTGAGGCTGGATTTACAAAATGAAGATATCAAACTGCCATGTTCATTTGCATTTCAACTTAACATATGTATATTATTTATTTATTTATTTTTAATCCAATTCTTGAATGGTAAACATCTATGCTAATTTTTTTGCAGATATCAAAGAGAAGAGAGAGAAAGATACAGTGAAAGGACATTGAAGAAAATATCTCTTTACTTTTAATATGAATACAAGTTCAAATATTGTAACAAATTTGTATTTTCTTTATTCATGATCTATTGGGACACTGTTCTTTACTCTAGCCAGTGTGGTAGAGGCGGCAGAGGCCATGGCTCTTTTCTAGGTCGAGGAGACACTCGAAATGCTTATGGAAAACATCAGCAGAATGCCTAGCATGGCACAAATACACAGGCTAGCGTGGATCTGGCAGCTTTAGAGGCAGGGGGAGATCACCCCATGTGGTAGAGGTCATGGATCTGGTTCATGGCAGTCAAATGATCACTCAAATAGAGATAAGGAGACACTCGAAATGCTTATGGACAACATCAGCAGAATGCCTGGCATGGCACAAATACACAGGCCACGTGGATCTGGCGGCTTTAGAGGTAGGGGGAGATCACCCCATGTGGTAGAGGTCATGGATCTGATTCATGGCAGTCAAATGGTTAATCAAACAGAGATAAGGACTATCATTATTGCGGTAGATATGGACACATTGCAAAGGATTGTTACAAAAAATAAGGAGATATGAAGGCAAAGGGAAAATAGCATGGGCACTATGCATCTTCTAGCGGTGCTCATGATGAGCAAGTTGACAGATTGTTTGCCATGCAGCATGTGTCTAAGAATGCATCTAGGCAGAACAGAGATGAGAGATGGCACATTGATTCAGGGGCTTCAAATCATATGACACCCCATAGAGAATGGTTTGATGAGATAGTTGCAGGTTCACATGGTTATATGTGTACTAGGGATGATACCCAACATGACATTCAGCACATAGGAATTAATCCATTGTTGATGCCTGGTGGCAAGAAAAAGAGCTTGCATGATGTACTACATGTACCTACAATAACCAAGAATCTTTTGTCAATTGGACAGATGATAGAACAAGATCTGCAGGTGAGATTTAATAGAAATGGATGCTTTGTTGAAAAATATGGTAATGGCTGCAAGTTGATTGCTAGAGGCCAAAGAGATGGCAGAATGTTTACTCTTGATGCGTCAATTCTAGAATTGAAAGCAGCCATGTTTGCACATGATGATGGTGCTATATGGGATGTTGAGACATGGCATAAGCTGATTGGCCATGTGAATGTACAAAAGCTGAAATCTAAGTAGCAGAAGGAGATTGTACTTGGACTGCCTAAGTTCAAGTATCATGACTTTGGACATGTATGTGATGCATGTCAGTTTGGAAAGCAATCACGATTTCCATTTATGAGACATGTATGGAATAGCTCATGACCCTTGTAATTGGTACATTCAAATGTATGGGGTCCGTCTCATAATGCTTCGTTTGGTGGTTCTCCTTACTATGTATCCTTCATTGATGATTTCAGCAGGTATACTTGGCTTTACATACTGAAACATAAGGATGATGTGTTTGATGCATTCAAGGAATTCAAGAAGCATGATGAAAATGAGTTGAGCTATAAAATTTCATGTCTTAGATCAAATGGAGGTGGAGAATATGTCTCTAATTACTTTGACAGATACCTTACTAAACATGGGATCAGAAGACAGTTAACTTGCAACTATACACCACAGCAAAATCGTGTAACAGAAAGGAAAAATAGGCCACTGATGGAATCAGCAAGAGCTATGCTGAATGAGAAGAGTTTGTCAAATGGTTATTGAGCTGAAGCAGTAGTGACTGTTGTCTATGTGTTGAATAGAACCCCTACAGCAGGGATTCATGATGTAACTCCATATGAGAGGTTGTATGGTCATAAGCCTAACATTTCACACTTGAAGGTATTTGGCAGCATTGCATCTGTGCATGTTCCTGATGAAAAGATGAATAAATTGGATCCTAAAGCTATCAAGTGTCTGTTCCTTGGTTATGCACAAGACCGGAAAGCTTGCGAGTGTTATGTACCATCTACACATGAGACATTGATTAGCATAGATGTTGTTTTTTATGACCTAGCATCGTGGTATGGTAATCCTATTGCAATGGCTACTAATGGATCTGTCGGCACTAGTAATGCTAAAAATACACCTATAGGGAGTACATTTATGAGTGATCCTACAGGTGATGGGTCAGCTATAGTAAGTCCTTGGTCAGGACGCTTGCAAAGTCATACTCCTACGTCCACTGGCACAGATATGTCAGTGAGGGGGAGATTGCATAAGGGAAAAGAAAAGATGCTTCAGGATGTGACAAGTCTACCTACAGCAGGTTATGAGTCATCGAACACTGACAGTTTGGATAGTGAGTTGGGCATTCCGTCTATTATGACGCCTGGAGCAAGACAAAGTCATTATGTACCACCTCATGAGAGGAAGCTCAGAGTGAGACATAGTTATGGATATCTACGAGAGTTAGAAACCAATTGACAGGTTTACATACATTGGTTATTCAGCCCGCCATTATGCATATATGGCTAGTGTGACAAGTTACAAAGAACCTACACAGTTTGATGATGCAGTTACAGATGATAACTGGTGTGCTGCCATGGATGAGAAGTATACAGCCCTAGCTAAAAATGATACATGGGAATTGGTTGAGTTTTCCTGAAGGCAAAGTTCCCATTGACTGCAAATTGGTGTACAAGGTTAAGTGCAAGTCAGATGGTTCGTTAGAACACTATAAGGTCAGGCTGGTTGCAAAAGGGTATGCACAGCAATATGCCTTGACTATGAGAAGACTTTCAGTCCGGTGGCTAAAATGGCAACAGTCAGAACTATCATTGCTTTGGCAGCATGCAAAGGCTGGAAATTATGGCAAACGGACGTCAAGAATGCTTTCTTGAATGGTGATTTGGTTGAGGAAGTATATATGGAGTAGCCTGAAGACTATGTTCATCCGGACTTTCCTACACATGTATGTAAGTTGAAAAAGGCTTTATGTGGACTGAAACAAGCACCTAGAACATGGAATGCTCGAATTGGCAGTTATTTACAGTTACATGGATTTAGATTGGGTGATGCAGATCATAGTCTATTCACGAAGAAGACAGATCATGGATATGTGTTTCTAATGGTTTATGTAGATGATCTTATCATCATTGGAGATGATGAAGAGGGCATTGATGAAATTAAATCATGTTTACAGGCTAAATTCAGAGTCAAAGACCTTGGTGAACTAAAGTATTTTCTTGGGATTGAGGTAGTCTCTACACCTCAAGGTATATAGCTACTACAAAAGTAGTATGCTCATGACATGTTACAGAAGTATGGTATGGTTGAATGCAAGCCTATGGAGACACCTCTTGATCAGAATGCCAAGTTGCAGATTGATGTTGGGAATGACATAGAGAATGTGACCATGTATCGACAGATGGTGGGCAACTTGATATACTTGACTATTACCTTGACTATTACCCATCCTAACTTATGTTATGCAATGGGGCTGATTAGTCAGTTCATGCACAAGCCTCGCAAACCACATTTAGGTGCAATCAGGAGGATCATGAGATATGTAAAGGGTACTACAAATTATGGGTTGTTTTATGCATATGGAAAATCCCTTGACTTGACAGGGTTTACTGATGCTAATTGGACTAGTTGCGCCTATGACAGGAGGTTAACCAGTGGTTATGCATTTGGATTGGGCAATAGTATGATCAGTTGGCAGAGTAAGAACAACCTACTATTGAATTGTCTAGTACAAAAGCTGAGTACAAAGGAGTTGCCTTAGCGGCTTGCGAAACAGTTTGGTTAATGAAACTACTAAAAGACTTGGGAATACAGCTGGAAAGCAGAGTGAGATTGCATTGTGATAACCTCAGCAGTGTTATCTTAGCTAGCAATCATGTCTACCATGCTAGCTCCAAACATATTGAGGTTCACTATCATTTCATCAAAGAAATGGTTCTTATAGGGCAGATTGACTTGATTCATGTGAAGACTGAAGACCAAGTAGTAGATATATTTACCAAGTCTCTTGGTAAAGAAAAGTTTATATACTTCAGACAGCTACTTGGATTTTACCAGATGGTTTGAGCTTGAGGGGGAGTGTTAGAATATCAAGCTCCCGTTACTCTTCAATTAGTCTATCTTTATGTGTGTGACAGACATTAGCTGGATACAGTTGTACATGTGTGTGACATTCAATAAGTCGATGTAGTCTTTAACCACAATTAGTCTTGGTTAGTCATACCTATGTGTATAAGTCTCTTTCAGTTTGTATGATGGAAGAATAATGGAAGAACAACAACAATGAGCTAAGGCTCATCTTTCGCTCCACTCTGTCTCTCTCCCTCTCTTACAATATTAAGATGTCATGCCTTGAGGTATCAACCACTTTGATACCATTGGCAGTCTACAACACAAAAGAGTATGATGCGCTAGTGAAAGAGCTCCAGAGCCAGTGTGAGAGAATGAATGAGAAAAGAAAGGCTACACTTACCAAGCGAAAAGTAGAAAATGATGCTTTTGCAATCTTTCGACTAGGAAAAACAAGGCGGCATTGAAAGAGGCCTTGAAGGCAAGATGATAGGGTGAAGAATATTTACTAGACCTATACAAAAAAGAAAGGGAAAGCCGCATGGCTTTGGAGCAACTATGTGCCTTAAACTCCAAGGAAAGCAAACGTCTGAAGTTAGAAAACGAGTTGAAATGGTAGAGGGATGAATTGAGGCAAGAACTATGTGCCATAAAGATGCAAAGAGATGAAGAGGCCATGAAGAAGATGGTGGAGCTGCATAATCAACTCCAGCCATGAGCAGGGCATCCTAAAGGAGCAGGTGGAACACCAAGTCTAAGAAAAAGAAAAGATGCTTGCGATATGGAGAGAGCAAGAGCAGTTGGTAACCATCCTCTCACAAGAGAAAAACCAGAGAGTCGAACAAATGAAAGAGACAGCTGAAGGATGGGCAGAAAGAAATAATGCTAGAATCAGGGATTTAGAAAAGTGTTCGATGCTATGAGAAAGTGAGTGCATAATGGCTGAAGGAAAAGCAAAAGCAACAAAGATGGGGATAATGGCACAATATGAGGCTTTCTTGAACACAGGTTTGCATGTCACTCAAGTGAAAGGAGAAGAGACAATCGAAGGGATCAAAAGGAAATTAGAACTCACAAGGAGAACATTAGCATAAAAACTCCATGAAAAGACACCTAGGTCCACAGCACCAGCCCAAGCATAGAAAAGAAAAGATAACATCTGATCAAGGTAGGGTTGTCTAGGCAAGAGCTTGACCTGCTATGATTTGGAAAATAAGAACAGCAAGCACAATCCCCTATTAGGGAGCTTGTAGAGAAAAATCTTGAAGAAGGGACTAATTTTGAGCAAGAGAATGATGAGGAAGAGCAACCTGATGTGCCAAGCCCACCCCCATAAACAAAATCATAAGTAGAAGTACATGATGAAAACCCCACTGCCCCAGAGAGAACTGCGGAGATATGGTAATCAAGTCCCAATGACATCTAAAAATAATCATAGGTAAATAATTTAGTATAATAAACTCTTTTAAAAGTAGAAAATTTACCAATTAACTTATTTTTCATAATATGGAATCATAACAAACTCCAAGGTACAAAAATCAATTCTATTGAGCCAATGGTCAAATGCATTTGCTTCAAGATTACTTAGCCTCGTGTAGTGGGAGATTGAAGGATCAAGAATCTCAACATTTTACTATATATTAAAAGGGAGTCAATGCATCATACACCTAGTAAAATTAATAAAATAGAGAGTATATATGCAAAAATTTATTAATAGAAGAATATCATTCTTAAAAATAAACAAATTTAGATATATTATACCTCAATCTAATAAGAATGATAGAGTCATTTAGTTCTCTCCTCTTATCCTTAAAGATTTGTACACATTTTGAGTCCAAAAAATAATATCATTTATCTTGCCTATGTCACCAAGCAAGAAGCAATATACATTGAAACATGTTGGGTTAACCTTATCAAGCATGTCAAAAAGCTCATCCTATAGAGATTCTAGTTGCTCTACTTCCTTTTCTTTTGCTTTCTTCCTCTTATGCTCCCTCCATTTCTTTACTTATTCCTTTATACCCTTTTCCTCCTTCTCATACCATCTTGTATCTCTCTCATGTGTGGTATCTTTCACTGTAGGACCTATGTCCTCCTTCTTCTTCCCATATGGTGGCACATTAAGAATATTATATGTCTTTTCATCTGTAAGAAAGGAACTGGCTCTAAAACCTTAGAAAATCTATATCTCAATCTTCGTAGACTAATCATATCCTTATTCATAAGTGTCACCCTATGTGCATGGTAGCATAGATGTGTGCATCCTAAAAAAATTCAATCAAAAAGTCCTTTATAGCCTCCTAGATGCAAATAAGGATATTCCTTATCCACCTAAGACTATCGAGGCTATGTCTGTCACATATCTCCCTGACCACTCTTTGGAATAGCAGCTTTGGAACTGCATTATCAAGAGCTTTAATTGCCTTCTTGATTTCTCTAAGACATCTCATACCCTAGGAAAATCTCCTTTTATACTTTTTAGGTAGCTTGGATGTCTTAGAGGAGTGATGGATCTTCTCAACAATGTTCATTGGATCAACCTTCTACTTCCTTGCAGTAGCCTTAGTTCTAGCCATAGCTCACCAAATTCATGATAACAATATGATAAGAAAAGTATTTATCAAACCAAAAAATTGAATACCAACATATGAAACACAAAAACCAATGCATCTAACAAAAAGAAGGGCTATACATCGTGTTTCATTTGACAAATAGAAAAAATCAAATATAAAGTGTATGAAACATGAAAATAGACTAGTGGAACAATGAATCCTGCAACGAAAATTTCTTTTCACATGATAGGGCTTCAATATGCACACAAATCACTCAGATTGCTACATTGTAGGCACCCAAGATAGAGACCAAGATGCACATGTATGAAACTTAAATCGGGCATTTGTTCTCATGTTTCATACGACATTAGAAAGTCAAGCCACCTATAGAGACCATACAACAAATGTATAAAATGCGAGTTTAAGACAATGGAATTAGAAATCAGGCAACTATTCTCACATTTTATACCACATGAGAAATTCATACGCATTAAATGAGACATTTCAACATATAGTAATGAAGATTACTAGTCAATGTCAAATTTCATTCAACAATTTGGTAGAAAAATATCACAAAATGTAGATTTATGTATACAAACCTACTTTATTGCTAAATATTTTGCTTTAAAGTATGGATTCCTCCCAATAGAGGGGGTTGATCTTGCTAGAATGCTCTTGCTAGATCTCAAAATCTTGCTATATTTCAAATGAGGTTGTCTTGGAATGGGAAGATGAAAATGAATCTAAGGGCTGGGGTTAAAAATCTTGAGTTAACATTGTACTTACTGATTAAGGTGGTACTTGGTAGAACGTAGCCTCATTAATCACTTTTTCTAGAACTAAAAAGAATTCTCACATGCTTAAAAGTAGCCTTAAAAATAGCAAAAAAGTAAATGCTCTCTTTTTTATTGAGAAACGTCCTTTTTAGAACAAATTTTGAGAGCAATTGCTCTATCATTTGATGTCTTTTTGGAAGCCTTTTTAAAGTAGTATCTCATAATCATTTTAAACCATTTTCACCCATAATCTCTTTTATCTCCATCAAAGGCCTTCTTGTACTCTATCCAAGGCAAATACAATCTTATACAATCAAATCAAACACTATAAGTGACTAAAATAACTTGTTTCTTCTCTCATGTCAAATCGGATGTGATGTTTTTATCTCTACTTGTGTTCTCATCACTTATTATTGCATTGATCACCGGAACATTAAATTTATCAAAGTGCCTATCATAGTGTCATATGAGAATGTAGCTTGGCATTGACTCCTACTTGCTTCTAAACTCATGTTTCATACATCAATCCTTAGGTTCTTGATATAAAATTTGATTTTCATCACTTGTAATTACGTGGCATCAAAATTTTTTATGTGCCAAGTTGTGTGTCATATGAAACATGAATTCAATTTTCTTGTTGTCTGATGCCTACTTCTAAACTTATGTTTTGTATGTTAGGACTTGGGTTTTTCATATACAATTTGATTGCTTGTTAAGGGTATGTTTTGCATATCCTTTGCTTTTGTAGGGTTTCAGGATGTCAAAGGGAAATCTATCCCTTGAGGGAGTGGAGCAAGATGAGCTAGAGGATATTTGTGATGATGATATACTTTTTGATTTCCTGTACAAGATAGGAAACTCATCCAAATGTATGTGCATTAGGGAGATCTTCAATGTCCCCTTTGATTTGTAAGAGTTGATAAGAGATCTTGATGTGGGAAGCTCTAAGTAAGGACTACAAAGAGTTTTATTCTAGACATGTAGAGTCTATGACAATTGATAATTATGTCATTTTAATGATGTGATACAAGAAATCAATGCTCCTGAGACAGCTTTGATTACTAGGTATCATCGTATTGATGAAGAGTTTAGAAGACATGAAACAAATTTCTTTTTTCATAAGGATCAATAACAATGTCCTTTAATTCAAAAAGACATATGTTTTCTTGTGTTTCTCTAATATATAGAGGATTCTCCTTCATAGAATGTACGAGAGGACAAGGGAGAAGATGTGCATATATAGAGAAGGAGGTTGGAAAGAAGGCAAAGATGTTTCAAGAGGATGTTGGTAATCAACTAGTGCAAGGTTTTGATCGTGCTATGTTCAAGAGTCACAACATTACAACGGTAGAAGAAGAGGAGAAGGATTTGAGTACATTGATTGAAGAAGGTCTTTAGATTGTATCCCAACATTTCCTACCTACCTTATCAACAAAAAGAGATATGTATTGCTCAATGACATTTAACATCTTTTTTATCCTAGAGAAGATTACTGCTTAGCTGTCCTAACAACATGGGTCCAAACTAATAAGAATCTCATAAGTTATGCATCATGCCCATTAGTAGCTCTAGATATTGAGGGAGAGAATTTTCAAGATAGCTCCATAGCCTTGTACACATGTATCAATGAGATTGTGGAATATGAAAAGAAGAGGAAACCCACAAAAGAAGAGTTCTTAGAGGTGTAAAAAAGGCTTGGCATCAAGGGCATCAGGTATGAAGACACAATAAAGCAGCTATATGAGGAGAAGCCAATGAACTCAATAAGTCTCTATGATGAGAACCTTCTTGAAGATGATGAAAGCCCAAAGGTATTAAAGATATTTCCAATATCTTCCTAGGATTAATAATAGGTATTAAAGATAAGTGACTTTAGTATTCTCATCTATTGACAATGAAAACTTTTTTGCTACTTATGCAGATTGAAATTAAATATCCTGATAACTTTCTTGGAAGTGCCAAGGGCTCTAGACCACTGAAGGTTGGAAAAAGCCAAGGACTTGTGGCAGCTATGTTGAAAGCTTAAATAATAAAACTATTGTAATTCATCATAGTAGATTCTTAAGCTCTCCAAGTTTTTCAATAATGGCTTTAAAATCTATTTTCGAAGTCATTGGATCTAAAGTTATCAATAAAGTAAAGAATATAATTTTGGTAGAGAAGGAAGAAGCTATAAGGTTTTTGGCTGCTACATGGCTAGCTATTGTGGCTCTAGAGCTAGATACTTTGGAGTTTGTAGCTCCTATTTACTCTCCCATGTGGAAGATGCAAAAGATTTGAAGCTTCTCCAAGGCTATAGAAAATAAGAGTTTTTGAAATATAGAGGCCTTATTGAGTGGGATAAAGCCAAGGATTCCTCTACAATAGAGACAAACTAAAGGACCTTAAAGAATCAAGGGTTTCTTAAAATCCATATTTTGCATTCTCTTTGTTTAGTTCTCAAAACCTCTACTTTGCACAAGAGTTTAGATATCTCTCTTTCCTTTTTTGCATAACCATTTGTATAGTTTTTGCCAAAGATGATGTATTGCATGATACGATTGTATCTTTAAGGTTGAATTTATATCAAATTTTTTAATAAATTATTGAAAGACCTTTAATAAATTATTTTCTTTGCATCTTTCTCCTCCATATCTTATATGCCTAAAGTATTTTGTTCTGTTTGATAATGTGTTTTTTTCATACCTTGGATTGAACAAATAGATAGACGTCCATACTATTTGATAAAATATAAAGCATGGTTGCATGAAATATGTTAACAATTAAAAACAAAGAGAGTTAGTTAAAAATCTTATATGAGTTAGACAATGAAGAAACATAGCAAGTTCTTACCATACAAACATAAGAACCTATTACCATATAGTGAGTAAAGTATTGATTATCCCAAGCTTCTATCATTGTCTTTTTGAAAAGGTTCAATTGGTCTTTGAAGTCTTTGAGATCATTATATTTCCAATCAATTTTATCACAATAAAAAAATATTTTATCTAGTATTTTCCAAACTTTGACTTTTCTATTTTGCTCATGTCCATTATCAGCATGATTATTTACTACATTATGTAGGTATTTCCATTAATTATATTTAATAGTTGAATCCCCATTTCCAAAGTTAATCTTGCCAAGCTTTCCATGAAAGCCTAAGAACCTTCTAGTATTCACTCCACCAATAGATGGCTTTGTGGGGACACAATCTCCATCCTTGAACTTTTTAAGATTCAGTTCAATAACAATATTACCTCCATGCAAACCAATTGCAAATAAAACTTGCTCGATCTTTGTTATAGCATCTTGTCTAGCTAATAAGAGCTTTAACTTCCAAGGAAACCCTATGTAAAGATGAACAAGCTTTTCAATTATTTTGTAGTGTATAAAGTGTACATATATGAGCATTGACCAAAGGAATATCTAAACTTGGCTTGAATTATGGGTCTTTGATATGCCTGGAGGGGGCTCTATTCCAGTTTCTTGAGCTCAATTCTGAAACTATAAGGACATGCAATATTGGTAGGGACATCTAGAGCTTTCTCTTTTAGACACGTTGTACATACATTTGAGTATCGTTAAGTCACCAACTATGTGCCATTTGACCTTGTAGTTTCCAAATCCCTCAACAAATAGCTCTTCTCCTACTTGTTAACTCTTAATCACATCAGGTATTTAAGTTTGATAGAAAATCAAATAAAATATATTAAAATCCTGTGTGTCTACTTCAAGCTCCTAACCACCAAATATTGTGTTCAATTTGAATACTAAATGACATTGAATCACTGTAATGACTTGATGAAAGTGCTCTATTTATCAAAGTAATGAAGACCCTTTCTAATTTTATATACTTTAAAATCTCACTTTCATCAAATTTAATCACAAACCTAGCTACTCCTTGTGCCTCTTGTAAAAACAAATCATATAATCTGATCATCAAATGTTGCAGGGTAGGTAAATCAAGGAAAATATAGTTAAATTCATTAAAAAAAACCTCTTTCTTCTTACTCTTGAGGTTGGTCGTGATATGGACATGCTTTCCCAAAACTTCCATCACCTTGCCACCATTGACTCTTTATCTAATAGTCTTCATTATAGATAGCCTTGGAAGTAAACAATTGCATATCAAACCATGTTTCATATTTGATTACATTAGCTAGAAAATTGGTATATATGTAGTCTGAAGTCTTCCGCTAACTCAGAATCCAAAGAATGATGCCTAATAAAAGAATCCAAGAACTGTGTCTTTACTTTTTCGAACTTCTTCTCAAGAATATCCTTTGGGATTGGTGAGGGAAAAATATGATAATATAATTGAGATACCTTTGAAGCATCTCTCTTTCACTTATATTTGGTTGAAGAAGAGACTTAAACAAGATCAACATCATAACTCCCATACTATTAGAAGCAAAGTTATATTCAACATTTCTTAAATAAAAAGATATACCTTGCTAGTTAGATTCTTTTACTACAACCACCTCCTTGTTTGAGATGCTCAATATTCTTGAGCAATCTTTGTCGATGTCAAAGCTCTAAAATAGATTGTTTTCTTTGGTGTGCTTTGATACATTTCTCCAATGAATAATTCATTGTTGACAATCCTATAGTTTTTACAACAACTCATATCTATATTTTGTTAATAAGTAATTCTCCAATTTAAGAACATCCTTCTCTACAATAAGATTAAATGTATAGCCCAAAATCCATTATAACCATCACTAATAAAATATATTAGTGAAGAGGTTTTATGAAAAGGAGGAGTACTACTTTTAATAGGATCTTTAGGGTATAACCTTCCATCCAACCAAAGATCTAGATTTTTTTCCCTTCAAATCAAAACTCAAGGTTCATGGACTCTGAAACAATATTTTGTTTCGTTCTTTTCCTAATTAGTTCGTACTCATATTCTAGCTCAATGTGAAAATAAAAATGGTTAACTCACATTCTACCATTGCGACTCATTGCTTCTGCTTTTGAGAAGTTCAATATTTCCTCTTTGTTTTTTGTACTAAAGTTCAACCTCTCTATTAAGTGATGGAAAGCTCGTGGAGGATTCCATTGTTGCGAGGGGTTTGCCTACAAGATCATCAAGATAGATCATTAGCGGACACTCACTTTCCATTCAAATATGAAAACTTCTTGCATCGATTTGCAACAATACTGGATGCATATATAAGACTGTTGTATCCCAAGAAGGATGTAGAAGAGGAGTCGAGAGAGCACATCCTGAGAGCTACATTAGAGAGAGAGAGAGAGAGAGAGAGAGAGAGAGAGAGAGAGAGAGAGAGAGAGAGAGAGAGAGAGAGAGAGAGAGAGAGAGAGAGAGAGAGAGAGAGAGAGAGAGAGAGTGTGTGTGTGTGTGTGTGTGTGTGTGTGTGTGTGTGTGTGTGTGTGTGTGTGACTAGTAGTGCTTCCACAAACTTTTCACGTGTCAAGTTTCCACAAGAGAGAGAGAGAGGGGGGAGAGAGGGAGGAGGGAGGGAGACTAGGAGCTTAGTGATATCTCAGATAAAATGCTTTGAGAGAGAAAACCCAAAGAGAGGAGCCAAGGGCTTCAACTTCCGGAAGACTATGGACACAACACAGAGAGAGAGAGAGAGAGAGAGAGAGAGAGAGAGAGAGAGAGAGAGAGAGAGAGAGAGAGAGAGGGAGAGGGAGAGGGAGAGAGGGCAAGAAGGAGTGAGTGAGAGTGAGAGTGAGTGAGTGAGTGAGTGAGTGAGTGAGTGAGTGAGTGTGGGGATGTCAGATTTCAAGTCGTCAAATTGTAGGGTTACGAGCTTATAACTATCAACCTTTTTCTTTATTTTATTAAATTATAAAATATTTATTTTAGTCAATCTAAATTATGATATTTATTTACTTATTGAGTTTAACTATTACAATTATCTTTGAGATCATAAGTACTTTCAAACGCCTACTTTTAAGTGCCAAAAAGCAATGTCCTAAACATTACTTCCTAAGACACCTATAGATGCTTTTACCCACTCGTGAATACTTTGCTCTTTCTCTAAGCTTCATCATGTATTACCTAATAGGAAAATTGTCCACTCTAGTCCATTTGGGTATCCTTAAGCTAGCTAAAGTCCTAATGTGACTAAGGATGGATTATTGTGGTACTAACATTTGATGAGACTATAAAAGTTAGTACTATCTTCGTGAATTTGATGCCTTAATAATGCAAGGATCGTGTAAACTTTTAACTACTTTCATATATTTAAAATCCTATCAATTAAAAAACCTTTTTCACTTACAATTCTTTTAACCTATGATAGAAGCCAATGACTAATTGAATAGAAAAGGGTTGTGCTTTATTCAAGGAAAATTTATAAATAAGAGTATTTATAAATAGGCCTTGAATACACATGATATAAAAAGTCTACATATAGGAAGGGGGGAGGGGATATCCTTATATTACACATGATATAGATAATTTCTTATAGGTCCCACTTGCATATTGTCATGAAATAAAAATCCATTTTTGACAAGTGAATATGACTTAATCTCACTGTATTAGGAAGTCCATTGTATATGTTAAAAGTCCTATCATATGGATCCAATGCATTTACACGTCTAACTATTTAACAATGTGTCCGAACATATGGTAATGTGGTATCGTATACACACAATTTATATTTCTTTACCAAGCTATTCACAAATCTATATGAAGAAGGAAAAAACTGAAGATTCATGTACTTCTAACTTTAAAAACTAGAGATTGACCTCTACCTAATATCTTAAACAATCAACAATGATCTTTTTGAAAAGCATGTAATAATATTATATGTTTTACTATCACCAAGCAATCTAGAATTGAAGGGTCCCTATAACACTAGGAAATGAGGTAACTCGAAACCAAGAATACTAGAAAATTCACCAAAACCTTCTTTTTTGACAATTCAAAGGCAAATACCAACTCTTCATTCACTCTCTAGGACTTTTATTTATAAGGAGTTTTATGCATGCAAGATTGTAGAAGTTATATGGTTCAAGCAATGGTAGCAGCTTTCATGTACGAAAAAATTATTTGGCACATTAAACACTTAAATATAATGGCCCAAAAGAAAAGGCTAGTCATGGCCTATCTATTAACATAAATCTCGTACAATCATAAGTGATATGTATATACAATCAATACTAATCTTTTATACAAGATGACAATGTATGCCTAATTCCTTTTATTCAAAGGAACTTTTACACAACTCTCTGAACCCAAGTTGAGCACATTAGATAATTTCTTTTAGTAGTTAAATCATGTCCATTCTCCATGCAATCCTTTAAAAGAAACTTTGATGAATATAATTTAGGCTACCCAAATTTTAAAAAGCATGAATCTATAATGTGCAATGAAACAATAGGTGCATGTGTAGTACTGGAATTAAAAGTGCAAAATCAGGTTAAGGTATTGAAGTCTTATATAGTGGATTGCATACATGACTTCTTTAGTTCATTGAATTGATAATAGGATATAAATATGGCTAACATAACTTTTAAATGTCCCATACATAATGGCATAGAATGATACTTGGGCTCATAATTGATGTTAATTTAGGTATCACTAGTTCCTGCACTTGGACACCAATGCTCACATGGTGTGTTTGAAAGTACAAGCCTTTGTTCACTGGAGTGCTTGGCTAGTCATCCTTCTTGGTAGGGTCACTAAGGAGGAGGGTCATATTGCAATCAAGCTCCAGTTTTTTGTTTAACTTTCAAGCCATCCTATCTGTCCATGGAAATAATGCTAATTTGGCTCTTATGTGCTCTCTTAGCCAATATTTGGATGTTCAAATGTGTATCTCAAGAAAAAGCACCAAAAAAACAAATGAGATATAAGTTCCTTCTACTTTGTTACAAGGAAATGCTCCTTTCCACAAAGATTAAGTGAACCTTTGTCAACATTGCCCATAAGGGCATGCTATTGTAATGCTTAAGGGACCTTGCCTACTCGTGAGGGGGGGAGAACCCCTAGTTCACTAGGACTTGGGAGATTTTCTTTCACCTTTTTTAAGGGCTTAGTTCTTTACTTATCAAGAAAAATTAGCAAATGGCGCATGAGATGCACTCTTGTTTCCAATGATGTTCCCTTGACTCCTACTTTGATCCACATGCAAGTGTGTGGAGATGTAAGGAGCATGCTGCAGTCTAGTTGTCCACTTCTACTTATTTGGTCATGACATGCAACCTTATGCAAAAACACACAATTGTGGTTGAAGGAATTACCTAAAATTGTCCAATAACTCCTTGCAAAAAAAAGTCCAACTTACTTAGACTTGTTGAACGTCCCCTTCAAAACAATGACAGCGTTCTATCAAAAAGAAAATTTATACTAACATAGTACTATGATATTTTAAATAAGCACATGCATTGATGGATACCAATTGAAGGGAAGGTTATAAGAATTTCTAACTTACAATAGTAGAACAAGGCATTGAAACATCAAACATGTGACGAGGATTGAAGTCTGCATGACTCCCTGCATGCCAGCTAAAGAGCACACCAACTCTCTTGGTGAGCTCCATAAGTGGCATACAGGGAGCCAGGCAAATACTCTAAATCTCCAAATCTCCCATAGAGTTGACATGTAAGAGGCAAATACTCTAGATCTACATTAATGGAGTTGATAGATAGGCAAATACTCAAGGTGTCCAACACAGCTGCTCCATTGTTTGATATGTAGGCAAATACTCGATGGAGATAACCAAAGAACTGATGTGGGTATTGGTAAGAAATGTGGGGATGTTTGATTAGTCAATCTGCCCACAAAAGTAAAAGACGCGTTAGAGTGTGGACATGTATTCATAGAGCACTTACAAGGTTGAAATTTAAACAACCATTATGTCAAAAAAGAGCACGAGATAAATGTGACCCGCTGCACCATCGCCATTATTGAATGTGCGCCCGGTTGCCAAGGTAAAGAAAGTATGACGACGGCACGCACGTGGTCTCTCTCTCTCTCTCGATTGCTGCAAGCAGGAAGCTTGCGAGGGAGCAGCGACGCAGGTTGCCGATCGAAACACGCGCATTCAGACGAGAGAGAGAGATTGTGAGCGCGCGGGCAAGTGTAAGAGAGTGTATCTGTGCGTGTGTGAAACGAGAGAAACTGGTGGAAAGAGAGAGAGAGAGAGCGAGAGAGAGAGAGAGAGAGAGAGGCGTGTGCATTTTGTATGTATCCAATGGATAGAGTGATCCGATGGATAGGATAGAGTGATCGATACCTGAGGCGACGAGACGTGATGAGACCTCGAAAAGACTGTCTTGAGTTGAAGAAGCAACGGAGGAGCTGAAGCGCCGTCGTGTCGTCACGTCCAGCAACAGAAGCCCAAAAAGGAGGGGAAAAAAACCCACACGGGTGAAAGGAAAAGGGGTGGGAGATTGATGCGGCATTGGCAGACACACAGACAAAGGCGCAGAGAGAGAGAGAGAGAGAGAGAGAGAGAGAGCATCAGCGGCAGCAGCTACCTACCTAATAAACCAAATAAAGGCCTGCTGTGTATGTGGGCGACTCCGTCTCTCTTTCAGTCTCTCTGTCCTTCGCCGAGTGATCTGTGATCGAGACCTTCCGTCCGTCCTTCTGTCCGTCCAGTCCGTTCAATCGACTCGCTTCATCCCCTTCGACCATCTAATCAGATTCTATCCATTGGATCGACCGCCAACCATCCAATATCGAGAGAGAGAGAGAGAGAGAGAGAGAGAGAGAGAGAGAGTATAACATAACAAAAAATCCGACGATGCGGGCGCTGGGTGGGGGGAGGGGGGAGGGTGATGATTCGCCTTGGCAATCGCTCGCAAAGCGCTAGAATAAAATTTCAAAGGCCAGAAATGCACAATCCAAAAAGGAGCAACGGCGCCCGTTCCCCCGGCATTCCCCTGGCCTCAATGTAGGAGAGCGAGAGATACCCCCCCGCCCTCTCTCTCTCCCTCCCTCTCTGCCGTATTCAAGTGCGTCAAACAACGCCCGATGATTAGCCTGCAGCTGCTCTCTCTCCCTCTCGAGTCACTCTCTCTCTCTCTCTCTCTCTCTCTGCGCGCGCGTGTGTGGGCGCGCGCTCTGGGATGGTGATGATGAAAGCCCATGTCATCCCCCCGCTACGCCCTGCCAATTCCATCGTCACCCTATCATCATTAGCATCCCGTCGAGGGGCGGCTGTCCTCTTCCTCCCAGCAGCTTTACACCGAAATCCCCATGGGTCCTCCTCCCCCCCCCCCCCCCTTTATTAATAACCTTCTATCACCACACGCCCGCGCCTATCTTGGACTTTAGCTCCCTCCGTAGCTCATGTTTCCGGGAAAACGTCATTGTTGCCACAGCGATTTCCCTTTGGTTTCTTGGATGCACTAAGGCTCCCATGAATCTTTCATTGGTGCTTTGTTAGGCCATAAGGCCTAATAAGAAGGTGGTCTATGGATTGCAAACTCCTCACAAGTTTTTAGGCAATAAGGCCTAAGGAGGTCCACTGATTGCATCTCCTCACAAGAAAAAATCATAGGCAAAATTACTCGAAACCGTTGTTTTCTTGAACCCATCCCACTTTCATCACTTTCTTTTCAAACATCATTTTCCCTTCATGGTGTGCCAACTCCAAATAGAGTCTACTACTTCTCGAGAAGGGAAGATGTCATTGTTTGTACAAAACAATTATCCTCTTTTTGCAAGTGAGAACTCGATCTACTTTATGTGCTTGGGAGAGACAATAGAGTGTCATTGTACACCCATTTGGACCTCAAGCATCAATTTTTATAAGATTAATTTCAAAGAAGAATGTGTCACATATTGCAACTTGTGGTATCCAAATACCACATCTATGTGAGGAAGCAAAGTACGGCAAGATATCTTGTATCCAACCTTTTCCATGCATTTCTTGGATGACATAACACCGCTTATCACAAGCATAACAAATGAATCTACTACTTTTTCCTTTTAAATGACTCTATCAAGCCCACACCTCTCCCATTGCTACATGTTGACAACATCCATTGGCCATGTAGTATCAAATCCTTATCATCAAACAACAAAGTGATGAAGGAATTTTCAGGTGCTTTGTGGTCACCAAACACACAAGTGGATGGCCTAAACTATGCCATATGTTCTAAAGTCCACAACTAATAAATCCTAATTTTGCAACCTCTTATATTTACATATAATAAAAGATAATAAGTTGTCCCTAAATTTGAGTTTCAAAACCCCTCTTCCAAATTTAGTTATGTGCATATTTCTTTACACATCATTGAAGCCCCTCTTACCGTTCTTCTACTTTGGAAGGCTATTCAAAATGCCACATCATTTAAAATTATATTCTTACAAAAACCAAGGCTTGCTCCACAATCGTTCATTGGGAATAATTAGGCCATTCAAGTTTGTATATACTGCTATTGTGATTATAACAAAAAAAAATCTTATTGCATAAGCCAAGCATTCATGTAGAACCTCCAAATGGACAGGATTAGATCATTTGATTTTGTCTTTGTTAAGACAAACTATAGATTCGTTATGCGAAATAAGAGAAGAAAACTTCATTAGCACTATCAAATAGGGAATGTTTACATTTATCTTAGTACTAATAGTCCATAGACACTATGCTAGCATGCATATTGCAAACATTGAGCCTTCATAGACTCCAAACGGTCATAATTAGATCATTAAGTTCATCTTTATTAGAAAGAATGAGGAGAATACAAGAAAGAAAATGGAGATGTGAAGCCTCTCTCTCTCTCTCTCTCTCTCTCTCTCTCTCTCTCTCTCTCTCTCTCTCTCTCTCTCTCTCTCTCTCTCTCTCTCTCTCTCTCTCTCTCTCTCTCTCTCTCTCTCTCTCTCTCTCTCTCTCTCTCTCTCTCTCTCTCTCTCTCTCTCTCTCTCTCTCTCTCTCTCTCTCTCTCTTTGGTGGAAGCAAGGAGGAGAATAAGATAGAGAAGCGATGGCTCTCAATATTGCATACACAAGAGTTAGATATCCTATTAGTTTTAAATATATGGGCTTCATGGGTATGCATTCTTAGCCCTTGGCCTTAGCCTCTTTCCTCTCAATGTCTAGTCCTTTTGCCTATTTAGATGCCCTTGGAAATTCATGGTTTTCCGTGGTAGTGTGATGACTTTCATTGGACTTCAGACTATATTGGATTTGGTTGGCTTGCCTGCGATTTCAATTATTTCTATGGTATTTTCCTTTGCATACCCACACTTGAAATTCTCATCTGTTGATTAAAGTACAATTAGCAAGGAGTGATCCCAGCTCTCAAATTTTACAAGAATATTCTAAATGTGCTACGAGACCAAATAAATAAGGTGTCATATTTATAAGATTTCGGGCCTAACAATTCCAAAATTTCATTTGTTATTTTTTCAACCAATCTCTTTTTTCACTTCTTTTATTCTTTAGTATCACACTCTTCTTTGAAGATTAGCCTAATTCACTCCATTTCCATTGACTCCTTTAACCTATATTTTTCTTTAAAGAATCCTTTAATCTAGCTCTAGCTACCTTTGAATACCTTTACATTGCTTTTTCTTTCTTTGTCTTGCACTTGCTATCATTTTGGATTAGCATTTTTCCCTTGCAAGATGAGCGCTAGCCCCATGCCACTTGCTTTCAACGTTAGCTTGCAAGAGTAACCACCAAAGATGGACAGTTCAAGGGAGTTGTGCTAATGGAGAGGAAATGAATAAGAAGAGTAGCTCTTCTAGAGAATGAGAATTCTTTATTGTTGTAGTTAGTGGTTATGGGGCTTGTGCCTAACATTACAGGATTCGCAGTGACATACAACTAGGAGGTAGGTCTAACACTAGGAGAGCTAAGACTTCCTAGATCTTTCCCACACTATGACAATAGAATTCATGTGATAGGTTGATGTGGTGCAATGGAGTCTAGTGTGATAGGTCTATCAAGTGATTCCAGGTATTGTATCATTTTTGTGCCCTTAGTTGTAAAATGGGGAATGGGCTAGCTGGCTAGAGATGGAGCAAGCTAGTTAAAGCCATTGAACATCTCTACTTGAAGACCCCCAGATGTAGTGATAGCACATGTATCTAGTTTAGAGGTGAAGCTTTTTCTCTCTTTTATTTTACTTTATTTCATTTTAGTTTATTCTTGTTTTTTCTACTCCTTAGATAGTGGCCATAGCATTTAGAAAGACACACCTCACTTATCAAGTATTCTTGATTCGTAGCTATAATTGGCTCTTTGCATTGATATTTTGTATCATAATGAAGTCATGCCTCTCATGTTAATCTAGGCCATATGAAGATCTATGCCACCTTAAACAGGGATAGTATGTCAAACCCACCCTCTCCTTTATTATGGTCCTATGAAAAGAAAACCATGCATAGTTATTGCTACCAAGAATATTGTCCCACCATGGTAGTCACTTTCTATATGCATCCTCTAGCTTCAATTCACACTTGGAGCCCTACAATCTTACAAGGCTAGCCTAAATTTTATTTGTCCACCTAAACTAATTATCTCCCAATAATGAACACACATAGGACAACAAGATGGTTGATAGCTATGATTAGTTGCATCCTTCTAAGATTTTGAGAGACCGCAAATTTAAATGTGACTGGGACTCCTTACATTAGGGGATATTTGAGGTCTCGAAAATGCCTTGTAAGAGATTGTAGAGAGAGAAAATATTTTGGGAAATAAAAATTATTTTATGGTTTTTCAAAAAGTCTATATTTTGATCAATAAACATATCTAAAATTATTAAAATCTATTATCATAACATTTTCATATATTACATCAAACCTTAAAATCTAGGCATTGACCATAAAGGTGACAATGATTAACGTAATGAAGATCCTACCTTCTCTTCATAAAAGTGAAAGAAAATAATCAATTCAATTTTTTTAAAATATTTGACTATCTCCCTTCATCCTCATGCTCCTCTTCCTTTCTCCTCCTCCTTGCTTGTTTCTTCCTCATTCTTCTTCTTTTTTGATTTCTCATAGTTTTTCCATTAGAAGCTTCAAATAGCTATGGATCAATCACCTGATGATCTTTTTAATAATGGTAAAAGAGCTCTCTACCATCTTCGCATTGAGATAAAAAGTGAGTATCAATTTATCACAAAAAGAACAAATCCAATACTATTTCAGAGTCCATGAAATATGTATTTAGATTTGAAGGAAAGAAAAATCTTGATCTTTGGTTGGATGGAAGGTTATTCCCCAATCCCATAAAAAATAGCACTCCTTTCTACAATATCTCTTCATTGATAAGGTCTATTGGTAATGATTATAATGGATTTTTAGGTTATGTACTTAATCTTGTTGTAGAGAAAGATATTCTTAGATTGAAGAATCACTTATTAACAAAACATAGAGACAAGTTGTTACAAAACCTATAGGATTGTCAACAGAAGATCTGTATTCTTTGGAGAAACTTCTTAAAGTATATCAATTTAAAAAAATGTCTTTCAAGCCTTCAACACCAACAAAGAACTCTCAAGAATATTGAGAATCTCAAATGAGGAGGAGGTGGTTGCAATAAAAGAGTCCAAGCAATAAGGTGCACCTTTTTACTTTGAAAATGTTAACTATGAATTTGTGATATTGATCTTGTTTAGGTCTCTTCTTTAGCCAAATGCAAGTAAGAGAGATACTTGAAAGACATCTCAATATTATTAACTTTTTCTCTTTCAATACTCCCAAAGGATATTCGTCAGACGTAGAAATTTAAAAAGAATCCAAGCAATAAGGTGCACCTTTTTACTTTGAAAATGTTAACTATGAATTTGTGATATTGATCTTGTTTAGGTCTCTTCTTTAGCCAAATGCAAGTAAGAGAGATACTTGAAAGACATCTCAATATTATTAACTTTTTCTCTTTCAATACTCCCAAAGGATATTCGTCAGACGTAGAAATTTAAAAAAGCAAAGAGATAATGCTTGGATACAATCAAATAGGAAACAATGGCTTCAAGGGTAGGTAAAAAGAGCTTCTATTCAATGAATTTAACAGCATTTTTCTTGACTTGCCTACCTTATAACATTTAATGATTAAATTTTATGATTTGTCTCTAGAAGAGGATCAAGGAGTAGCTAGGTTTGTGATTAAACTTTATGAAATACATATTTTGAAGTGTACAAAATTAAAGGGTCTCTATTACCTTAATGAATAGAGCACTTTCATCAAGTCATTGTGGTGATTTAATGTCATGCACTATATTGGGTTTTTAATCAAACTTTGATACGTTATGTTTTGAAGAGCCAACAAGCAAGAGAAAAGCTAATTTTTTGAGGGATTGGGAACTACAAGGTTGAATGGCACATATCTGATGACTTGAGGACACTCAAATGTATGTACAATGTGTTAAAGAGAGCCAACTCTAGATATCATTGCTTGTATTGCATGTTGTTGAGAGTGTAAGCATGTGAATCCTCCTTATGTTGGAGGGGATAAGGGTAGTTGAGTGTGAATGGTCCTAAGGAGAAGGGAAAATGCTAACCCTAGCCATCTGGGGCTATATAAATAGCCCATGGGTCTACATCAACTGATGAGTGAGAGTGACCCAAGTTGTACTTTCATAAGCAACTTAATAAGCAGGACTTGCTCTTGTACTTTTGAGCTCTTCTCTCCCTCTTGTGCACATCTCAATGGTGCTTCACTTTGATTTTGCACATGGTATTAGAGCCATCTCTGATCTCCTCAACTTCCTTTAGCATCATCTATCACTAATAAGTGCACATGAGCCTTCATCTTATCCCTTGACCTCCATAGCCATAGCTTGACCCCCTGACCTTGGTGGACTTGGTGCAAGCAAAGGAGGAAATATTTTGGTACACTCTCTTCTAGAATTTTGTTCCACATCCCTCTTCATAGCTACTCATTGCATCAAACACTAACGTTGAGCAATGAGGAAGGCAGCATTGCATGTTTCTCGAAAATGGCACAGATTTGGATAGTGTAAGCTTTTCCGCTGCAACACAAGCAGCAAAGGGCACAATCCCTTGAGGCACCATAGGACTTTGTAAGCCCCCCAAGTGGGCTATCTTGACCTAAGATGGTTTGTCATAATTCCTTCACCTGCTGCCCACAGTAAGGCAAACCCTAACTATGTACCCCATGGCAGCCATAGCCACAAGCTTGAAAGCTTGACTTTCTTTGTTTTTCCCTATATTGTTATTATTGACAGTGTTTTAATCACTAATACACTTTATCCAATGTGCATTCCATGTCTCGAGATCCTGGGCTAAGCTTCATTGATGAGGTCGAGTGCATCGAGGCCAACTATTCCGATTATAGTCAAGCATTACACTAAGCTTGCAACTAGTGTTTGTTAACACTAACACTAAACTATTTTGAAATATTTTTAATTGCTAATATTCTCTAGTCTATTCTCTAAATCAGTAAGCTTAAATCAATAAACCACTTTCTATTAAGCTTCTTCCATTTTTTGTAATATTTGTGTGTCCACTTATAAGCACACCAATACTTGCCTACTTTGTCCAAAACATCTTGTATTAAATTTGCCTACATTGAGCTATTCATGGCCTATTGTAAAGAATTAGACACTGCTACTCACACATAGCAAGGAGTAAGACCTTCCTATGGCCTCAGCCTATGTTGACATTCATCCACAAATCTAAAAATTTAACGAAAATGACTTCCATCCATGGCAAGTGCTTATCAAATACAAGATGATGGAAAGAGGTTACTGGCCTCTCATCATGGGGACCAGACCTATTAATATTTTCAACCCAAATAATGTGGAAGACGATCAATGAGCTCAAGCTATTATCATACTCCACCTTGATGAATCTTTAATACACTATATAGATCAGTACTCTACTGCTAAGGCCAAATGGGATGAGTTGGAAAAGCTCGATGGTGCCCATGGAAAAAATTCACAAACTTTTCCTAAATTTAAATTTTTCAACCTAGAATATAATGAAGAGGAGGATCTAGGAAAATGTATCTCCCATATGAAGGGGCTTATGGACCAATTGGCTTCCATACAAGTACTAATAGCAAAACCGGATGCTATTGCTACCCTTTTGAAGGCCATCAAAAAGGTTTTTCCTACTCTTGCAACAACAATAACAAAAATCCCAAATCCTAGCTTGGAAGGTACCATCCAATCATGCTTGGATGAAGAGAAGAGAAACCATAAGGAGGGCACTTCAGTATTTACTTCCCATGAGCAAGTGTTAGTTCATACAGTTTTCACAAAGTGTTCTTTCCATCATAAAAAAGGGCATATTGTAACTGGAAGAAGTACCTAGAAAAAATGAAATGCAATAAATGCAAAAAGATTGGGCATATTACCAGTATAAGTGTCCCAATATTCCAAAACCACCTAAGGAATTGTAGGCTAACTTTTCCTCCCAATCAACTAAAGATCAACTCTTTTGAGTCTTATAACCTCTCTACCTATAACCATCTTTGTAGCCTAATTTATAAAGGCATCTTATTGTGGATTAAGGGGGGGACATCCTATCATGCTTTGTAAACAAATGCCACCTGGCATTGGGGGGTGTTGAGAGTGTAAGCATGTGAATCCTCCTTATGCTAGAGGGGATAAGAGTAGCTAAGTGTAAATGGTCCTAAGAGGAAGGGGAAACCCTAACCCTAGCCATTTGGGGCTATATAAATAGCCCATGGGTCTACATCAACTGATGAGTGAGAGTGACCCAAGTTGTACTTTCATAAGCAAGACTTGTTCTTGTACTTTTGAGCTATTCTCTTCCTCTTGTGCACATCTCAATGCTACTTCATTCTGATTTTGCACACATGTCTCTAGCATGAAAAGTTGGACTCATGCAACTAGAATAGAGCTCTCTCTAAGCACATTAAATACCCATACTTGAAGCCAATTTTAGAGATTTCTTTAAGTGGCCAATGGTCACATCTACACACATTATGCACTTTGTAGAGAATAAGCTTCACTTGGAAGCTAAAGTCCTTATGAGTTAAAGAGAATATTATATCAAAGTTCAAGAAATTTTTCTCTATTATTAGTTTGCATATAGCTAATGTTGTCAGTGAATAAGATTCTCAGAAGTCCAAGGATGAAAATTGTGTCACCAAAAAGCCATCTATTGGTGGGGTGAAGGCTAGAAGGTTCTTGGATTTTCAGAATCTTATTCACTGACAACATTAGCTATATGCAAACTAATAATAGAGAAAAATTTCTTGAACTTTGATATAATATTTCTCTTTAACTCATAAGGACTTTGAATCATGCTGATAAGAGAAGCTTAGAATAGAAAAACCAAAGTTTGAAAAATATTAGACAATAGTGTTTAATTATAATAAAAGTGAATGGAAACATGATGATCTCAAGGAGTCAAATGACCAAGTGAACCTCTTCCAAAAGACAATGATAGAAGCTTCGGTTAATCAATACTTCATTCACTATATGATAAGAATGTTACATGTGTCTTTAGTATTCGCAGTCCATCCAGAAACAAATCTAAGTTTCGCTACCCACCCGGACTCCCATGGAATGCTCCAAGGTTTGTCGCCTAGGGTTTCCCAAGTCCACCTCGCAACGGAATGCTCACGGCCGAACCCACTAGGATCGACATGAAATCTGGGTTCCTAGTGGCCAAGGTCTCCTAACAACATTCTAGCGTCGGATCCTAGACATCCTACTTTACGCAGAGATACCCAAGCCGAAGCAGATCTATGCTACACTTGGTTCAAAGAGAATGGAAAACGACAAGGATGCATTGCTCAATCTCTCTGGCCATAGGGCATTGTCCCATTTCGGTCCCCTAAAACAACGTGAATCCGGTTCTAACCTAATATTACATAAAGATCGTACAACTGTAGAACCTTGTGAGAAGCCTCCCAGTCCTCTGGGACCACCCTTCCATAGGACGGACCCGTCGGGGGTTCCACCCACCTGCTTCCCTCAATAGGCATTATTGAATTATCTAATTAGATCCTATCACATTTACGTGTGACATTTAAAATCAATTTTCTTAATTAAGCCTTTTAGGGAACATGGTTCATTCATATAATTTACGGCACTAACATGAAAACAGCTCAAACAGGTTCCTTGGAAGCAAACTTTATATTAGCATCTTAACTAAGATACAAATCTTGACCAAAAAGGATGAATCCCGCAATCCATGAGGATGAGTCTTATTTCCTCCAAGTTTCCATCCGTGTACTGGTAACAAGGCGTCGAGAATCTATCCTGAGTCATGTGGATCATTTGAGTAGGACCCGAAGGTAGGGAATTTACAGCCAGAGCACCCCTGGCATCCAAACGTTCTCCTATGTACAAACTAATCCACTGAGAGAACTCTCATGGCCGGTTCGGTCCACATTCCAATTGCGGTTATTTGGAACCCCCTTGGCTAGGGTTGGCGGCCAGCCAGGGGTAGCTTGGCGTGCCCTCCATGAATTCAAGTTGATTCATTATTCAAATTTCTTTTGTGAGCTTGGGTCATACATTCCTTTCACAAACATTGAATCTAGAGCACAAACAAAAATGAAGGTGAGTGCTCAAGACATCTGCTAAGGTGGTGTTCCCATCTTTGAATGCTTAGCGTTGCCCTTCTTGGGTCTTTCTTGCCTTGGCGTCATTTTCCATGATCTTCTGAGATATAGAGAATAACCTCTTTCTGGCCTCACTCCTATGTAATAGAAGTGAGCAATTAGGCTATTGGATTTTATACGATAGCTTTTGGATGGTAGCTTCCCTAAGTTGCTAACCTTTGGTTCTTATCTTAAGGTCTAGGTTTTACATGATTCAAACTAGGATTTCAATTGATCAGTTGGTAACTATTTTCCCACCTTAGAATTTTATCGGGGTTCTAAGTTTACCCTAGGGTTTCCTTCCCTCAAGATAGCAGGAATTTTTATTCATTCCTCTTGCAAGTCAAGTGTAACCTAAGCCCATTTACCATCCTTAAATAGTTGCGAGCATCGAATGTAACATGGCGAATAGTCGTTCCTCTTATGGATACAACATTCAAGTTTTCTTGTGTTAGCTTTGAGATATATCATTTTTTGAAAATGATATATCCAAGAGTGTTTTGGACCCATCACGGCTGGTTATTGGGATAGAGACCAAAGAGCATGTTGACTCTAAGTCAAAATATGGTCATAAGGACAACTTGACCTATTTGCAATTAGAATCCTAGTTGGGTCGAATTAAATCTTAGCCTCACTTATCATGTAGGATTTCATTTACCAAACTGGTCCTTGCAATTAAGCTTAGTGTTTCACATCCGCATCTTAAATCTACCTTTTTAGATGCATCCCTATTATGTGGTGCAATTGAGTCTATCCATGATGTCATGCAAATCTAGATGCGAGTCTTTCCTGAGTTGATGATACGATGCGGAATCCCCATTCATGAAAATTTCTTCTAGTGCATTTAAGCAATTCATAAGGTGTGACCTAAGTATTTAAATGCAAGTGTACATGAGTCCATTGTAAATGCAAGTTAATTCACTCCAATGGCCTACAGGATCCAATTGACCTATATGGAATATTTATGTACATTGGTAATCTATGATGCATTTGTGAAAGTTTGAACCTAATACTTGGCTTAATTACTGTAACAACCCGTAGGTGCTCAATTTATTTGAAGCAATTGATGGTTATTAAGCCTTTTCAACTACCTTTCAATTTATGCAAGTTATGCGACACGAAGTATGACTTGTTCCTAATGATGTTCAGTTTCAAGTACTAGACACGGTAGCGATAATTGGTTTTGGAGTGTCGAATTAGCATTATGCCCGATAACCCGTTCGTGTTGATGGTGGCATCTTTGCTCGATCCTCCTTCCGTAGTCGCAGGTTTTCCAACTACTTGGGAGAGTTTACACTTTGGGGTCATTTCAGAGCTTGGAATGCGTCCTTCATTCCTCTTGGAGGACTCCTTGGTTCCGGAGTTCCCTATGCCTTGTCTTGAATTTCACGATCTCCTTGTCAACTAAAGGGGCAACTGATGGAGAGGTCACACGGATTGCGAGGGAGAAAGGGTTGTGGTAACCCCTTCTCAAGAGGGACAAAAGGAGATTTCCTTGAGCCTCTCTCTCTCTCTCTCTCTCTCTCTCTCTCTCTCTCTCTCTCTCTCTCTCTCTCTCTCTCTCTCTCTCTCTCTCTCTCTCTCTCTCTCTCTCGCTCTCGCTCTCTCTCTCCTTCACAAAATTGGCAGCAATGGGGGGAAAAGAGGAGTATAGCGTGTTACTGCTTGGGAGGGGAGAAGAGAATTATCCTACCTTCGCTAAAGGAAGGGGGGCAAGATTTTTATATGGGGAGAAGGGTATTATTGGGGGCGGGGGGGGGGAGGTGACATGGGACCCCTCCCTTTCCCTCCACTCAGGCGGCCAGAATGGCCTTCCCGCCATGTAGTCGATAGTTTCTGGAGAAGAAGGAGAGATAATGGGGGTTGGAGATGGCACACATGTGCCCCTCCTCCCCATTTTCATTAACATCCACACCTTGATCGTATTATTCATCGTTATCTTCATCCTCGCCACTATCACCTCTGGCTCTCCCTCGACTCATAGTCATCACTTCCCTCACCTCCATTGATTTCGAGTTCAACTCCCCCTCTCGCTGCCAACCAACGGTGTTGACATGGGAAAAACATACTTTAAAATTTTTCATTTTTTTCAATTGATTTTTAAGGGGGGGTTGCATGGCCAACGACGAGATATTACATCCTTCCCCCCTTAAGGAATCGAGATGTCCTCATCTCGAAAGGAATTGGGGATGTTGTTGGTTGAGAGTACTCTCGTCAATCCATGTGGTATCTTCTTCTGGATAGTCATTCCACTGGATGAGGTACTCTTTGAGGGTTCTACTTCTCAATCTCTTTTCTGGAATGTCTAGGATCTTATCTGGCCCAGAGCTCAAGGACTCCTTGGCTTGGCATTACAACTTGTTGATCATTGAGTACATGGCTAGGATTGGATACATATTTCTTTAGTAAGCTAACATGGAATACATTGTGAACCTTTACGTTCTCAGGGAGTTGGATTTTGTAGGCACTGGACCCTAGGCACTTGAGGATCCTATAGGGTCTGCAATACCTTCGACTCATTTTCTTAAATTCTCCCAATGATAAGGAACTCTTCTTGGGTCGTACCTGAATAAAAACCATATCCCCGTCTTTGAAGAGTTGCTCTTGTCTATTTAGGTTTGCATAGGCTTTCTGCCTATCATTGGCGGCTCTAATGTCTTGTCTAATGGCCTTGACCTGCTCATCCATCTCCTCAAGCATTTTCTTGGAAGCTTCTACCCTCAAGATAGAATCTTAAAAGTTCAATGGAGTACGGCAATCATGCCCATATAATGCTTGAAAAGGTGTCATTTGAATGCTTTGTTGGTAGAAAGCATTATAAGCGAACTCTACCAATGGTAGATATTGGATCCATTTCCTGGGTTTGCAACAACAATATGCCCTAAGAATGTCTTCAATGACTTGGTTGACTCTCTCCATTTGGCCATTAGTTTGAGGGTGATAGGCTGTACTGAAACAGAGTTGAGTTCCATGGTCTCGGATATCCCTCTCCAAATGGCAATATCTGAAGCTTTATAGTTTGTCTTGATGACTGGAATGAGATGTGCAACCTTAGTGAGCATATTTACTATAACCATAATTGAATTGTACCCTTTGTACCCTCCTTGAACTGAAGGTGACCCAACAACAAAGTCCATGCTGATAAATTCCCACTTCATTTGGGGAATGTCAAGATGTTGCAGCATCCCAGGCATCTTGACATACTCTGCCTTAATGCGCTGGCAAGACAAACACTCCGTGACATATTTGAGTATGTCTCCCTTAAGCCTTTCCCAATGGTAGCTCTTCCTGACCGTGTTGAGGGTTTTGATGTATCCGGGATGGCCTGAAAAGGGGGAGTCATGCGCTTCCCAGAGTACTCTCTATTTAAGTTTCTTGCTTGAGGGTATGCACAATCTTGTCCTAAAATAGAAAAGTCCCTCATTGATATAAAATTTTTGATACTTGACCTTAATTTTAGGGTCTTGGTCCTTTTCCAAAATCTCCTTCATCATCTTCAGATATTCTGGGTCATGGCTTGTTAGATATGATCAATGCCCCACCCTCATTAGGTGCTACCAATGATCCATGGTGCTCAAAGTTGTAAGGCCCCCATTATGAGGAGAAGTCAAATGTGAGCCCGAACATTGGTTGAGTCGTGACTTGTATATCAGATGAGGTCTATGTGACCGGATGGCAAAAAGGTGACCATTGTGGGTCTAATCTTTGGGTTAGACGGAGTGGTTAAGCTAGTAGCAACTCAAGGCGCATTGCATCGAGTTGTGGCCCCCCCTGGCGGGGGTCCGGGGGCAGCGCCCCCGGCCCGATGGTAAAGGGAATATTTCCTGGCCGACTAGTGGAGGCTCATATGGTAGATCGGTCAACAGGCCAACCTAACGACCTTCGCGGGCTATAAAAGATAAACCCCTTCACAGCCATTGATCACTCATCTTTCACCCAGTCAGAGTTGTTGTTCCAGCTAGCCTTAAGCTCTTCACCTATCTTCTGTCTAGATTTCCATCTAAGCTTCATACAGTGGAAGCACACGGGTGGACAGAGCCATCTTTGTATCAGTTGTTTGGAGTTAAAGAATTTACTGATTCTCCTCTTATCTATTGTGTACTCTCTATCTCTTTCTCAGATTTTGTTCACTGCGCCATGTAATTTTTACATGGTATCAGAGCCCAAGGGGCTCTAGAGATCAGAGAGTGTGCAAGAGGCAAAGGCTTCAACAGCAAAGAGAAACTATGTCAACTTTCGGAAGCAAATCTGGCGCATCAGGAAGTGGTGCAGGAGGTGGTGCTACTGTACCGGCTATTCAAACACTGAGGATTCGTCCACCAACCTTCAACGAAGGAAAGTTAGATGGTACAAACTACACCTTGTGGAAATTCAAAATTACAACTATCCTTGATTCTTATGAGCTTCTGGAGACTGTGCTGGGGACTGACGCAGAACCACAGCCTACCCTTGACCCATCAAATCCTAGTGTGATGATTCCTCCGAATGCAGATCTTCTACGAGCTTGGAAACGAAGGAATACAGATGCATTGTGTCCCTTAGTTACAAGCTGTTCTGACAGTGTTCTGACTTTGATTCAGCATACAACCAAAGTGTCAGAGACTTGGAATGTACTAAGGAGTCAGTATGAAACACGAAACCAAACAAGGATTCAAAACTTGGAGAATCAACTAGCAGCGGAGAAGTTTACTGAAGGAGAGACTGTTGAAGCATTCATCACTCGGATTAAGAATCTGCGCGATCAGATGGCTGGCATTGGGATACAAAAGACTAGTGAGGAGCTAGCGAGGAGGTGTCTTCGGATTTGTCCACAAAAGATTGATGGACTAGTAACTTCCCTTTATACTCAAGTAAGACCTCAAGCTTTGACTTTTGAGGAGTTTTGTGCATTATTGATGGAGGAGGAATTGAGGCTGAAAGCCCGAGAAGGAAGCAACAATGGAGATGCTGCATTCTCTGCCAATGCAAAAGGCAAGGGTGGTTCCTCCACCAAAAATGATGGTGACAAAAAGAAGAAGGGCGGCAAGAAGAAGTTTCAAGGAGAGTGCTTCTATTGCAAGAAGAAAGGACATGCAATTGCAGATTGTCGTGTCAAGAAGGCAAATGAAAAGAATGGTACCCTTAAAAGTAAAGGGAAAGAGACACCCAATACGGCTGAAGCAGAGTTGGAATTATTCATGAAGACCATTGAGGAAGTGTGCTCCTCGGCGCAAGAAGAATCTACCACTGACTCATGGGTATTGGATAGTGGGGCCTCCCATCACATGACCAACAAGAAAGGTCTATACAATTCTATGCAGCCTCTACAAGAATCCATTACTGTGACGGTTGGAAATGATGCTAAATGCCTTACTGCGGGCACAGGTACTATTTCTTTTGTTGTTGCAAATGGTGAAGTCAAAAAGCTTTCAAATGTGTTGTATGTTCCCGAAATCAAGAGAAAACTCTTATCGGTTTTTGCTGCCATAACTAATCTTGGTCATGAAGTGAGGTTCAAGAAGACAGGTGCAAAAATTCTTGATAGTGCTGGCACAATTGTTGGCAAAGGAGAAAGAAGGAACAACCTATATGAGCTAAGTGCTCTTACAGCCACTGCTAGAGTGGGCACAAGTAAGCTTTGGCATTAAAGGTTTGGACACATCGGATTTGCAGTGTTGAAGGAGATGCAAAAGCAAGGTATGGTTGCTCACCTACCTACAATAACTGAATTGAAGGAACCATGTGAAGCTTGTATGATGGGCAAGCAACAGAGAAAGGCATTTCCACAAGAAAGCAAGAATAGAGCACAGGCTCCTCTAGAGTTGGTGCATGCTGACTTGTGTGGTAAGATGCCTACACAGGCCTTGGGGGGGATCTTCTTATTTTATGTTGATTGTCGACGACTACAGTAGGAAGATGTGGGTGTACTTCCTTCGTGATAAGGCTCAAGATTTTGGTAAGTTTAAAGAATGGCTAAAACTTGTTGAGAATGAAACAGAGAAAAGTGTGAAGAAATTTAGAACAGATGGTGGTGGTGAGTTCAACTCAAAGGAGTTTGAAGGCTTTTGCAAGAGCAAAGGGATCAAGCGTCAATTGACGATGCCTCACACACCTCAACAGAATAGTGTTGTGGAACGCAGGAATCGCACCATTGTGGAGATGGCAAGATGCATGCTAAAGGGCAAGGGATTGCCTAACCATTTTTGGGCTGAAGCTGTTAATACTACAATCTACATTCTAAATCGGAGCTACACAATGGCTCTCAAGGGAAAAACACCTCATGAGTCTTACACTGGTAAGAAACCATCTGTCTCACATTTCAGAATTTTTGGATGTGAATGTTATGCACATGTTCTAGATGAGAAGAGAAACAAGTTAAAACCAAAAAGCAAAAAATGTATCTTCTTGGGTTATAGTGATGAGCAGAAGGCTTACAAATTATATGACCAAGAGGCAAAGAAGATCATCGCGAGCCGTGATGTGGTGTTCAAGGAGGAGCCGCATACAGTGGAGGAGAAGAAGGCAAGTTCTTCCACTTTATCATCAAGCGAAGTAGTCCACTATGAACTTGTCCCGAGAACTAACACTATCCTTAAGGCGGAGGAAGCATCATCTTCAGATGATGAGGAAAAAGTTCACCAACCTGACATCACCCCACCGAAAAATCCATTGCCGCACTGGGTGAAGCAGCTCTATGACCACAATAATCCTATGCCTGCATCTGTTGAGAAGAAGGCAGACGGACCAAGGAGGTCTCAAAGAATAGAGGAGCAAAGGAAGGCTTCTGCTCACATAGTCAATATGGCCTTGATGGTTGAGATTATGAGAGAAGTAAAGGAGCCAACTGACTTAGAAGAAGCACTTGCAGATCCATCATGGAAGGCTGCTATGCAAGCAGAGTATGACAGCATAATGAAGAATGACACTTGGGAGCTAGTGGATCGACCAGCAAAGCGGAAGGTTATTGGCACCAAGTGGATCTGGAAGGTAAAGTACAAGGCTGATGGTACCTTAGAAAAGTACAAAGCTAGACTGGTTGCCCAAGGATTTTCACAAGTTGAAGGGTTTGATTTTCAAGAGTCATTTGCCCCAACTGCCAGAATGACCACTATTCGCACGGTACTTGCAGTGGTTGCCCACAAGAAGTGGCCAGTGTACCAAATGGATGTTAAGTCAGCATTCTTAAATGGTGACCTCAAGGAGGAGGTGTACATGGCTCAGCCACCAAATTTTGAGGCCCCCCATTCAGAGAACAAAGTGTGTAAGCTGAAGAAGGCATTGTATGGGCTAAAACAAGCCCCCAGAGTATGGTACCAACGGATAGATAAGTTCTTTTTAAACCTAAACTTCAAAAGATGTGCCTCAAATGCTAACTTGTATGTTTACAGGGATGGAAAAAAGTCTGTAGTGATTGTCCTATATGTGGACGACCTTCTTATTACATGTGACTATGAAGATATGATCAACCAAACTCGAAAGGCTTTGAGTTCTGAGTTTGAAATGACAGACTTGGGCTTGCTACACTATTGTTTGGGGATTGAAGTCTGGCAAGAGCCAGGAAAGATCTTCATCTCTCAGAAGAAGTATGCATGGGAGATCTTGAAGGCATTTGGCATGACCGAGTGCAAGGAGATAGCTACACCTATGGAGGTGAATGCAAAGTTATCCATCGAGGATACATCAGCACTAGCAGACATTGGGAGGTATAGAAGGTTGGTCCGTAGTCTTATCTACTTGTGTAACACCAGACCAGATATCAATTTTGTTGTTGGTGTTTTGAGCAGGTTCTCAAACAAACCTCATGAAAGTCATTGGAAGGCTGGGATGCGGGTGCTCAGATACTTGAAGGAAACTCTTGACTATGGTATCACATACAGTTTCGGAACTTCTCTTGTGGGGAACTGTGACTCAGATTGGGCAGGAGACAGTGATTCCAGGAAGTCAGTTTTTGGTTATTGTTTCTCTTTGGGTTCAGGAATTTTCTCTTGGATTAGTAAGAAGCAGCCAACAGTGGCATTGTCTTCTACCGAAGCAGAGTACAAGGCAACTTGTTTTGCTGCATGTGAAGGAGTATGGTTGAGAAGGATTCTATGGCATATGGGAGTGCAGGATGAAGAACCAACTGTGCTAAGATGTGACAATCAGAGTTGCATTGCCATTGCCAAAAATCCAGTGTTTCATGCACCCACCAAACATATAGAGATCCAGTATCACTATGTGCATGATTTGATGGAGGATGGGATAGTGGAACTGCTCTATTGTCCAACAAAGGAGAATGGAGCAGATATCTTCACCAAAGCACTTACGAAGGATCTGCTTCAAGTTCATCTTCAGAGACTCGGCATTGGGCCGAGGAGATAGTTCACCTATGGGTGGACATTGAGGGGGGGTGTTAGATATGATCAATGCCCCACCCTCATTAGGTGCTACCAATGATCCATGGTGCTCAAAGTTGTAAGGCCCCCATTATGAGGAGAAGCCAAATGTGAGCCTGGACATTGGTTGAGTACTGACTTGTATATCAGATGAAATCTATGTGATCCTTTAGTTTATCCCAAGTTATTGTGCTTTTAGTGACTGCTTGGTCTTTACACCATTGCTTCCACCAGATCCTATCTTCGCCAGTAAGCTTGAGCTTGGCAATCATAGCCTGGTTTACAAGTGTTGTTCCTACTACACTGAAGTGATCCTCCATAGATTCAATCCATACTTCGGCATCAGCCTCACCAGTCTTCCCTTTTCTGTCAAATTCTGGCGGTTTAATTTGTTTGAGAAGAAACTCCTTCTCTTGTGCCTCTATTGGGCTTAGTGTAGAAACAAGACTCTAGTCCTGCGCTTGGGGTTGTATCTAGTTTTCAATTAAAACCTTCGTGTTAAGATTACATTTACACATCTCTTCACACGTATCTCAATGCGCGGTTTATTTTTCATCAATACTATGCAACAAATCAAATGAACATAAAATTCATATTTATCCATAAAGAATCATAAGCCTCAAGTACAATTATTTGGGAATAGATAGAGATTCACTAGGATGATTTTCTTTTCAATAGATACATCAATGCTAGGTTAATAATTCCCTATTGGATTCAGCTACAGGGAGAGAATAGTAATATGGATTGGGGGAATGGATTCTAAGAAAGTAGTAAGTCATGGGAAGTTTGAGAAGTCCCTGTTATTTATAACCATGACATTCGTTCCGCCTCATTACTTTAATTCTGTCTACTCGCAAGACTTTGGCCATCTCATCATATATATAATGGTTTTGTTCTACTTGTCAGCATCCGATGTGTAGGATTGAATTCACACGAGCCTCATGGAAGATGAATAACTTGATAATCTTCAAGTCTTCCAACCATTTTAGCCTCTTCAAATTTTTTTGAAGATAGGCGAGTCTATTGGAATCTATGTAGCAGTGTCATGCGCTCCAAGCTCAATGCCATTCCACATACAATGGTGAAGGGTTGTAGACTCGATCTAGAATCCCCATCATGTCGGATCATCTATGATAACTTTAAGAGTTCATCACCGTCCTAAACATCATATGAAATACGAGGAACTGCTCCATGCCTCGTAGGTCTAGAAGCAGCAACAATCCACGAGTGAAAGAAAAAAAAATATTTCCTAGTGAAAGAAATCACTTCACTCTTCCCAATTTATTCCTATTTAGATTGTTTTATTCATTGGTTGGCTTTGATACCAACTGTAACGTGCCCGCCTAACGGCTGTCCAAGCATGTTTCTTAGCACTCCATTGAGAAATGAATCTAAGCATTGCTGCTTGGCACTCCCATTGAATGTTCCGAGGTTTGTTGCCTAGGGTTTCCTGAGTTCGCCTCGCAATGAAATGTTCGTGATCGAACCCACTAGGATCGACCTCAAATCTAGGTTCCTAGTGGCCAAGGTCTCCTAATAGTATTCTAGCATCGAATCCTAGACATCCTACTTTACACAGAGATACCCAAGCCAAAGCAAATCCATGCCACAATTGGTTCAAAGAGAATGGGAAACGAGAGGGATGCGCCGCTCAACCTCCCTATCCATAGGGCATAGTCCCATTTCAGTCCCCTAAAACGGCATGAATCAGGTTCTAACCTAATACTACCTAAAGATCGTACGATGTTAAAACCTTATGAGAAGCCTCCTAGTCCTCTGGGACCACGTTCCATAGGACAGACCTGTCGGGGGTTCCACCCACCCCACTTCCCTCAATAGGCATTCTTTGATTATCTAACTAAGTCCTATCACATTTATGTGTGACATTTAAAACTGGCTTCATTAATTAAGCCTTTTAGCAAACAAGGTTTGTTCACATAACTTACGGCACTGTCATGAAAACGGCTTAAACAGGTTCCTTGGAAGCAAATTTTATATTAACATCTTAATTGAGATACAAATCTTGTCCAAAAAGGATGGATCTCGCAATCCATGAGGATGCATCTTATTTCCTCTAGGTTTCCGCCCTTATACTAGTAATAGGGCCTCGAGAATCTATCCCGAGTCACATAGATCGTTTGAGTAGTACTCGGAGGCAGGGAACTTACAACCACAACCCCCCCTGGCATCCAAGTGTCCTCCTACATGCAAACTAATCCACAGAGAAACCTCTCGTAGTAGGTTCGGTCCACGTTCCTATCGTGGTTATTTGGAACCCCCTTGGCTAGGGTTGGCGCCAGCCGGGGGTAGCTTGGTGCACCCTCCATGAATTCAAGCTGATTCATTATTCTAATTTCTTTTGTGATCTTAGGTCATACATTCCTTTCACAGACATCTGCTAAGGTGGAGTTCCAATCTTTGAATGCTTAGTGTTGCCCTTCTTGGGTTTTTCTTGCCTTGGCGTCATTTTCCATTATCTTCTAAGAGATAGAGAATACCCTCTTTCCAACCTCACTCCTATGTAATAGGAGCGAACAATCATGCTATTGGATTTATATCTGATGGTAGCTTCCCTAAGTTGCTAACCTTTGGTTCTTATCTTAAGGTCCAAGTCTTACATGATTCAAACTAGGATTTCAATTGGTCAGTTGTGGTAACCATTTTTCCACCTTAGAATTTTATCGAGGATCTAAGTTTACCCTAGGGTTTCCTTCCCTCAAGATTGCAGAAACGTTTTTTCATTCCTCTCGCAAGTCAAGCGTAAACTAAGCCGATTTACCATCCTTGAATAGTTGTGAGCATCGAATGTAACGTGGCGAATAGTCATTCCTCTTGTGGATATGACAGTTTTCTTGTGTTAGCTTTGAGATGTATCATATTTTGAAAATGATATACCCAAGAGTGTTTTGGACCCATCGCGGGATTGGTTATTGGGATAGAGACCAAAGAGCATGTTGACTCTAAGTCAAAATATGGTCATAAGGACAACTTGACCTATTTGCGATTAGAATCCTAGTTGGGTCGAATTAAATCTTAGCCTCACTTATCATGTAGGATTTCATTTACTAAACTGGCCCTTGCAATTAAGCTTAACATTTCACATGCGCTCTTAAATCTACCTTTTTAGATGCATCCCTATTATGTGGTGCAACTAAGACTATCCATGATGTCATGCAAATCTAGATGCAAGTCTAGCCTGAGTTGATGATACGATGCAGGATCCCCATTCATGAAAATTCCTTCTAGTACATTTATGCAATTCATAAGGCGTGACCTAAGTATTTAAATGCGAGTGTACATGAGTTCATTGTAAATGTGAGTTAATTCACTCCAATGGTCTACAGGATGCAATTGACCTATACGGAATATTTATATACATTGGCAATCTATGATGCATTTGCAAAAGTTCGAACCTAATACTTGGCTTAATTACTGCAACAACCCGTAGATGCTTAATCTATTCCCAGCAATTCATGGTTATTAAACCTTTTCAACTACCTTTCGAGTTATGCAAGTTGCGCGATGCGAAGTATGACTTGTTCCTAATGATGTCTATGCTTAAATGTTCGATTTCAAGTACTAGACATGGTAGGGGTACCTAGTTTTGGAGTGTCGAATAAGCGTTTACGCCCGATAACCCATTCATGTTGATGGTGGCATCTTTGCCCAATCCTCCTTCCGTAGTCACCGCTTTTCCAGTTACTTGGGAGAGTTTACGCTTTGGGGCCATTTCGGAGCTTGGAATGCATCCTTCACTTTTCTCGGAGGACTCCTTGGTGCCGAAGTTCCCTACGCCTTGTCTTGACTTTCAGGATCTCCTTGTCAACTAGAGGGGTAGCTAATGGAGAGGTCACAGGGATTGCGAGGGAGGAAGGGTAGTTGTAACACCTTCTCAAGAGGGACGGAAGGATATTTCCTTGAGCCTCTCTCTCTCTCTCTCTCTCTCTCTCTCTCTCTCTCTCTCTCTCTCTCTCTCTCTCTCTCTCTCTCTCTCTCTCTCTCTCTCTCTCTCTCTCTCTCTCTCTCTCTCTCTCTCTCTCTCTCTCTCTCTCTCTCTCTCTCTCTCTCTCTCTCTCTCTCTCTCTCTCTCTCTCTCTCTCTCTCTCTCTCTCTCTCTCTCTCTCTCTTTCCCTCCTTCAAAAAATTGGCAGCAAGGGGGGAAAAAGAGGGGTATAGCGTGTTACTAATTTTTTTTTGGGGGGGAGGGGGGGATTGTGACACGGGGCCCCCTCCCTTTCCCTCCACTCAGTGTTGGGGATAAAGGTGCCTCCGCCTAGCCGCCCATGTATTACTACACTGATAGTATCCACCACTACACACTGCAGGTGGTGGGCGCCCATCACAGTCACTTATTCTTTATTCTTTTAGTGACAGTTTGAATAAATGAAGACTCAGCCACACAATGTGGTTGTTGGAGTTCCCACTTTTGAGTCTCTCTCTCTCTTAGCTCTTGCTCTCCATCCACCATAGCTCTCATCATCAAGCTTCTTCCGCCTGGGTTCCACTTCCCTTTCAACTGGTATCAGAGCAAAGGCATTGGAGCTTTCTTGGCATTCTCTTCAGCCTGTATTTGACGAGCTTCAACCCGAGCTTCAATGGCAGCCATGGCACCTTCATTTGCAAATACGTTTTGATCTTCCGCCTCCTCCCCGAGCTTCCAGACCTTCATCGGCTTCTTCCCAGGCTGCCTTGGAGCCCCCTTGACATTGCCAAGTTGGCCCCGAGGGCTGAAGAAGATCCCCCAGCCCCTAGGAACAACCAGTGCAATTTTCGGCGCCTTGTTAGGGGGCTAGGCTGATCTGCTCCCTGGCATTTCCCTGCTCTCCTCGGCTTCTTGGCACTCTTGACAACCTTCCCGAGCATTGCTTGACTCCCCGGCATTGTTGTTTCACTCCCAGTGATTGAATCAAGTGCTTCCCCCTTCAACCCTTTGCTGTATACACAATCCCAAGACTATCAAACAGGGCAGCACTTGACATTTACTGTTTAATTCTTATTGGCATTGCATGTTTAATGCATATTGATGCCCAGATGTTATGGGATGCTATGTCTATGCTTTAGGGCTGATTTAGAGCAAATTTGAACACCATTTGACCTTCATATAACAGTAAATTGATTGTTGTAATATAGTGGGCTGAAGCTCATTTACTTGGTGTATGCATTGGTTCATGGATACAGGGTACTTCCTAGAGGTTTGAATGATCATACCAATATATTTGGAGGTTGTCAAATGCTTCTTTTTGGTTCCAGAATGCTTTTGACCTTAGATTAAGCTCCAACTTGGTCATTCTTCACTGGCATTTGGCTTCAGTTGGCATGCTTTGGACCGATCTATGCCTATTGTCACTACTTGACATTTAGGCTTCTTACATTTATGCTTTGGTCAGATATGGATGCCACTTGGTTTGCCAATGCTTGATAGTTACTTGGAGCTTTATCTTCATATATATTTGAGCATTTTGGACCTACTGGGCATTACATTTGGTTGTCAGTTATATGCTCTTTGAATGCTTTCAGGCTTATGCTTTATGGGTTTGAGATAGCTTGGGATTTATGCTCTGGATGTACCCTACTAGGATTTGGCATGTCTGATGCTATGTATTTGATGTATTATAGCATTGCTTGCTCTCTTTACATCTGACTTCACTTCCAGTGGGATCCTCTTGGTATATTCGAATGTACACAGAGTCTTATTTATAGATGAGCTTGAGCTTGTGGGACAGTAACATGCATTTGCTCTCTTGAGAGCTTTATGTCTATAGTTTGTCTATAGCGGGCTGATTTGATACGCCTATTGGGGCAGGCACCTATCTCTGTCACACAGGTTTGTCAATTTTGTATCCATCTTGAATGGTTATGTATTGAGCTTCTTGCTCTATCAGTTGTGATTGTGCTTGGTCTCTTCTCTTACCCCGAGACTCATTACATGCATGACTTCTAGACCTACAAGATGTCTCTTGCCTGACAGGTTATTGGTTTGGTACCTTCTTGCCCCTAGAAACTCATTGTTGGATGTATCTTGCTACCTGGCAGTTGCAATGACATATGTATCAGTGATTGCTTCATTTTGGGACAGTGATTGCTTCATTTTGGGACAGTTTTACATACTGATGTCATTTATTACAACAAGCTGAAATCTACAAATTTTGAGCACTTCTATGAGGGTAATGCTTACTATTTGATGTTATCTTGGTCATATTTGGTGGACAGGTGCTTCTCTTGGTGAAATCCACCCTTTTAGCTAGTTTTAGCAGTTGCAATGACATATGTGTCAGTGATTGCTTCATTTTGGGACAGTTTTACATATTGCTATCATTTATTACAACAAGCTAAAATCTACAAATTTTGAGCACTTCTATGAGGGTAATGCTTACTATTTGACGTTATCTTGGTCATATTTGGTGGACAGGTGCTTCTCTTGGTGAAATCCACGCTTTTAGCTAGTTTTAGCAGTGGTTTAAGTTCATTTTTTGCTAATTACAACAACCTGCAATTTTACTTTTTTTGCTCTAATTTGGGATAGTATGGCTGGTCATCTGAAAGATACAACTCTCTTTAATATTGCCAAGTTGGATGGTACCAACTATGGGTATTGGAAGTCCCAAATATGGCAGGTTTTGGTGCAGATGTTGCAAATTAAACCCTTCCATTTCAAGGGTGTCAAACCTGAGAATATGGATGATGATGTTTGGATGGAAGTTGATGAGCTATGCAAGTCTACCATTATTTTGTCACTCTTAGAAGAGATCCATCATAATGTTGTTAAAGATGAAAGTCAGAGTGCATGGGATTTATGGGAGAAGATTTAGGAGCTCTATGCGCAGTAGAGTCCTGCATCACAGATGTATTGGCTGAAGTAGTTAATGGACCTTTGCATGAAGGAGGGGACCTCACTTTCATCTCATTTCAGTCAATTTCATGCTATCATGAAGAGTCTGTTGTCACAGGGTATTGAGTTCAAAGACAACTTGCACCCATTATTTCTACTTGGCACCTTGCCTGAATCATGGGATGTATTCCGTACTACCATATGCACGAACAAGCTTGATGGGCTAAAAATCAAAGATGTTGAGAGTGCTTTATTGACTGAAGAAATCAATAGGAGAAACAATGATGCTTCCCGCTCTTCACATGCATTGACCGTTAGAGGTAGCAGAAATGGCAGGCATGATAATGATCATAAGGACATGGACTCTTAGAAGTCCAAGTCCAAGTCATGAAGTCCCGTGGACAGAAGTCTGATCTTTACCTATCATTATTGTGGAAAAGCATGACATATTAGGCCACAGTGCCATAAAATGCGCGATGATAAGCGCAAGGAAAAGTGAAAAGAAAAAGTGCAAGAATAGTCTTCTGAGCGCAGTATTGTACCTGCGAAGTCCAGTGTGAAGATAGAAGAGGTTAATGTCATGCAAGCCACTGATTCAGATGATGATTACATACTTGTAGCTTCTGCATGCAATGCCTTATAGAATTTTGAGATACATTCTATGTATGCGCAGTGCTGGCTCTTGGATTCGGGTGTGTCCTTTCATGTGACACCTTGTAGAGATTGGTTTCATACCTATCGTACCATGTATGGTTCTGTGCGTCTTGATGATGATAGGTCTCTTGACATTGTGGGCATTGGAGACGTTAGGCTGCAGTTTCCTTCTAGCATTTTGTTTTGCATGATGTACGCCATGTATCTGCGTTGACTCGCAGCCTTATGTCAACTGGACAGCTTGATGATGCAGGGTATTTTGTGTCCTCTGGAGACTCTGCATAGAAGATTACTCGTGGCAAGCTTGTACTTGCAAGAGGTGCCAAGTCTGGCAGCCTCTATCCCTTACTTGTATCTAGAGCTACATTGGATCAACTTTTGTCTGTGGGTTCTATTCCCCATGTATCCCTTTGGCATGCTCGTTTGGGGCATATGTCTCTTAAAGGAATGAAAATGCTCCGTGCTTTGCAGTATCTTCCGCCTTCTTTTGACTCTTCGCATTTTGATTCTTGTGATCATTGTTTATATGGCAGGCAGACTAGAAATATACATAAAAAGTCTGGTAAGAAACGCATGGGTGAGCCCTTGGCTCTTGTGCACTCAGATGTATGTGGGCCCATGCCCTGTCAGTCACTTGGTGGGGCAGAGCACTTTGTTACTTTCATAGATGATTACTCACGTAAGGTTTGGGCTTATCCCATAAAGAGAAAATCCGATGTCTTAGACACATTTTAGCGTTGGCTTACATTGGCAAAGAACCAGTCTAGGAAAAGACTCAAATGCCTAAGGTCAGATAATGGGGGTGAGTATGTATCACATGCTTTTGAGCAGTTTTGTGATGAGCGGGGTATTAAGCGTTAATTGACTATCCCTTACACCCCACCCGAGAATGGTATGGCTGAACGCATGAATAGGACCATTCAGGAAAGGGTCCATAGCATGCTTAGCCAGGCTGGCTTGCCGTAGCACTTTTGGGCTAAGGCAGTTACTACTATAGTGCATCTCATTAATAGGTCACCTAGTAGTGGCATTAACTTTCAGGTTGCAGAGGAGGTATGGGCAGGCAAGTCCCCCCTTTGATGATCATTTGCGTATCTTTGTATGTGAAGCATTCTGCCATGTACCCAAGGACAAACGCAATAAGCTGGATCCTAAAAGTGTCAAATGCATTTTCATTGGCTATGGAGATGCAAGAGAGATGGATTACCATCTATGGGATCTGCAAGTGTGAAAAGTGATCCGCAGCCATGATGTCATCTTTCCTGAGGACAAAATGCATATGCAGCTTGAGAAAGTGATTGAGGTACGCAGAGTTGTCTTTCAAGAGGAGCCCCGTGCTCCCATTCAGCCCGCTCCATGGCCAGCTGCTAGACAATGTGCCGCATCACCTGATGCTCATGACCTAGATGCTAGACATGCTGATGTTAGACATGATATTGGTTAGGTAGTAGAGCCTGGATTGAGGCATTCTACTAGAGATAGAAGACCTCTTGACCATTTTGCGCCCTTTGTGGATTATGTATTGGCTACAGATGCAAGAGAGCCTCTCACCTATGATGAGGCTATACGTAGGGGTGATTGTCACTCTTGGGGGAAGGCTATGCAGTCTGAGCTTGACTCATTACATAAGAATCAGACTTGGGATTTCGTTTCCTTGCCTCAGGGTAAGAAGGCTTTGCCATGCAAGTGGGTGTACAAGCTAAAAAGTACCCCTGGACATCCCAAGCTAGCATACAAGGCTCGATTGGTTGCTAAGGGTTTTAAGCAGGAGCATGGTGTTGACTTTGATGAAGTCTTTTCTCTTGTGGTCAAGATGACTACCCTACGCTTAGTCTTGGCCTTGGTTGCAAAGCTTGACCTGGACTTGTACCAGATGGATGTCAAGATGGCTTTTTTACATGGGGACTTGCATGATGAGATTTAAATGGAGCAGCCTAAGGGCTTTGCAGACCCTGGCAGGGAACACCTAGTGTGCAAGCTAAAGAAGAGTCTATATGGCTTGAAGCAGGCACCTAGGGAATGGTACCATAAGTTTCATGCATTCATGCAGTCGCAGGGTTACAACTGCAGTGCTATGGATCCGTGCTTGTACATGAAGAAAGCCTGTGATGGTTCTTTACTGATTTTGGTACTCTATGTGGATGACATGCTTTTAGCAGGGACAGCTCATGAGGAGCTAGATGCTCTTAAGGCTCAGCTCAAGAAGAGCTTTGAGATGAAAGATCTGGGATAGGCCTCTCATATACTTGGTATGCGCATTACGCGTGATAGATCTCCGGGACTACTCTATCTATCACAGAGGGAGTACATTCATAAAGTCCTTGAGTGCTTCCACATGCAGGATATTAAGCCTATTGGCTGTCCATTACCTTCTCATGTGAAGCTTTCACAGGCCGATTATTCACAGACAGATGAGCAGAGGGCCGAGATGGCCAAGATTCCCTATGCATCAGCCGAGGATAGTCTTATGTATGCCATGATAGCCACCCATCTAGATATTGCTTTTGCAGTTGGGGTTGTGGCACATTATATGGCTACACCTAGCAAGAAACATTGGGATGTCGTGAAGGGTATCATGAGGTACCTGAAGAGCACATCAGATATGTGTCTCTGTTATGGCAGCCAGGATATAGGAGTCATGGGTACATTGACTCTGATTATGCAGGACATGCAGATCACTTCTGGCTATGTGTTCACTTATGCTGGAGGGGCTATCTCTTAGATGTCCAGGGCGCAGAAGTGTACGGCTCTTTCTACTACAGAGGCCGAGTATATTGCAACCACAGAGGCTTGCAAGGAGGCTATTTGGTTAGGCCATTTCATTGCAGACCTTGGTATGACAGATGCTATGCCTACACTACATTCAGATTCTATGAGTGCCATTCAGTTGGCCAAGAATCTGGTCTTCCATGCGAAGACAAAACATATTGAGGTGAGGTGTCACTTCATTCGCGAGGTCGTTGAGGACAGGTCTATTGACCTTGTCAAGATTCTGACTTAGCAGAATCCTACAGACTTTCTCACGAAAAGCCTCACTATCGAGCGCTTTGCCTTCCTCAGGAGATTGACGGGCATTGGATGAGATGATGACTTTTTCCTCATCTTGTTGTACATGTGTACATGTTTACTATCTTTTCTATTTTCTCTCTCACTGGGGCAGATTTGCCTTTAAGTGGGAGATTGTTGGGGGTAAAGGAGCCTCCACCTAGTCGCCCGTGTATTACTACACTGACAATACCCGCCACTGCACACTGTAGATGGCGGGCGCCTGTCACAGCCACTTATTCTTTATTCTTTTAGTGACAATTTGAATAAAGGAAGGCCCTGCCACACATTGTGGTTATTGGAGTTCCCACTTTTGAGTCTCTCTCTCTCTTGGCTCTTGCTCTCCATCCGCCATAGCTCTCACCGCCAAGCTTCTTCCTCCTAGGTTCCACTTCCCTTTCACTCAAGCAGCCAAAACGGCCTTCCCACCATGCAGTCGGTAGTTTCTAGAGGAAAAGGAGTGATAGTGGGGGTTGGAGGTGGCACATGTATGCCCCTCCTCCCCATTGTCATTAACGTCCACACCCTGATCGTATTCTTCATCATTATCTTCATCCTCGCCACCATCACCTTTGGCTCTGTGTCGACTCATAGTCATCACTTTCCTCACCTTCGCTGACTCCGAGTTCAACTCCCCCTCCCGCGACCAACCGATGGCATTGATGGGAGGGAAACGTTATTTAAAAATTTTCATTTTTTTAAATTGATTTTTAGGGAGGGTGCATGGCCAATGGCAAGATATTAGAGTGAGTATGTCTCCAAGGAATTTGAGAAGTTTTGTGATGAATGAGATATTGAGTGTTAGTTGGCCGCCCCATATTCTCTCCCTAGAATAGTATTGCTACTACCAAGCTCATGAATAGGACTATTCAAGAAAGAGATAATAGAATGCTTAATCGGGCAGGGCTACTGTAATACTTTTGGGCTAAGATAATTACTACTATCGTGCATTTTATCAATAGATCCCCATGCATTGCTCTTAGAACACAACATTAGTGAGTTTGGGAATCTCCCAATTCCCATTTTTTGAATACTAAAAAGGTGGCACCCGAATAACATGCCCATAAGTTTCTCAAAACTATAAGATATGACCTATCATTGGAAAGTGCTTGAAAAATGGAATCTATTGATCTATAGAGCGCTCGATTTGGAGTTATAGTATACAAGTTATGACAAATCCAAAGATTTGACTATGTGTCCCAAACTTATAGGAAATTTCCATATTTCCCAATATAGTGTTTTAGTTATTACGTTGTAAATAAGGTATTGTCTCAAAAACCTCTGTCATATGCTCATTTTCAAGTCTTTGGAAGTGAGGCTTTCTTCTACATTCTCAAAGAAAAGCATAATAAGTTGGATCTGAAGTCTATCAAATGCATCTTTCTTAGATATGGGGGTGCATGTGAGATGGGCTATCACCTTTGGGATCCACACGCTCGGAAGGTTATCCATAGCCATGATGTGATTTTCCCTTAGGAGAAGATGCATAAGCAGCCTAAGCAAGTAGTTGAGATACATAGGGTTATCTTTTATAAGTAGCCTCTTGTTACAATACAACCATCTAGGACATCTGTAATCGGTTATGTAGTGTCCAAGGATCTGTCTGTTATATAAGATCATGTTGTTAGATAGAGAGGACATGTTGTATGAGCCACACAACCAGCTTTGAGGCACTTTACTAGAGCTTCATATCCTTCTAATCACTATGAGCCCTCTATGTATTATGTCATGGTGGCATACTCTACTGAGCCACTTACCTATGAGGAGGTTATGAATAGAGGGCTATGTAGTCAGAGTTTAAGTTGCTGCAAAAGAACCGTACATGGGCTTAGTTTCCTTGTCTAATGAAAAATGTGTATTTCCATGCAAGTGGATGTACAAGCTAGAGAGTACCCTTGATCACCCTAAGCTAGCATATAAGGCTAGATTGGTGGTAAAGGATTATAAGCAGTAAGAGCATAGTATTGACTTTCTTCCCTCTAGTTAAGATGGCTACCATGTTGAGATAACAAGCTCAACATGTGTGGACATTGATGATAGACTACCTGGTTAGATAGATCTATAAGTCTACACTTAGCACATTACTTGTCATTATGATCCTTACATGGCCATTGACTTATCACTTATTATATTTGGTTCTTACACCTACCTACAAATAGCATAGTTATAGCACCAGTCGATTAGTATAGCCAATTATGCATTCTTTGATTAAGTAGGCTGCTTTTCTTTACGTTGTATCTCATCTATACTTTGTGTATAGGTGAGGAGCATTGTAGATGCTTTGGTAACGATTGATACAAAACCTGATGATGATAGTTTGGTTTCATTTACTTTGGGTGGCCTTAATAGTGAGAAGGCTTAGAAATAATTTATCACTTATGTGTATGTATAGAAGCCATTCCCTGATTTTGATGAGTTGGTCTCTCTCATGATCACTAAAGAGATCAATGTGCAAGGTGAATCATCTAAAAGAAGTGGTATACAAGTCCAAGAGGTTTTGGAAATTTTGGTTTTGTTTGTCATTATTGTCACAAAAAAAGGTCATATTGCAGCCCACTGTTATGCTAACAAGGATGATATCCAAGTGGTAAATTGCAGCAAGGCAACTATGCATCATCTTTAAAGCAGAATGAAGATAAAAATGCGTATTTGTTTGTTATGAAGCATATAATGAATGTTGTTACAGGAAAGGGGACACATGATGATGTATGGAATATCAGTTCAGGTGCATCTAATCATATAACAGATCGTGTTGAATGGTTTGAGAGATGTAGGATTTACAAATGGTTATGTGCAGACGAGTAATGATTTATGCATCAAATTTCACATATTGGAAAGGTTTCCTTGTCCTTGCATGATGGCTAAACAAAAAGTCTATCAAATGTATTATATGTACCATCAATCACAAAGAATTTAGTGTCTATTGGCCAAACAATAGAGCAAGGGTTGTAAGTTCAATTTAATGCAAAAGGTTGTTTTGTTAAAAACTTTAATGATATTTATAGGTTGGTTACAAAAGAAAGTAGAGTGGTTATGTATAGAAAGAAAAAGCAAGAATAACAGAGCCTTAGTGGACTAAAAACATCATATAGTACTACATATATAGTTAGCCCTTGTATAGGAGACCAAGGAGTAGCCCCACATCTTCAAGCGCATCTACAAGTGTTGCAAGTAAAGACAAAGGGAAGAAGAAAGTGTCAAATGGTAATGATACATCTATTAATCATTTCGGATTTAATGGAGATTCCAATGCTTCAAAGAGTTTGGATGATGAGCTCGGTATTCCTTCCATCAAGACACCAAGTGTACAGAGAGCACATGGTAATGTAAAGGCTCCATTAAGTAATCTAGTGGTACACAAATCTATCAAGGTTAGATAACATGTTAAAAGATTTAGTTTTGAAGGTTATGTAGCTCACCATTATGCTTATATGGTAAACATGATTTACTTTGAGGATGTTGTTGCTCATACTCATTGGGATACAGCAATGGATGAGGAGGTGGCTACACTAGAAGCCAATAAGACTTGGGATCTAGTACCATGTTTACAAAATCAATCATAATGCAAATAGTTCTATTAGCAAGTATAAGGCTAGACTGGTTGCAAAAGGCTATGCTCAAACATATGGCATAGATTATGAAGAGACATTTATTTTAGTTATTGGAATGGCAACTACTATTAGATGTGTGATTTAGTGCATAGATTATGGATGTCAAGGATACCTTCTTGCATGGTGAATTGCAAGAAGAGGTGTACTATGGAGCAGCCAGCAAGTTGTGAGGATTTAGTGCATCCCACGTATGTGTTGAGGTCAAAGAAAGTGCTCTATGGGCTAAAACAAGCACCTAGAGCATGGTCTGACAAGATCAGAGAGTATCTTGTCAACATTGGCTTTATGTTTCTGATGTTGATCACTCACTTTATGTGGGAAAGGGAGATATGCAGGCTTGGTCATCATAGTCATCTATGTGGATGATTTGATTATTACATGTGATAATGATAGTGGGATTGCTAAAGTTAAGGACTTCTTGAAGAAGAAGTTTGAGATGAAGGATTTGGTTGAGCTAAGGTACTTTCTTAATATTGAGGTGATCAGATGTGATGATAGTATATGGTTGTCCCAAAGGTAGTATGGCTTGGATATGTTATCCAAGTATGGTATGATAGTGTGTAAGCCTCTTTCAGTGCCATTGGAGCAAAATGTGAAGTTGAGTGCTGATGCTGGGGGGATGAGGTAGAAGACTCTACTATGTTCATGAGGATAGTAGGAAGTTTGATTTACGACTATCATAAGATCAGTAGACTTGAGCTATGATGTTGGCCTTTTCAATCAATTTATGTAGATTCTTAGAAAGCCTCATTTGGATGTAGTTAGATATATATTGAGATATGTAAAGTCCACTTTACATTATGAACTTTTTTATGAGGTGGGTAAGGATATACATGTGTTTGAATACACAAATGCAGATTGGGCTAGTAGCATGACTTGCAAAAGATCTACCTGTGGATTCATATTATTCCATGGTAGCGCAGCACTTATATGGAGCGGAAATAAGCAACACCTATAGTTGCTTTATCTAGTGCAGAGGCTAAGTATGGAGATGTGCCTATGGGCTCCATGTGAGGTGGTATGGTTGTAAAAGTTATTGGGTGATTTGGATATATAAGGAGATGGTCTAGTTGTCATTCACTTTGACAACATGAGCAACATACAATCAACTAGAAACCCAGTGTTCCATGCTAGGAAAAAACACATTGAGGTGCATTGCCACTTTGTAAGAGAGAATATACTTGTAGGAGAGATTGACTTGGTATATATCAACACACAGGATCATATAGCTAACATTTTTACAAAGGCATTGGATGTAGAGAAGCTTCGAAATTTTTGAAGCTTACTTAGAGTTGCAAAGATATAGTTGAGCTTGAGGGGGAGTGTTAAGCTGGCAAGCTCAACACATGCAAACATTGTGAAGAGAGTGATCCCTAAAGTGGAAGAATGGAGCGGGAGAGAGAGAGAGAGAGAGAGAGAGAGAGAGAGAGAGAAGATGTGGAAACTCTAACATTCACAATGTGTGACCCTCCCTTTATTCAAATGTCACTAAAAGAATAAAGAATGAAGTGACAATGATGGGTGCTTACCACTTGCAGTGTATAGGTAACTAATACACAATGTGAGTACTATCAATGTAACTAATACATGGGAGACTAGGCACAAGTGCCTTTACCCCCAACAACCTCCCACTTAAAGGCGAATGTGTACCTAGTGATGAGGAGATAACAAGAAAAAAGTGACAAAATACAAATGTACAAAAGTACAACACGATGAGGAAAGATGTCATCTCATCCAATGCCCATCAACTTCCTAAGGAAGGGAAAACGCTCTGCTGAGAGACTTTTAGTGAGTAGATCTGTAGGGTTTTGGTCAATTGAGATCTTGACAAGCTTAATGGACTCGTCCTCAATGACACTCTAATAAAATGGTAATGCACCTCAATGTGCTTTGTCTTTGCATGGAATACCAAATTCTTAGCCAACTGAATAGCACTCATAGGATCTGAATGCACTGTAGGGACCACATCATTAATGCTAATGTATGACCAAACGTCCTAACCAGAGAGCCTCCTTGTAAGCCTCAGTGGTGGTGCCTGCAACATACTTTGCCTCTATAGTGAATAGAGCCATACATTTCTGCACTCTGGACATCTAAGAAACAACACCTCTAGCAAAGGTAAACACAGTCAAAGGTGGACTTCCTACTATCTGCATGTCCTACATAATTGGAGTCAATGTATCCCATGACTCCTATATCCTTGACACCATAGAGATGCCTATAGCTATTACACCCTTCAAGTATCTCATGATACCCTTGATGACATCCCAATGTCATTGGCTAAGTGTAGCCATATAGCGTGCTACAACTCCCACTAAAAATGCTATGTCAGGGTGAGTGGCTATCATGGCATACATCAAACTACCCACTATAAATGCATAAGGGATCTTGGCCATCTCAGCCTTCTGCTCATTACACTATGGACAATCGGCTTAACTAACCTTCAAATGAGAAGATAAAGGATAGCTAATAGGCTTAATGTCCTATAAATGAAAGTGCTCAAGGATCTTCTGGATGTACTCCTTCTATGACAAGTAAAGGAGTCCCTTTTAGAGTGATCACACATAATGCACATCCCAAGAATATTTGAGGCTTGTCCCATATATTTCACCTCCAAGCCCTTCTTAAAGGTATCCAGCTCATCATGAGCACTCCCAGCAATTAGCATATCATCCACATACTAGAGTATCAAAATTAGATCAAGCTAAAAACAAGGGGAATTGCCAAAGTAACGAGTTATCCACAATCTCAATGCAAAAGACTATCAAATGGTGGAGATTGCTCGCATAAATAGTACAGTAAGCTACAATTATAGTATGCAAAAAATGAAGTCTAATAGTAAGAAATCAATGTCAAAGAGGGGGCAATCATTGATATAAGACAAACTGCAACTGCTAAGAAATAGCTCCATCTAGCAGTGAGGGAATATGCGACTGGCACCAAGAACTATCAAAGGATCAATGTGTCAAACTTAGATACATTCCATAGGCATAACCATCATGCATAGAGTAGGTCTCACGAGTAACAGAAGAGACCAATCAAATGCACAATGGACTGAGTAATGTAACGGAAGCTCAATACATAGCCAACCAAGATGCATATATCACAGACAACATCATAATAAAGATAGGTGCTAGCCCAAAAGAAATGTTAGATCAACCCACTAAGCATCAACTACGTACATAAAGCTATCATCCCCCAAGTATTGGGCATCAATACATAAGCATGCTGGCATCTCGAAAAGCATATACAAGCTCCAATGTTTGAGAAAATTATATTCAAACCTATATAATAGTAGGTTTGTTGTATATGATAGTAAGGAATGGAGGTTGGAAGCTCCAAATCTCAAGTGACTAATACCGAGGAGTATCGAAGATGATTTCCCAAGTACCAATGACCATACAGGAGTTGGAGGAGTGACCAGACTAAGCAAGGATTTAGTTCAGTAAACTAGCACAAAATCATGTTGATTTATTGGTCTTGTTGGCTACCTTGATATCAACAATAGGGCCCCAAAACAATGCTAAGTATGTCAATAATAAGGCTTGGAACAAGCCTCAACAAGCCTTTGATTACTAGAAAGGAGAAATGTGCCCACTCATATCTGAACTCCAACAGCCACAATGTGTGACCGGCCTTTCCTTTACTCAAATATCACTAAAAGAATAAACAATGAAGTGATAGTGATGGATGTCGATCACCTCTGCAATGTACAAGTATGTGGGTAAATAATACATGGTGTGGGCATCATCAATGTAACTAATACACAGGAGGCTAGGCACATGTACCTTTACCCCCAACACATTGATGATGGACCACCTGGTTAGATGGATTCGCATGTCTACAATTAGCATACTATGATCATCACATGGCCATTAACATATCACTTATTATATTTGGTTGTTACACCTATCTACAGTTGGCCTAGTTATAGTGCCAGTTGATTAGGATAGTCATTATGATCGGCACATGGCCATTGACTTATCACTTATTATATTTGGTTATTATACCTATCTAAAACTGGCCTAGTTATATTGCTAGTCAATTAGTATAGTCAATTATGTATTGCTTGACTTAGTAGGCCACTTTTCTTTATGTTGTAACTTATCTATACTTTGTGTACATTGTATTGTGAGAGGAACAAGAAAAAAAAATAGTAAGAAAATATTTTGGCCTCCATCTCTCTTCTTATATTCTTGAGTGAGCTTCCTCTTATATGTAAGGTGTGTGTTTGGCCTAGCAACTCAAGAAAATCCCCCCACCACACAATTCTTAACTTACCTTACACTTGGTCTTGGCATTAGTTGCTAAGTTCGATTTTGATCTTTATTAGATAGATGTGAAGATGACTTACATGGAAACTTGCATGATGAGATTTATATGTTGCAACCTAAGGGCTTTGTGAAGAAAGGTAGAGAACAACTAGTGTACAAATTGAAGAAGAGTCTTTATGGGCTTAAGCATGCACCTAGGGAGTGGTACCATAAGTTTGATGATTTTATGCATTTGCAATGGTATTCTCACAGTGACATAGATCCATGTTTATACATGATGTTTATACACAAAGAAGGCATGTGATGGTAATCTTAATTATTTTGGTACTCTATATTGATGATATGCTTATATTTGGGAGTGCTCACGTTGAGCTTGATGCTTTAAAGACTCAAATCAAGAAGAGCTTTGAGATGAAGAACATGGAATAGGTCTCACATATACTTTGTATGTGCAATATGTGTAATCACTCTAAGGGGCCTCTCTACCTGTCCCAGACAAAGTATACACACTGAGTACTTGAGCGATTTCATATGTAAGATGGTAAGCCTATTGAGTGTCTTTTTTAACTTCTCATGTGAATGTTAGTCAAGCCAATTATTCATAGTCAGATGCTGAGAGGGCCAAGATGGCCAAGGTTCCATATGTATCCACAGTGAATAGTTTGATGTATGCCATGATAGCCACTCGTCCTAACATAGCATTTGCAATGGTAGTTATGGCATGATATATGGCTACACATGGCTATATTTTAGTGTTTTGTGTATGTCTTAAGATTGTTTTGCTTACTTTGCATCCTGGAGTCACTTCTAATGGGAGATGCTTGTGCTTACTTTGATAGAGCTTGGTTCTTTGAGATAGTGGGACTCTTGATTCATGTCTATACTCTCTTGTACGCTATTGGGTGCAATTGCTTGTGGGCTCACTTGATTTTGTATACTTTTGACACTTGCACTTACCTCTATTAGCAATTTATCAGTGATGTGTACATGCATATTGGTTATGTACTGGACTGAGAGTCATTGATCTTTGCTCGGTCAATTATGCATTTGACTGATCTTCGCAATTGCTCTTGAGATCTTTACATGCATGATGTATATGTTATGGGATGTATGGTATATGACACTTTGAGTTCATGAAATCTTTGGTATTGGTGGTCTATGCTCAATCACTACTAGTTGTATTCTTTGTATCCCAGTTGCTATCCAAATATCCCTGGCAATGGGAGCTTGCTTCATTCGCTATTTGCCTATAATTGGATTGGCATATACTGTCACTTTCTGTTTTAGCATTTCTATAATTATAATTTTTTATATTCTTTTGTATATCATATGCTTTGTTTTTGGCACTCTATTGATTACAATTTGTGGATAGCTATATCCTCATTTGGTCCCACCCTTTTGCCTATCCTTTTGCATCAATTTTGGGACTATTTTGCTACATTTACAATAACCCATCCTCTTGCCATTTGCAGATATTTGTAGTTAGTATGGTAGATTCATCAGTAGAGAGTGCTATTTTCAACATTGAAAAGCTTGATATCAATAATTTCCAATATTGAAAGACAGAAATATGGTAGATTCATCAGTAGATAGTGCTATTTTCAACATTGAAAAGCTTGATATCAATAATTTCCAATATTGGAAGACACAGATATGGAAAGTCTTGGTGCAGAAGGGATAAATTAAGCCATTGAAGTTAGAGATCATAAAGTCTAAGCTTTATAATGTAGAGGATTGGGTAGAACTTGATGAGCTATACAAGTCTACTATCATACTATCATTATCGAAGCATATGTGTGTTAATGTCATTGGTATTGAGGGTGGTGCTTATGCATTATGGAAAAATATGATAAAAGCAAAGTCATGCATCTTAGTTGTACTAAGCTAAAGAAGATGGTGGACCTTTGCATGGAGGGTACAGCTATGTCTACTCATTTGAATGAGTTCCATTCCACTTTTAGCCAACTTGTATTGTAAGGCATTCAATTTGAAGATAATAGCAAGTCTTTGTTCATGATTGTTACATTGCCTAAGTCATGAGACACCTTTCGTATTGTTATGAGTGCTCATCCCCCTAAGGGTGGTTTTAAATGTAATGATGTGGAGAGTGCTCTATTGATAAAACGGGTAAACATGAAGAACATTGATGCAACCCATTTCTCATACGTTGACTATTAGAGGTAGAAATGATGGTAATGGCAATAATAATCATGGTTGGTAGAGACTCACATTCCAACAAGGGCAAGTCTCAGTCTCGTGAGCAATCTCGTAATAAGTCATGCGGATATAAGTCCTCTTTGACATGTCATTATTGTGGGTAGTAGGGTCATGTTAGGCAATAGTGCCATAAAATGTGAAATGAGAAATGCAAGGGGAAAACACAAGATAACACAAAGTCTGATGATTGCATCATTATCACTATAAGTCCAGTGTGAAAATTGAAGAGATAAATATAGTACAACATCAATCTGATGATGATTAATCAATGCTTTATCTACTTACTCTCAGTGTTGGCTACTTGATTCGGGGGCTTGCACATGAATAGGACTATTCAAGAAAGGGTCCATAGATATGCTTAGTTAGGTAGGCCTACCACAATACTTTTGGGTTGAGATAGTTACTATTGTCGTGCATCTCATTAATATATCCCCATGCATTGCTCTTGATTATGAGGTTACAAAGGAGGTATGGTCTAAAAAAGCTCCATTATATACTCATTTGAGGGTCTTTGGATGTGAGGATTTCTACCATATTTCCAAAGGCAAGCATAATAAGTTGGATCCAAAGTCTATCGAATGCATCTTTCTTTGATATGGCAATGCAGGTGAGATGGGCCATTTCCTTTGGGATCCATGGTCTCAGAATGTTATCCCTAGCCAAGATGTGATTTTCCATGAGGAGAAGATGCATAAGTAGCATGAGCATGTAGTTGAGGTACGTAGAGTGGTCTTTCAAGTGGAGCCTCATATTACAGTATAGCCATCTATAGATAGCCTATAGTTGAGGATGTAGGGGCCCAAGATCCACATGTTGTGCAAGATCATGTTATTAGACAGAGAGGGCAATTACAGTATAGCCATCTATAGATAGCCTATAGTTGAGGATGTAGGGGCCCAAGATCCACACGTTGTGCAAGATCATGTTATTAGACAGAGAGGGCATACCATACAGGCTTCATAGCTAGCTTTGAGGTGCTTTGCACTAGAGCTTCATGTTCTCCTAATCGCTATAAGCTCTCTATGGATTATGTCATGGTGACAAAATCTATTGAACCACTTACTTATGAGGAGGCTATGTGCAGAGGTGATTCTCATTCTTGGGAGAGGGCTATGCAATCTAAGTTTGGTTCACTATAGAAGTACCATACATGAGACTTAGTTTCCTTGCTTGATGGAAACATACATTACCATGCAAGTGGACATACAAGTTGAAGAGTACCCTTATCCACCCAAAGCCAGCATATAAGGCTAGATCGGTTTACAAAGGGTTTTAAGCATGAGCATAATGTGTATAGAGTCCATAAGTTGGTTAGAGAATGGACATGGTTACCCTAGATTGATTGTAATAGTGGCTATCCTTTTTGGAATAGCATGATGGGAAGTTTTTCTCAAATGAATCCCCAACATGAGTGCTTGGGAAAATTGTGATTGGAATTGAGTATGTAGAAGTTTGTAGTAGCCAAACCTATGGAACTATGCCTTTCGCATAAAGAAAAGACGTGACCCCTTGGAATATTTAAGAGGGATGGGTGAGTGTGTGTTTTGATATAAGCTTGGACTTAAGGGCTCAATGTGGCTTTACTCATAGATTTTACCTTATTTTCTTGTTTGTGCAATTGCAAGAAAAGTGGTGGATGCACAAAGATATGTACATATTGCATGGTGAGATACACAAGTAATTCTTTTGTTTGCTAGAGAATTGCAAAGGGACATCTTTGACTTCTCTATCTATCTTAGTTTCAAGGCTCTTCCATGCTTATTTAATGATGTGCATCCATGTTAGAGAGAGAGAGAGAGAGAGAGAGAGAGAGAGAGAGAGAGGGAGGGAGAGAGAGAGAGAGAGAGAGGGAGGGAGGGAGGGAGAGAGAGAGAGAGAGAGAGAGAGAGAGAGAGAGAGAGAGATATATATATATATATATATATATATGCTTGTATACAATGTTGAGGGTGGCTAGACAATATGGGATCCATTATGCTATGCTTCAAAGGTAGAGATTGGAGGCAGTGGAGTAGCTTTTAGCACATTAATGCATCTACATTTTAAATGACACTTCAATGACCACATATTGCTTTTTGTATACTTGCACTTGGGAATTGTTGTTACATATTTCCATTGGACTCCTATCTAAGGTGGATGCAATTTTTGGTGCAGTTGCCTAGGGACAAAAGCCATGGCTAGGATGGCCTAATGAATGAATTCTCTACCAAGTATGCAAATTTGTTGGCGTCACACTTGACCACTATTTGTTAGAAACTTGGAAAACATGCATTAATATGCCCAAATTCTGCAAAGAGGGTGTTATCAAATCTCCCAAATATTGGTGCCTTATTTCCTTGATCGGCGGTATGTATAAGATTATTATCGAGGTGTTCACCAATAGATTGCATAAACAACCTCCCAAACATAGAGAATCAAGATTGTTATCAAGGCATTGGCCAATAGGTTTCACAAATAATCTCACAAACCTAGTGCATCCCATGCAATATGGGTTCATTAAAGGAATAAAAGAAACATTTTGCATAATATTCTCAACATACAAATGAAAATGAGTATGTAGATGATACAAATGAAGAATAGTGATAGTTGAGATAAACTTGGAGAAATTTTCTTATCATTTGGATTGGTCTTTTATAGTCCAACTCATGCAGAAGATGGATTTTGGGGCCCAAAATATCAAATCTGTTCTACACCATTAGCAAGGGGTTGTATTGGTTGATTGCATTTCAACCCATGTTGTGATTGAAAGAAATACTAAAATTTGTATGTATGGTCTTTCCATGTGTATCTCAAGGTTGATGAAATAGTTATATTGCCCACTTTCCCTCACACACTAGTCCTCACTCAGCCTCTTACTCTTTGAGCGACAGTGCTTCAAGCGATAGAGGCAAGAGGAGAACCAGAGATGGAAGCAAGAGATGAAGAGGAGTTTCACCCTCACTTGGTCTCTCCCTCACTCTCAAGGAATTGTTGGCACAATGTAGTAGACAAGAAAATAGGAGAGTAGAAACTCAAAAATTGCACCCACAAAGAATGAGATCTCTATTCATGTACTTTAGGATTAGGGTTTCCACTCACCCCTTTTCCATTAGGCTTGAACATGTCCTTCCCCTTTGTGCATACACTTGCTCTTTATGGACATGGTTTATGTAGATGAAAATATAGATTACTAGTAACCCTCACATCTATTGTAGGTCTTCTATTGTAACATTAGTATTTACAACTTGCATAGGAACGAGCTCAACTCTCACTTAATGTTTACAAAAATAAAAATTTCCTTTAATTTTAATAAGTGATATGCTGATACATATTACATGAGATCATTGTGGATAAACAATGCTTGTAATGATATAGTAAGCACTTTAACTTTACACAACTTGGAAATGTAATTTTTGGCATCCTTTATTAGTCATCTTTGCACTTTGATTCAGGCTTCCAACTTATCTTCAGTAGCGTTTCTCTTGTGAGGATTAACATTTACCGCCCTTACTAGTAGGCAATCCCATGGCATGCTTTATTAGTGCATTATGGTGGTCTTCAGAAGGTCCAATTCCTAAATGTACTTGAAACAGGAAGGATGGAAGGTAATTTTACATGTTGACAAGAATTATGGATTGCTGAAGCTGACGATTACAACACTTTGTCTTCAACTTACCTTCAAAAAATAATGTGCTCTCCTTTGGGGTATGTCTATCAACTTATGAAGTGGGGTAGTGCATGTATGAGGGCAATTGGAAGATGGATCTAACACCAAGTTGAAGCTCCTTGGTATGTGTCCCACACTTGAGGATCCAATTGTTGGTGGAAGAGTGAGTGTCAAGGTGGAATTTAGGATGGCAAATTGTTGAGCAAGCTGTGAATGTCTTGCCCTTAAGATACCATGGATTTGCGCACGCAAAAGAATGGGCGAGGGGGTTAAAGATGCAACTAATTGATCAAGTCACCGAGTGTCTCTAACCTGAGGATCCCTAAGTGCTTGTGGGTGCACCTAATCTAAGTTGGAGATTTTCCTCTCCTTTTGTATTTTTTCTCTTTCCCTTTCTTTTTTGTTGAATATATAAAGGGAAAATATACAACTCAAGGAGTGATAATTGCATTTGTGATAAGCAACTTCAACTCAACAAATATCTCTTTAGCGATTCTTGTAGTGGAATGGGTGAATTTGGAAAGAATGGGTGGGTACAATGAGTGAACTTGATGTTGACCATATCCTTTAGTAGAGCTATGTAGTACAATGGGAATAACAATACTTGAAGATGGAGTAGTGACTTTGCGATTTAGTTAATCCTTGTATTGATATTAAAAAGAGTGGTGATAAAGTGTCCTCATACATTGTTGGTTTCTGCTTCAATAACTTGATTAACAACATTAAGTAGTTGAGATAGTGATGAAGGCTATATTAGGGTGGTTGTGCTAAAGTCTTTGATGAAGCTAAAGAAATACTTCTTCAAATTCCCTAGCTAGAATAGATGCATCTTCTCAAGTTCTATTGCACATATATTGGTAATATTTGGGAAGTTATGTTTCTCATGCTCTTGCAAATTGTAGTCTAAGCAATGCCTCCTTGGGTATAAACAATGAAGTACTTCAATGATTATTGTTGGGGAAAAAGTAGATGCAAACCAAGCGTGCTCATTTGCCTCTAGGATAGTGTAGTGCCATTTGAATTGCACCTTCCAAGCTTCTTGATGCTTCATATTGAGATATTGATTCTTGCATACTTCAACAAATGTAGCTGCATTTTATAATTCCAACCACTTTCTTTCTATATTGGTGGAGTTGTCTTGATAAGAGTCTCAATGGTGCATATGGGTTGAATGCTTCTCAACCTTCGCTTCTATGAGATAGTAAAGTCAAACATACTAGTAGTATCTAAAATTGATGGCCTTGGAGTTGCTAAGGTACTTCTCCAAGGTCTTCTCCTCATTCTTGTGGTGCTGCAAGATCTATAGGGATTAGAATTTCTATCACCCCTTATGTTTGGGCTGAAATAATTTTAGTCATCCTTCAGTAACACTCTTGAGGATATGTGACATCACCAATTCTTCATGCAACTTTTGTGACTCTTTGTCATCCATGGGAAAATCTATTTCCCATGCGTCTATGTAGCCAAATGGTGGTGAGATCATTCTTGGTGGTTCCATGGGATGCTATGGTAGCTTCTCTTGTGGATTGGGATGGATACGTGATGAACACATCTATGGGGATGTTATCATCTAGATACCCATCTCTTTGATCTCGTGGTTGCTGGAGCATTCATATATGGGATGTTCCACTTAATTTTCTATGGCCTTCTCATAGATAGATACCTCAACTTCTTATTCAGGAGTTATGTTATAGAGAGGACTCGTCTTCAAATTGCACACTAGTTGTTCCCTACCTTTCTCCACAAATCCCTTAAGCTACTACACTTAAATCTCATCATGCAGGTCCCCATGTAAGAAAGTCGACTTAACACCTATCTGATAAAGCTCCAAATCCAACTGAGCAACCAAGGCTAAGACCAAGTGTAAAGTAGTCATCTTAACTATGGGAGAACTCACACATGAAGTACAGTCAAACAATCCTCATGCCACAAAAAAGATAGCAAGTCATCGTAGAGTAGCCTCATCTTTCTATTAGGCACATTGGACATGCCCTTGATGCAATTGTTGTTACTTGTATATGATGAAGTGGTGCCACCACCCCTTGCCACAAAACCTGATGTATGTACAAGAAAGAAACCAATGTATGTGTAAGATAGAGGGTCAAGACCAATAGGGTAAGCATAAATGATAACACAACAATGTGCTTCATGGAACCCATGCCTTGCACCATAGGGGAAGCATGCATCTTTGATGTACTTCCCAAGAGGCTCATCTAGAAAAGTCAAAAATGTTGGTGGGATCCTCTGTGTATATAGGTTTTTCCCATGATTAGATATCCCTTCACATACATTTAATATCCCACTGGGCCTACCAGGCTATGGTACAACATGTCTCCAAGGTGTGTATAATTCCTGAATGAGCTATGTAACATAGTCACTTTTACCTAGTTTATATTAATTTTATTGTTATTAAAGTAAAATCTCAAAGTTAATAATTTGGTATTATTATGAGATTGCGAAACTTTAATCATGTCACTACGATCTTTATTCTTAATGATTGAGCAACACTAAATATTGTAGATATGTTTTAAGATGTATCAATTTTAACTTTTTTGTTATTCTCTTATGTTTCTCTCTCTCTCGCAACCTCTTGCACTCCATAGCTGCTACCTCGCATCCCACCATTGCTTCCCTCATAACTGGTATCAAAACAACATTTGCTATCTGTGGGAGCTCATGCTTGGATTGAGAAGTGCAAGGAGTGAAGCTTTGTTATATAGGTCAAGGATTCAAGCTGCTTCTTCGACATTGATCCTTGTTACCTGCATATTAATAGAATTATTATTCTCATTATCGAGATTTGAATCTAAGTCAAGTAGGCGCTTGAGCCATTGAGGCTCAATTTGGGGTAGCAATAGTCCATTTTAGCATTAATTTGGTAGCCATGAGTGGCTCGACCTTGGTACATGATTTTGACATATGCAAGCACATGGCTTGCTTAAGCAAGGGGCAACTTATCTCTTAAAGGAAAAAGAGAGAGAGAGACTTGATGATTATGAAGATCATGATGTCTATGGATTGTGTTGCTAATCCGAATGAACGAAGAGGTTGCTTAAATTTTTCATCTTAAAGAATTTTCCATACTAGTTTATACTCACTTTAGAGAGATTAGGTAGACTAAAATCGATTTTTGAATATGGTTTGCATGTATATTGTCTCTAATGGCTATTTTATGCTCAAAAGATAGCTCAAATACTTGGGATAACTTATAGAAATTTCATATCCTTTGGGAGTGCTAAAATATCACTTTTATATCAATTTTATATTAGTTTAATATTTGGATAACCGTTGCTTAGCTTTGTGGATGACTGTTGTAATCTATTTGTATATTTTGAGCTTGCAATTCGGTATATCTTACTATTTTTTTTGTGCAGATATACGCTTATCATTATGGCTTCTTTATTAGACATTATATCATCCAATATTGAAAAGCTTGATGAAATGAATTTTTCATATTGGAAAGTGCAAAAGTCTAGAATAAGCAATTGATGCAAATAAAATGTAGTGAAAGCCCAAAGACATGGATGCGGATATATGGGAAAATTTGGATGAGTTGCTACCCTCCACTATCGTATTGACACACTCAAAGTTCTTATATTTTAATGTGAAAAACACGTGTATGTATTATGTATGAAAAAAACTTGGTGACTTGTATGAAAAGAAAATTATAACCTCGCAAGTGTATTGGCTACAAAAACTTATCAATCTGCACATGGAGAATTCAATGCTACTCACCTCAATGAGTTTAACACAATTTTCAACCAATTGATATCTCGCACATGTGGACCAAAGAACAAAGAATAACGCACTTGTTAAACAGTGTTAATTTTTAAAGGATGGCATTCTTGCTAAATATTGTATCAAGGTGCAAAGATCTTGTTAGTCACCTTGCCCAAGAGTTGAAATACTTCCAAGATTACCGTTAGTAACTCTACACTTGCAAGTGGTCTTACGAGTGCTAATATGAAAAGCGATTTACTCACTAAAGTGGTAACAAAAAGAACAATACAAGTTCAAAGAGCTCCATTATACTTATGGTGAGAGGAAGGTCAAATGCCAGAGGAACTTCTTGAGAGAGTAAAGTCAAAAAGCAAGTCATGTAACAAACAAGATATAAAATGTTACTTCCGTCATAAAAAGAGACATAGAAAAAGATTTGCTTCAAATGAAGAAGCAAAAAGGCAAGAATGAAAATGAGAACGATCGTAGAGAGAAAAGCAAGGCAAAGATTTAGAAGATTAAAAGATATGGCAACAATGATTGTGATATCTTTTAATCTTCTAAATCTTTGCCTTGCTTTTCTCTCTACGATCCTTCTCATTTTCATTCTTGCTTTTTTGCTTCTTCATTTGATTATGGATAATGGCATAGATTATGGATTTTAGAGTATCACTTTATCCTACTTCACATAAGGAGAGGTCCTCTAATTTATGATGCTAGCATATAAAAAGTGGATGCATTAGGGAAGGAAATGAATGGAGGCCACAGATACACCCCACTTGGATGCGAAAAAGTACAAACTAATCCACCACTTGATATGGGGCATTGGTCAAAATGGACCAATGTAGCAAAACAAGAGGAAGCTTTAGATGGCCTACTAATGCTGTTGTGTTGGCCAAGGAATGAAGCTTACACCACTTGTGGTAGGCTCTACACCTACACGCTCAAGTCACTAGCACTTTGCACACCGTACATGATGACCTTTTCAACACTTTGCACGCTGTAGAGCCCTATGTGACATTCAAGAATATCTTCAGTTTCTTATACTTCCGTAAAGACATATTAGCATTTGAAGTGGAAGATTGTTGGAACTTTAAAAAATAACCAATAACCAAACAAACACTCCTCACATTTGTATACATTGTGCAATCATATATAAGCAAAAATAACAAATTATCAATATATCATTCATTTTGAAAACACATAGCTCTGGTGGTCTTTCTCAATCCTCTTACAATCCATAACTTCTAACTCACATCCTATAATTTCTTCCCTCGTGAACAATTTCAAGTCCTCCAAAACCTAGCACTAAAAATAAATTGTTTGTTGCATTGGGGATTATAAAATGTTCTTTAGTACTTAACAAAGGTCCCCCACCAACTCCCACAGCATTTGGGTTCAAAAGTTTAAAGACATTTATTTAAAAATGTATAAATTGAATGCTTTATACTCCCACTCTATTTGGGGTATCAAATTCCGAATTTGACTTTAACTAGAAGAAAATTTGAAGTTGCATTCTATACTATAGCTTCTCACATCCCACTCATGGGAGTTAAAGTGGACCAATTTTACTCTCAACAATTCATCCAATGGACAATCTAGAAAACACTAGCTCTCTATGTTGCCAAGGTTTCATGATGGTTTGACAAGATTGTGTAGAACCAAACATACACATTGAAATGTATAGGTGTATAATGACACGTTTGGTTATGCTAGGCATTACAATTATGTATGACACCTTTGGTTCTGGTCTATGAAAGACCTACCTTGTTTAATGACTCTCTTTATGTGAGCAATCACTCTTCATGTTTCTCTAGAGAGAGAGAGAGAGAGCTTTCATCATTTGCCATATCTCAATGGCCAACAAAAAATGAACTCCAATAGAAAGTGGACTGCTCAAGACAATACCCCTACTATAATTATATATGGCCCCTCCATTAGAGATGGGTCTTCCAAAAATAAAATGCATAATCCTACCGACTTGCCTTTTATTAGTGTCCCTCCCACCATCATAGTTTAATCAAGCTTCCAATTGTCTTCTTGAGTTGAGGATTTCTGAAAAGGGGACAGGGCTCAAGATGATTACATATGGTGGACAAAGAAAGAAGGCATCCTCACAGCCTAGGACACTGAAAAAATTGTGGATAGACGCACGTCCCTCTAACCAGAGTCTCCAACATCCACTTTATATTCAATTCCACCAGGTACGATCAAGTTGTGTACCAATGCATCCCGATTCATAAATCGCTTCATGCAGCTTTAGCTTCAGTTGCAGCTCTTGAGCATATCACTCTAATGCGAGCCTAGTACCCACTTCTACTTTCAGACGGGACAGAAAAAACAATATTTTAGGGAAGAAATAGAAAACCAATGATCCCATAGATAAATACCATCATGACACCAAACATTGGACACAGCTTGGAACACTTCCTTGAACCTTCCAGGAGAAAAGCCATGTAGAGTTGCATCTGACAAGAAGTGAAACTATCCACATCCACAACCCTGATCGGACACTTTCAATACCATAAGCCATTGGAATAAGAAGAACAGCACAAGCAAATGCAGAAAAGAGCATACACAACTAAACGACAAAATTTTCCATTACCATGCCATTAAAGTCTCAGAACCTGTACATCAATGGAAATAAATGCACAAGACGTGACTTTGCACTTGCACTAGAAAGTCCCATATAAAAGTTCTTCGTCCGAATCGAAGAAAAGGGGACTTCAAGAAACAAGCATTGGCTCACGGGGTCAAATTGACATCTGTCAAGAGATACAAGTTTATTCTGGTTCAGGTTACGATATATATGCTTAAAAGGATTCAATCATGAAAACCCTTACAGCAGTAGAACCTTAATACATGCACTAGGAAGCACACAATCTGTTTGGCGCCTACCAGGGGCCAGCAAACAATCGAGTCCATAACCAATACCTTGCAAGGGAGTAGATTCAGACCATCTGTTTAGCCCCTATGTAAGGCCACAAAACAATCAAGTTAAATCAAGTACCACAGTACAGGAAAACAGAAGAGAGAGAACTTCAAAACAGTAAGAAGTTTTCTGAAAGCATATATCATGTGACTTCAAAAACATCATGAAATTGCCTCTCGTGCGCATGATCTGATAGCTCCCACCAGGATCCCTTATACAATGATTATATCTGAGAACATTGTGCATACAATGCACAAAGCCATATAATCTTCAGCTTCCACGCTTTCACAGGTGAAGCAAAAAAAGTATTGATGTTCTGCAGCAAGCTGCATCTCAAAAGTAATACAAGAAAAAAGCAATTTGTGAAAAGCAAGTTATATGCTAAAACTCCAAACAAACCCATGAAGTGCATTTCCAGCTTAAAAGAAGAGCCGACAGACGTCATCCAAAGCCATGCAGTGATCAAAAAGCTAGCAACTGATTATTAATCTCAACGTGCAAGATCAAGTGACAGAAGCTGAGTCTCACTCAATGAAACTATCTATTCCTTCAGCAAATTCAAACAACTTCCAAGAGCAGACTTGCTAAAAATAATGAAGCAAAGGTGCACAGTGAAAACTCAATAACTCAAGGGCTGCCAAATGCAAAGGTCCATTCTTGCCGCAATTGTACAGCCAGGCTCAAGGATTTTGCAAAATATTTGAGGCATATACTTCTACCTGATGTTAGGACCTCAACATACAAGACAAAGCCTGATCATAAATAAAAACTTCAAAACAAAAACTCTACTTAAAGCTTACAATCAATGCATAAAATAGCAACTGCAATAGTGCACAAAATTGAGAGGAACAAATGGGAAAAATAATACTCTGGACTCCGGAATGCATATTGGATCACTTATCCACCCTGTCCAATACATGAGTATGACTGAAGTAAAAATCATCTTCTTTTGATGTTGCTCACTGAGGCACCTTGTGCCTGAAGATTGTCGTGAAATTTCTCAAAAGCTACAACTGACCTGTTCAATTTGTGTGCACAAACCTGTGCTGCCTATGAATAATGCGAGTCGACACAGCTTGTGGAAGTATGGTACATTCCAAACTCCGGATGAGGTTGTGTGGCTTGGCAGGGCTTGAGGTGATCGACAGATAAAGCAGGAACTGTACCATTCTGTTTTCAAGTATGACTTTGATCCATCAAAAAGAAATAACATTCACCGAGCAAAGCTTATCACAAGCAATATAAGATTGATAAGCTGATCCCTGTTACACCATTCTGAGAAGACATAAACCTTTCTCTGCAGCTCCACACCATCCGGTTGCACATACATAAACAGCCTTACACATCTCTTTTGCTGCACAGTATCATCTCTTTATCAGCAAAAAGAGTAAAATAAATGGATCAACCTCGCCTGATGCTGACTATCCACATCTGCCTCCCTGATTGGACACCTTCAAGGCCATATGCAAGGGAAGTAACAACAACAGCACAAGCAAGTGCAGAAAAGAGCATACACATCACTACGCAACATCTTTTATCCACTGCTAGACCATCAATATCGATCAGAACCTGTACGTGAATGGAAGTAAATGCTCTGAGCTTGAACTAGCAAGTCCCATATAAAAGTTCTTTATCCTGGGTGGTTCTGGTTCAGGTTATCACTATAATTTTTATATATATATATATATATATATATATATATATATATATATATATATATATATATAATTTTATTTTATTTTATTTTATTTTGAAGAATTCAACCATAAAAACTCTTACAGTTGAACCTTAATGCACACACTCGTGAGAAGACAGTTGGTTTGGCTCCTACCAAAGACCAGCAAACAATCAAGTTGAAAAATTACAGACCATAACCAATACCTCAAATACATATACACAGGGAGCAGAGTCCAGACCATCTGTTTGGCCCCTACCAAAGGCCACAAAACAATCAACTTTTATCAGATTACAGTAGAGCAGAAAAACAGAAGGGAGACTTCTTCAGAACAGTAAGAAGTTTTCTGTGAGCATGAGCTGACAGCACCGCCAAGATCCTTTATACACTGATGATATATGAGAACATCAACCATAAAATGCAGAAAGCCACATAATCTTCAGCTCCCATGCTTTCATGGGTGAGGCAACAAAAACGCCTTACCATTGTGCACAAGCAGAATCTCAAAAGTGATACAAGGGAAGAGCAATTTGTGAAAAGTAAACTAGGTGTTAAAACTCCAGACAAACCCATAAAGTACATTTCTTGCTTGGAAGAAGAGCCAAAGGAGATAATCCAGAGCCATTCAGTGACCGGAAAGCTAGCAACTGATTTTTAATCCCAACCTGCAAGATCAAGTCACAGAAGCTGAGTCTCGCTTGATGATACTATCTGTTCCTTTTGGCAAATTCAAACAACTTCCAAGAGCAGGCATGCAAAAAGTAATGAAGCAAAGGTGCATGGTGAAAACTCAAGAACCCAAGGGGTACCAAATGTCAGGGTCGATCCTTGGCAGGCTTGTACAACCAGACTTTCGGCTTTTGCAAAAGATTCAATGTGTACGCTGTCTACCTGGCGTGGGAACTTCAACATACAAGACAAAGCCTGATTATAAACAAAAAAACCAAAAGAAAAACTCTGCTTATCAAAACTTACAAAGAATGCATAAAACACCAATTGAAAAAGTGTGGGAAGTTGAGAAGGAGAAAATTATATGCTCAGAGCGCACATTGGATTACTTATCCACAATGTCCAAGACATGCAAAAGCATAACTGAAGTTACAATTATCTTCATTTAATATTGGCCACTGGCACACCTTGAGCCTGAAGATTGTAGCAGAGTTTCTCAAAAGATACAACCAACCTAAGTTACAATCATCTTCATTTAATATCGGTCATTGACACACCTTGTGCCTGAAGAATGTAGCAGAGTTTCTCAAAAGATACAACCAACCTATTCAATTTGTGTGCACAAACCTGTGCTGCCTTTGAATAATCTGTTGTCAACAGGCTTATGGATGTATGGTACATTCCAAACTCTGGATGAGGTTGCACAGCTCAGCAGTCTGGAGGCGATCAACAAACACAGCAGGAACTGCATCCTTCTGTTACAAGCATGTCTTTGATCCATCAGAAAACAATAATATTCACTATGCTAGGCTGATCATTAGCAACATGAGATTGACAAGATATCAGTATCCCTGTTACACCATTCTGAGAAGACATAAACCTTGCTCTGCAGCTTCGCACCATCTGGTTGCACATAAGAAAGTGAATGACCTTGCTTACATATCTTTTGCTGCAAGGATTCATCTCTTTTTCAGCTTATGAGAAGAAAAAATGAATTAACCTCACACACACTCAACATGCCTCCTGTACTCGTGCTTCCTGTCATGATAATGTCTTGATGAAGGTATGTACCGCGATTTTCGGTGTGAATCAATGTCCCCTCTTCTATGCTTAATAGAGACCTCCAATGCCTCCGGAGATCCGCGGTACCTTTTCCTTGATCCACTGCTGTGGTACCTTTTCCTTGATCCACTGCTGTGCCTAAGGGAATCACACTTTGTGCTAGAGCTGTATCTGTCTTCACTTTGGTTGTGGGGGATTTTCTCCATCGAATCTTCACTCCAATGTGTTGAACGAGTGGCAACTGTAACAGCACCTATAAGTACTGCCTTGGTAGATGCAATTCCTGGAGCATCCATAGAAGAAGTAGATAGCTGTGAGGTACAGCTCAAAGAAACACAAGACACATATTTTCTCGGCTGCACAGAGTCAACAATACCACTACCACTACCAGATTGGATTCTACTTTCCCTAGCAGTTTTAACAGGGAGGGGTTGAACTGGAGGCTTGCAAGGAGCCACAGCTGCTACATCTGTACGATTGTCCTGCAAAGGCTTATTCCTAGATTGGATTTCTTCCCTAGCAGTCTCAACAGCCAGGGGCTCAAAGCGTGACTTGCGAGGATCTACTGCAGGAGCTACGTCTGTAGGGATGTCCTGCGACATTGCATCTACATAAACTGCTTTAGGTTGTCTGTACAGATCGGCCATAATGGAGCAAACTTCCAGGATCTGCTCAAGGGTAGCATCAAATACATACCACCAGGGAGGGTTCTCGGGCAGAGAAACATGACGCCTGCGTGCAATAGCATAAATAACACCACAAGCGACCACGTTACTGGGGAAAGTCACACACATGGTGGAACGCAAGCTGTCATTTACCATGTTCGAAAGTCACACACATGGTGGAACGCAAGCTGTCATTTACCATGTTCCAAGCCTCTTGACAAAACTCCTGCATCCCGTTCAGGCGAAGAAGGTTGAGGTAGCCGAGAAGAAGCTTGTGAGGGTGCTCCATGTGGCAGACAAACCCTAGCTCCACCAGAAGGCGCATCTCCAGCTTCAGCAGTTCATCTCTTCGCTTCGTGTAAGCCTCCGAACCGGGAGGAAGAGGCGGATCACCTTCCCTGCACACACGAATGCGGTCGAACGTCATGACGACGTCCAGGAGAAGAGATCGCTTCTCACCACGGTTGGAGGTGACTTCCTCTTCGAGCTTCATCGAGAGCCAGAAGCAGGCTGCAGCCATGCTCCGGGCATCGAAGTCCTTGAAAGACTGCTTGCAGTAGAAGCGATGGAGGAGGATCTGAGCGGTGACCATGACGGCCTGGGGCATGCGGAGAATGATGCCGGCCTCTTGGATGATCTCGCAGGCGTAAGAGCGAAGGGAGCGCTCGGTGGAGAGGGGGATGCCATGGCGGGAGGAAGGAGAGTCCTGGAGCTGCGCGGGGGTGAGGAAGAAGGAACCAGGCCCGAAGTCGAGCATGGCGATAGCGAGAACACAGAGAGAGAGAGAGAGAGAGAGAGATTCTTCTAGCGTGTAAAAGTAGCACAAGCAATGTCTGTCAATGTAGGCTTTGCTGGGAAGAACGACGGACGGCAAGGGAGGAGAGAGAGAGAGAGAGAGAGCGAGCGAGATGATGATGATCGAAGAGGAAAAGCAGACGCGCTTTTTTTCCTGGCGCTGCGTAGCCTTCACGCCTTACGCTGACCAGGTCTAAAAAGTCCCACCAAAAGTGACGGAGTCCCTAATTATAGGCTAATTACTAGAATTAGCGCTACGCGCTAGGACCTATGTCGGTACAAAGCATGTGTTTACCCCCGCTGTCTCTCTCTATGTCCCTTCTCTCTAGAGCCCCCGCCACACGCAAACTAGATAGATAATACTCGCAATGGCGAGACTGTTAACAAAAAAGCAGATGGGGTACCCTTTACACAATGTTCTAAACCAAAGCATCTACTGAAAACACACAATGTGAACTTAAGAGTGCAATGAAGTAGGAGATGCAATGTACATATCTTTTACACCTCATTCATGCAAACAAGGGAAAACATACCAAGTGAATTATCATTGCCTACTTTATTTTTGTATCTAGAAATGTTACATCCTAATTTTAATTATGACAAAATTGAGTGTTCTTTGTAGTAGAAGAGAGGAGTGGATACATCATAGGATCACTTTTGTATGATGGGATTGAAGGCTACATCCATCCATGGAGGTTATGCTCAAGATATGTTGCTGATTTTACCAATGCCTAATTCAATATTAAAGTGTCGTGCACAACACTCTTAACAAGCTTGTTCAACATACCATGAACCTATCTTGTTCGTGAATAAACAAGCAACCTTATTAATAGATCTTGTGTGGACATGCCTTGACACTACCATTTATGAGTACATATTTTACCTCTACATGGTCAACCTCAAAGAGTTTTTCAAAAGCTAGCACATAACTCAACCCATATGGTCGAATTGTAACCATCGAAGTCAAGCCAACACAATGAAATCAAAACCATTGAAGGTAAGCCAACATGATGAAATTGTAACCATTGAAGTCAAGCTAGCACACATCCAAAGGCATTCATCAAATTCCAACATATAAAGCACTCATGCAAAATCTATTACATTCAACACAAAAAATTCATGTGTGTAGAAACCATGATGAACACTTACGAGAGCTCTTGGCCACCCTTGCAAGACCTTCTATTGATTTAGCCTTCTATTGGATTGTACTTCCCAAACAATCCTATGGAAATACGCTTCCAACATCACTAATCAAAGATAGTGCAACCTAGTGCAACAAAGGGTATATACATTCTCATGCTATGCATATTGCTTGGATCTCTTCATAACTCTAGAAACATGCTTTTTGAAGGGCCATTTGTTTCCCATTCTTGGAATTGAAGGAAATCCATAGATGAGGAGAATGTATAGAAACCCTCCTCAAGAGGGTAGGCAAGGAAATAGAAGAATGATTATGGTGCAAATTCAGTGTAGTTTGATTTCAAAACTTTAGGGTGCTGCAAAATAGGAAGAATGTACATATCTAGCAAATCATTGTAGCTTGATTTCTAAACTTTAGAGTACCGTAAAATAAGAGCTACAATTTACATATATAACAAAATAGCATAACTTAATTTTCCATCACCCCTCTTCAATATCATATCATACATGTAACTTGATTAGTCTTGCTCTCCTCAGTATCACATATGAATTAGGGACACTAAAGCAATATGCCCAAATTTTCAAAATAGAGAATACATTCTTCTATTTAAATATACAAAGAACAATGTGCCTAATACCATTGAGCTTATTTGCATTTGCCTATGTTGTCAACGGAACAAAAGTAGACTTACGACTTGTATCATGAGAGTAAGAGTAGCATTCATCAACATTGGTGGACCTAACCAATTAAAGCCCAATGCGGCACAACCATCCTTAATGCATTTCAATCTTCATTCTAACTTTGCACCAATATTTTGACACAACCATCTCCAATAGTCATGCATCTTTTCCTCTCTTTTGAACAAATCGTTTCAATCTTTGTTCCAACTTTTGCACCAATCATCTGCCACGACTATCCACAATCTTCACTGATCTTTCCTCTCTTTTAAAAATAGACTCTAAGCTTGCTAATGAATCATGCCTAAACTCTCGAACATCTTGCACATTAACAAACACATGAGATACACAATAATCATCAATTCATCCCCCCCCCCCCCTCAAATTTTTTTTTAAAAAGTTGCCGTTTCACCTTATGCCAGCACCTCCCTGGTATAATCACATAACCACAAGAGATCGCAATTAGGGTGTTACCTAACCATCATCCCTACTGAGCCAGAAGAAAGACGCTATCTCTTTATCATCCTTATAAGTAGTCCTACTTAGGTTGCAGGCCACATCTCAAGCAAGAACCAACCTCTACACTATATGACAAGCTATCGCTACCAATGCTAATGAGGCAATCACCATGACCAAGCTCCATAACCATAAGTGATAGTGGGGATGATGGTCATGTATTAGGTGTAGTCGGCCTTTAGGATACATTTGAAGGTTAGGACCTATCCAAAGACCCAAAAACTCATGCGAATGAGCATATGGAGGAGTATCTTCATGTACAGGAGGATGTCCATTTTGGCAAATCGATGTGTAGATTGTGATCATAATTTCCTTCTTGTTGAGGTCCTCCACATCTAGAGTGATCTCGTCACTATTGTTGGAAGCAAGCGAGGACCTACAAAAGCACAACACTTATTGCACAACAATGCTCAGGTAGCTTCCACTTCACCTTTGATTTGGTTCCCTCTCCATCAAGAACACTGTCATAGCCATAGCTTGTTGTCTCCAGATGTGACCTATACTCGTACTTGCAAGCAACCTACACATGAGGGAGAAGATCATGCTATGATGTTGCATGTGATCCAATGTATAGAGGATTCAAAATGCATGCACACTTTTCCTCCACCACAATCCACGTTGAAGGGAGATCTCTCGCTCAACCCCCGAGACCTAAAAACTACTAATTGGTCAAGCATTTCATTCAAGCCGAGCGGCCATGGCTACCTCTCACATAACCGATGCACTCTCTCACACCATGGCTTCTTCTTCTCAATTCCTCACTCTCTCACACTCCCTCACTCAAGCACACACAAGAAGGCAAGAAGAAGAGAAGAAGAAGAAGAAGAAGCTTTTCGCCACACACCAAGAATTATGGCCTGTGGTGAGCCCTTTTTCCCTTTGCCTTAACTTCCTAGCTTAGTCCTATGGCCCATCCATGGTTACAAATTGCACAAGAGGGAGCCTGGAGCTCTTTACAAATATTTTGGTTGTGCCTTTATATTTAAAGGTGCGCCTTCTTGCTTTTGCCTTTTTTGCAGCTTTCATGGTTGCGCCTTGGATTCCCAGTGGTTATTCTCATGCTTTTTGATTTTTTTCGGGCCCATTCTTGTGTGAGGCACCTTTTACCTTTTTCCGCTTTGCACTCCTCCTCTTGATGCCTCTTTTTTTGTCTTCTCTATTCTGCAGTAAACATTCCCCCCCCCCCCCCCCCCCCCCCCCCAAGCTGAGTGCCAGTCCAACAGCACTGCTAGAGGTGGTGAGTTGGATTGTGGTGATGGGGTAGCTGAGTGGCTTTTTTGAGTTTATATACAAGCCTTGGTTGAGGATGTGTTGGAGGGATTCATGCTTGAAATTAAAGATGATGTTGGAGTGAGTCCCTCCGGGGAGCTAGTTGTGGTGGAGGCCTGCCTTTGAAATTAACAATGGTGTTAAGGCAAAGCCCCGTCTTGGCCATGGGTGGATCTACCCTTGATTAAAAATGGAGTTGGGTGGATCCTCCTTGGAGAAGCTGAAGATGGTGGACCTGTCCTCAAGGTTGAAGATGTTGTTGGATGGGTTTCCCTCGTTGTGCCTTCTCCTTGATGCGTCACGATCTTAACCTGCAAGACAAAGTTGTGCACTTCCTAAGGGATGTATCTGCCTTACCATGTAGTGCGTGGTGCACGTGCCCATGGAACTGGGAGATGGGTCTAACCTTGGGCAGCCCTTGGTGGTGTCCTACACTTGAGGACCCAATTCGTGCATGGTTGTAAGTGTGGTGCATCGCTTAGGGAGACATGTCTTGGAAATGTCCTACCCTTGATGTGCCCTAAGTATGTGCTGTGGGGGATGGGGCTAGGTATAAAATCCTAGGTGCAGTGATTGTGGCACTCAAGATGTTTCTGGAAGATCCAATGTTTCCACTTTTTCTTTTTCTTTTTCTCTTCTTTTCTTTTTTTTTTTCCATTTTTTTAGTAGATGATTATAGTTGGCATTTTGATCTAAGGGGTGCTCATAGGCTCTACCCCGATCTTTCTCGGATGATGCATCGCGAGGCGGTCCTAAAGACTTAATAAAAAAGGCGCAACTTTGCATGTATTCCTTGATACTAGCCTTTACATTGAGAGGTGTGGTTGACAATAAAGGATGATTGCACCTCGTAAAATGGCTATTGCTCATGTCCTCAAGGATCTTTATACAGAAAGAAGAAAGCATGGTTGCCCTCATCATGAGCTTAGCCATAACGCACCTATCTATTCCTAGATTAATGTCAAAAAAGAGTGGGGGAAGGTGGGTTTCCTCACTACTGGCTTTTGCTTAAGCAAAAACATAATGGTCCTAAGGTAATTACAAGTAGTTATGAAGGTTGGGTCCGGACAGGAAGAGAAATCCTCAAGGAAGCAGTTGATGGATAGGTGCAAGTCCCTTGCTTTGAAGGTCATGCATTTCTCGGGAGTCTTTGCATTGATGTTGTAGATCTTCGAAAAGTCATATCTTCCATGCACTTTCCTGTCAAAATCGACTTTGTGTTTGTGGGGGTAGGGCATGTAGATAGGATCATTTCGTTCCTCTAGGAATGTACTGTAGAAGGTTGTCCAAGCATCAAAGTTGGTATCCAAAATCCTCCTCTGCCACTTCGACTATGCCTTGTAGCCTTGGATGATTTTGGGAACCTGATAATCCTTGTCATGCCAGTAATTTGCAAGCTCCCAACTCCATTGTGTGATTACGATGCTCCGCTCCTTGGCCCATCAGTTCGCTAGGGTGCTGCCTAGGTGAATGATCATTTCCACCACATCCAAAGGTAGGACTCATTCCAAGGCTTGTGGGTAGAGGAAGGAGAACTCGAAGGGGTTGGGATTAGAGTTCTTGTTTTTGCTAGATGGTTAGCTCATGCGGCTAGTTGACGAGATGGTGATCCTCGCGTAGTGGCATGGGCTCGTCAGGAGGCTGTCATGGCTGTGCTTGCACTCTTTCTTGGGCTTGCTCCACAAGTTCCTGCCTTCTTCTTCTGGCAGCAATGATGCGTTCAGGGACTTGGTCACCCTTTCGCTCTTTTGGGGGTAGGTCAGGGCAAGGGCAGATCGGGCTCTGGTTTGCGGTTCTTCTTCAAATTCTTGCTCGAAGTCCAACCCTTCCTTGGTGTCTTGTTCCATCATGGGTTGGACTGGGGGTGGATGGGGATGCTCTTGTTCTTCGAATCTAAGTTCCTTGAGCTCATCAATGGAGAGACTGGCTTGTCATAAGTAGTTGCGTTCGTGCTCCTTGTTTATGCCTATGTCAGTTGGGAGTGTGTGCTCTTGTAGGCCATACCTCAAGGCTCTGGTCATCAACTCTAGCTTCCTTTTCATTCTCTCCACCAAATCCTCACCTTCAACTTGGGTGACATGAAGCACCATGCTCAAAAATGTTTGCCTTTGAGTGTCTAAGCACACTTTTGTAGCTTCTGCTCTAGACTCTGCAAGTACCCTCTCGCACTCCGCTAGTGCCAGGTGCTATGTCAATCCTTGCACTCTTTCAAATTTGTGCCTCTCCCATTGATGTGCTTTCTCTTCCAGACCTTTCTTACCTTTTTCCATCTCCTAAGACAGCATCATTACCACCTGTTGACTGCTCATTCCACACGTTCATCATTTGGGTTTTCTCTTTGTCCCGGCAGTTCAGCTACTCTTCGGCTATTCTTCTTCCTTGATTAGCCATGGTGAACTACATGCGGGTTTCAATGAGCCTTTCTGATAGTTCTTCGTTGACTTGCACTTGGCTTTGCATTTCTGCTCAGTGCAGCCTTCTTTCGGTCATGGCCATGGCCATGAGTGCCTCCACTTCTTGCTAGCCATTTTTTAGGTTGTCTTGCAAGCTCCTGGTAGCTTCCTAAATTGCTTCTTCCTTTTCCCGCACCACGGCTTCCATCTCTCTCTCGAGCCTTCCCTGCTCCTCTAGCTCCATCATCAACCTAAATTCCATGGCATCGTCCTACTCTTGGCATTGTTCTTCGGATGTCTGGTCTCTATCGCATTGGTTTTCTCGCAATTCTGCATTCATCTCTTCCACTTTTTGCACCCTGCATGAAGCTCATCATATTCCAAGATGAGCAGCTTGTGGCTTTACTGCTCGGCCATCAGGTCTTGTGCCTCATCTTCCAGCCTCTGCCTTAGGTGATCTTCATTCTCTTGTGCCTCATTTTCTTTGGCACTGAGTTGCTCCTTCAGGATTCGGATTTCTTTCCAATGTTTCATGGCTTGATGTGTCACCTCTAGCCTTAGTGCCACATAAACTTCTCTTTCGGCCTCTAGTTCTACATCCGCGGCCTTCTTCTCTTCCTTAGCCTTCTCCAACTAGGCTAGGAGTTCAACTACATATGCATCATAATCTGTAGCTGGGGGCATTGTAGACGATGTTGTGGTGGTGGAAACTTCTAACCTTTGCCTTTTTGGGTCTTGCCTAGACTTCTCATCTGCTGCTGCTGGCCTTTCGACTCCTACTTTCGGCACCATCTCCTGTACTTTCGTGACTAAGAACTGCATCATGGACATAAGTTTAGTGGTGTCCATGGCAGGCTCTGGCTTTTGTGTTGTGGAGGTGGTGCCCTTTCCTGCAACAACTGGGCCGCTTTAGCATTGCCAATTGGTTTGCTTTTGTGTCGTGGGCTCAAGGTGGCCATTTCTTCGACACCATGGGTCTCCACTACAGACTTGTGTATGGCTTTGGCCATGTCTTCATCCTCCTTTCTTCTCAGCTCCTCAGCCTCTTCTTCTGCTCTTCTTTTTCTCTCCTCCTCAGTTCTCTATGATTCTTCTCCCACCTTCTTCATTTCTTCCTCCTCTTTCCTCCTTCGTTCTTCTTCTTTTTGGGATCTTTTTAGTTCAGCCCATTCTTCTTTCGTCATCTCCTCCCTCCTTTGTTGCTGGGGCTTTGTGGCCTTCTTCTTCCCTTGTGCCCTGGCCTCCTTCTGGGTAGTCTACACTTCCTGCTCTCCCCGGTTGATGATGGTTTTCTTGCTGAATTGCTCTACATCAGGGTGTGATGTTTGATGGGGTGTCTCTCCTACCTCCTCTTCAACTCCTTTTGCCTCCTTTATTGCTTTTTGGATGATTGCTGTCAAGACCTCGTTGAATCTGATCATGGAGGCCTTGGAGGCAGCATGCTTCTTACACATTGATTTGGTCGTTGAGGCTGGGGATTCCCCTCCTGCTAGTGCTACGCTTGTGCCTAGGACCGTGGCTGAGTTTTTGATGGTTTTTAAGACACCCTGTGGCTATGCTCTCCAGTAGTGACAAACCCGTTTCAGTCCACTTCTTCAGGGGACCTTGCGATTATGCTCTCCAGTAATGGCACACCAATCTTGTTCATCAATGTGTTGTACCTCTGTCCAGAGAAGAGAGTATGGGTCATCTTCACTTGCATCCTTACTTCTAGATTTGGGATGTCTGCCAGACTTATCCCGTCCACCGTGTGCACATCATGCTTATTCACACCCAACGTTGTGTACAGGTCTCTTCGATGGCATTTTTCTTTCTTGGGGGCCAAACCTAGGGCCTTCTCCCACCATTGCAGCACTTAGGGGCACCTCCACTTGATGTTCTTCTTCTCCCATCCTGACCGTTATCATGCCACAATTCCTTGCATCATTGAAACTTCTCAAGAACTCTATGCACATGCTGTAGTCAACTGCTTGCCCTACTTTGTCCACGTACTTTTGAAGGGCACACTTGTCCACTAGCTGCTTCACAGCTGACTCCTCCAACATGACTTTGTCCAAGTTCAGTGTGTGCTTGAAGGTGAATTGATTGAAGCCCTTATTTCCACACTTAGGCTGTATCTCGTTTGTTCTTCCTTTGTGAAGGGGCGTTTGCCACCTTTATCTTGCCCTGCCATTATGGATACCTATCATTTACCATAATCCAACATTAATATTCCTCAAACAGATTTTTGGCACAAGCAGGGAATTGATTTTGTTTCCATGAAGAGAATAAGCAAGCTGAGCTAGAGACATGAAATTTTCAATCAACAGTCTATTCATTCCAAAACATTTTTTACATTTTCTTTCCAACCCCTTTTTTTAAATTCTTTCTTGCTTTTAACTTTGATTAAGGCTTATTGTTTCCTTCTTGCCTATGTTTTCTTAATCACCTTACCCCCTCCCCCCTTGGGAAATGATGAGAATCCTTCCTAGGATTGGACATGGGAGAGATAAGGGCATTTGAGCACAGTATGGTGCTATCTACTTTGGCATAAGCCAATCGTAGAAATCAAGGTTGTATTCCAAGTGGGCATGACGATGAGATTACGAGGGCTAACCTATGCTTGGGTAATGTAAGTTAGGACATCGGTTAGAAAATCACCCAAGTTAATGCGGCCAGCCACATGTAGCTCCTCTTCTATAAGGATGTGGTCAATGTAAGGGTCATCCAGGACCTGGTCATCTAGGTGTTTGTTTTGAGTGATGGCTGATACCCTAAAAGAGGTTGGTGCTACGTAAGTTTGGTCATACTCAGTTGTTTTAATCGCATGTCATTGCTCAATATTAGTCATTACTTGGCAACCCCATTTCTCCCATTGGAGATGTAGGTTATACGATTTTTGTAAAAAGGATGAGTCAGAGTCGACGAGGCGAGTGAGTTCCTCAAGCTCAATAGGTGACATATGCCTTTGGGGCTTGCGGTATGATGTTATTAGCCATCTGATGAGCGCATGCTCTTTTGAGATTTCACCATTATCAATCAACTCCTTTGCGACCTTGGGGAATTTGACAGTTATGGACTCGTATTCTTTCCAAGTGCCGGATAAGGAACGAACATCAGAGGCAAGGGGTTCATCAAGCAAGCCAAGGTCAAGTCTTTCATAGCTCCTAGCGAACGTGGTGAAAGTGTTGTCCAAGAGCTTGATGCAAGTCACCAAGTCATCTCCCATATTCTTAGCAAGGTCCTTGGTGACCGATAGAAATGAACGTCGCTCGTAGGAAGGCCTAAGACCTACTGGTGGTTGGGGTGGAATTGAGCTAGACAGTGATGGTTCGAGGGGTAGTGGACTAGACGTTGGTGTATCTAAGGGTAACTCCGTAGTCTAATTCGTGTGTTCAGTGTTGCTTTGGGGTACTGAGGGTTTCTCCAATGGCATAGATGGTGTGTTTCCTTCCTCTTGCGCAGCCATTGGGGTGTCAAGCTCTCCGGACTTAGATGATTCTGGGGTATCAAGCTGCTGCGTTGGTCGATAGATTGGTTGGATTTTTTTAACCACAACCATCACGGGTTTTGTAGGCTTTGTAGCTTGGGTTTCCTGGGCGTTCACTGCCTTAGTGGGAGAGGGGCTTTTAGGAGATGGGTTGGCAAGCGATGGTCGTGGTTGGGCTATGCTTCTAGGATTTCCCTTCTTGGGCACCCACAACCAGGTGTTGCCTTCTTAGTATCCTTGGGCTGGCAATAGATCTTTGGGGATCCATTGCATCTTGATTGTGCACCTACGTTGATAGCATTGAGACTATCTGAGAGGGTTTGAATGGTGACTCCTTGTCTTATGTGGCTGTGGTTGCTTGCTACGAGGAGGTGGTCCTTAGTGCTTTGGTACCCATTTAAGTGTGGGCTATGTAGCTTTGGGGATGGCCTTAGTTGGTGATGGTTTTGTAGTCTGGGTGGGTTGTGATGACTCACAACCCCCCTCCTTAGGCTTAGTCCTAAGTAGCTCTATCGATGGCATATCAGGCTTGGTTAGAGCCTCACTGCCCTTGTTTAAAGTTGTCATGATTTGAACGTTGCCAATGGAAAGGTGAATACGATGGAAATCGTAGACCATGTTGCAGTGTGCTTGCTTCTTGAAAGTGCATCCTAACAGCGATTCTTTACATGTATCCTTTGTATTTGGCAATGCATAGAAGATGACTGGTAGGCTCTTAGACTTGATAGAGACTTCAAACTTGCACTTCCTAGGAGTGCATATGACTTGCTGCTGAATGGGCTGAGTTTAGCGTTGGTGGGCTGTAACTATGACTGACCAACAAGGATTCAATGAGCGTAAGTCAAGACATTCAAGTCAGCTCCCTCATCGATCAAGGCATCAAATGCATGCATGCATCGGGCAGTGGCCATGATGCGCAAGTATGCTGATGCTACTACCTCCTTATCCTCATCCTCTAATTCGGTGACGGTGGCTATGTAGACATTGACATGGGCTTCTAGATTAGGGGACTCATGCAATGGATGTGTGGGAGGTAGTACTTCTTCATGCAATTGCCATTAAAGAAGCCTATGCCCTCACCTTCAAGGGTTTCAAGTTCTACATTCCTTGTCCTACTAATGGTATGGTGTGCACTCAGAAAGGTCCTAATCCTTGGAATTTCATTTTCTACTTGTGGCCCTTTACCGAGTAGAGCAAAACAAGGTCTCCCTGCTCAAATTCGTGTTGTTTGATGTGCTTGTTGAACCACATCTTCCATCGTGCTTTCTCACAAATTAGGACATGGGTGGCGATTTGTTCTATTACCCTTCCTTCAATGTCATACTCTACGGTGTCTATCTCTTCTTCGCTCTCCTTGCTACAGAGAAGCAATCCTCGCACTTATTGTCAGAAGCATCATCTTTTGACTACTCATCATCCCGTAGACTCTCATCTCTAGCTTCTCCCTCGTCGGTGACTAAGGCCCAATTGTATAGCAAGTTCAGATCATGCACCTTAATCCACTTGCACTTAGGTTCATTTAACATATCTCTAGGGGTGTGAGATTAGCAGCAGGGTTGCTAGCGAATCTGCTTGTTAGGTATTCTAGGATCTCATGAAGCTCTAACTTGTTGCTAGGGATATGGAAATAGATAAGCCTCAGTTGGCCACTTGGGCTCCTAGCCATCATGCACAATGGCACTAGGGCTCCTTTTGTTGCACACTTGTGGTTTTAGTGGCTTGCTTGTACATCTCCTCTTCGTCCGAGAAGAGAAGATTGATGGTCTCCAGGATGTGCATCCAATCATGCTTGTCCTCAAGATAAGGGATGCATTTGGTCAAAGGCCCATAAGACTTTCTTACTAGCGCGTCGCCCCTAAGCATGGCAGAGATGGCATCTAGGTTGACAAGGGTCGTCTTCCAAGTGTCCATCTCAACCTTTACTGCTTCCATTTGATTTCTGTTAGCCATTGGCTTGACACTACGTTTACCCTTAGAATGGTGTATTACCTTAGTCATTGTTATTTCCTGTGTGAAGCAACCTCTATTTGTCTCATGAAGTTCATTGCCTCATGAAATGCAGTTTCGGGGCAGCTGCAAAAACGTGACTTGATGAGGCATTTTGTGTATTCCTCTTGTCTATCTGATCACTTATGATGTATGCACCTGATGTATGATGGATTCACCTAAATATATCGAGGATTTGGTAGTTGGCGCCATCATCTATGGTGTATTTGTCTCATTTGCAGCCTATTTCATATGTTGTGCTTCTCATTTTCTAATCTATAGTGCTGAATATAGAATGTCTATGCTTTCATATGATTAGTTCTAAGTTTCTGTGATTTTTGGGTGTGAGATTAGGTATTTGCCTCATGAAGCATTATGTCTTGTTACGTATTCTGCATAGATAGGGCAGCAACACTTTGGTGATCCTGCCATTGCTTTCCCGTGTCTCTATGCAAACACATAATTTAAAATGGCAAAGGTTGATCCCAGATATTCGAAGTTTCTGCATGAAGCAGAATTCTTGCATGAAGCAGAATTCTTGCATGAAGCAGAATTCCCACATGGAGCAGAATTCCTGCATGAAGCAGTTTCCTCCATGAAGAAGTTTCTTGCATGAAGCCGTTTTTTGTATGAAGCAAAATTTTGTTGGAATCCAAAATCAAATTCAATTCTCTTTATGCTATTCTCTATTTCTAGATGTTAAAGCATAGTCAAAGTACTTTCCTTTGATGATATATATATGTGAAAATCTAGTTGCTTCATGGAGCAATGGTATATTGCTTGAAGCAACATGATGAAGATTAAAGGTTTAACTTGGCATTTCTGCATATATGTCAGAGAATTACCCATACCCATCAAATGTTATTCTAACCCAAAGAAAATCCAAAGAATTAAGGGAGTTATTTGTAGGAAAACAACAGGGGGTATTCTAGAATGACAGTGGGGATGCAGGAGGAATTGACACCCTAGATGAGGAGGAGTTTCCATATTTCGGAGAAGGGTTCCAGGATGTTGGTATCATTCCCCTACATCATCTACCAAATCTCCCTTACGTTATTTTGAAGAAGCAAATGGAGTACTTGACTTGCAAAATCTTTCAACTCCTCTAGATTGTGTAGCAAAGAGATTACCACATTTGGTATTAGGAAGTGCAGTCCTATTAAGGAGACAAGTTGGTACTACTAGGAAGTCTCTTACTTTTGATCCCTTGCCTCCATTAAAGAGGAAGACATTAAAAGCCATGAATCCCAACCCACCACTCAACCCTAAGGTCAGGGCATCTAAATTCTCACAGAAGAAGAAAGAATACCCAGATTGTCGTGTTGCACAATTTGAGACAAGGTGGGTGGCTAGCGGCTTCAACAATATGTTTGGGGATCAGGTTCAACTACATCAGTTTGTAGCAACCTTCAAAGGTAAGGCCATGGACTGGTATAATACTCATGATGCTGGATACTTTACCACATATGATGGCCTTAAAACTACTTTCTTAAGTAGGTTTAGAAAGCATAAAATAGCTACTAATGTGTTAAAGAAGTTGAAGCAAATCGAGCAGAAGACAATGCTAGTGTAGGATTATGAACATAAATTTAAAAGCCTATTAAATAGGCTGAATCAAGAAGATAGAACTTCTATGGAGTTACAATACTCTTATTTTGTTAAGGAATGGATAAAGCTAGTTTAGTAGCAATTGCCAATGCATAAATTGGAAACAATAATAGCATAGATTGGCTAGTTGAAGCAGCCCAACGGGTGGAAAAAGGACTTGGTAAAAGTAGTTCCAAGAAGAAGAGTGAACATGACTCTTCAGACTCTAACTTTGATAGTTCTGATGTAGAGGATAATAATGATGAAGAAGATACTTCATTAGGTTGTGAGTCGAAAATTGAATCAAGCAATCCGGATGACAGCCAAAATAAGTGGAGGCAGAAGAGATACAAAAAGAAATCCGGGAAACACAAGACCTCTTCTAAGGATAAGAATAAGGGGCAAGAGAAAGATAAAAAAACATCCTTGGAAAGAAGGTTGGAAAAGAAAATCAAGAAGTAGTTGTTGGAGATGGGTGTAATGACTACTTCCAAGAATGTGAAGTCATGCAGCATTTGTCAGAAGGTGAGAATACTGGTACAATCCAACGATACGGAATGCAAGGCAGCAAACAACACTTGCAACAGCACTGGGAAATCAAATTGCACCTGAATTGGCACATCAAAGAGGATTTAGAGGCTTTGGACGAAAGGGTCACCCGCCTAAGCAATGGGGTAATGACCAGCCAAGGTAGTGGAATAATATTTAGTAGAGGCAAAGAGGGCCTTGCTACTATTGTGGTAGGCAGGGACACATGTGAAGACCCAAATGTGAGTTATGGGTATGCCATAGGGCTGAAAGGAGAATGTAGACCGGGGAGTAGCAAGAAATGTAATCGATAGAACTACCCCGTGGCTAGCCACCACCGCCATCCACAGCAGTAGTCCTTGTAGAGTTACCCATGGGGGGACCAAGTAGTAAGCCATCCGCCCCCGCTGAACCAGCAAGTTCAAGAAGCTTTACAGAAAGAAGTGCCAAGTAAGGGTGTTTTAAATGTCACGAAGCATGGTTTAGATCTGTAGGTGGGCTGTGATTGCTCAAATTGCATAGTTGTAGAAGATTATCCGGATGAGACAGCATTTTTGGAAATGGCTTCTAATGAAGTCATGAATTTGCATAAGAAAAAGCACTTCAAACATGTTAAAGCTGCAGAATTGCCTCGTGAAGTTCAAGACAATCAATTGCTTCATGAGGAAAATCGAAAAGATATGCTCATGACAAGAATGTAGTCCAATATGTAGCCTCAAAGTTTGGATTCATATGAGGCATTGCATGGTTCTCATGAGTTGTTTGCTGCACTAACTAAGTCCATTGCAGCTAACTCTGGAGCAAATCCTTGATTTAATTCCAAGATTTAAGGAAAAGCTTCTAGCTAAGATTATGTCCAATCAGGATAAAGTGCTGAAACATTATGTTATGGCCAGGGAACAAACTTCAAAATGTCAAGCGGTGATTCCCACACAGATGGAGGTGGTAGGTTACAAGGTCTTGCTGACTATTCAAGTTGACCACTTGGGTAGCAAGTTTGATGATGTTCTTCTGGATGGAGGTTCATGAGTTAACATTCTATCTGAAGAGATGTATTTGACATATAAATTGCAAGGGATTGTGGCAGCACCATTTCAGGTTAAAATGGCAGATGAAAGAAGACTTCAACCTTTGGGAATATTAAAGAATCAACTTATTCGGGTAGCTGGATTGAAGTTCAAGGTCAGTTTTGTTGTTCTCCACATGGAAGGTTTAGGGGATTCATATAATATGTTGTTGGGAAGACCTTGGTTTAGATTAGCTAAGTTGAAATAGGATTGGGGTTCAGATACATCAATTATTCCTCATGGAAGTAAGTATGTCAAGTTGTCTATAGTTAATCAAGTGGTTTTGAAGCCTAAGTACCATCCAGTAGTTGCTCATACAATTAATATTGCAACGGAGATTGAAGATGATGAGGAGGAACTTTTTCTATAAGCTAATCCTACAATTGTGCCAATCTTTGAAGTGGATGTTGAAAAGATTTTGTCCCAGTATCATGTATTTCCAGTAGTGTCATTATTAGATGTGGTTTTACCAATCAATCAACATAGTTACTCCATGCAGCAGCAGACTAACTCTATGTAGCAAAACAGTTGCCCCATGGAGCAAAACAGTGACTCTGGAGCAAAGTAGTGATTTCATGCAGGAGAGTAGTAATTTGGTGGTGGAAAGTAATGTTACTTTTGAGGGAAGTAAAAACATTGATATGGAAACACTTAAAGACCAAAATAAGCCTTCTTTAGATGTAGAGGAGGATTTAGACAAAGCAAGTCAGCAAGCTATTATAGATGCAGAGCTAAAATATGAGCATACCATGCACAAGTTAGCTAGAGTCTTTGAAGATGATGTCCAAGAAGTGTATTTGGAAGCTGAAACAAGTTCTAAACCAATAAAGGTGAGTATTTTTGTTGAGGAAGATTTCAAGTAGCAACTGATTAATTTGTGCAAGGACTTTCAGGATATCTTTGCTTGGGAATACACTGACATGAAGGGATTTGATCTGAGGGTGTGTCAGCATAGAATTAATTTAAAAGCAGATGCAAAGCCTATTATGTAGAAACAGTAATGTATGAATCCCAATTATGCTAAACATGTGAAGGAAGAGATTGACAAACTCCTTCACGTGGGTTTTATCAAACATGTTAATGAAGTGACTTGGTTGTAACCAATTGTGGTGGCGCCTAAAAAGAATGGCAAGACACGGGTCTGTGTAGATGATAGAAAGTTGAATGTAGCAACAATCACTGACCCATTTCCTCTTCCATTCATGGATTCTTTATTGGATGATGTGGCAGGCCATGAGATCTATAGTTTTCTAGATGGTTTCTCTGGTATGGATATGGATAAGATAGCTTTCATAACGGAATGGGGAGCTTTTGTAAGTACTATCATGAATTTCGATTTAAAGAATGGACCCCTAGAATTTCAAGGTGCAGCTCATAAAACCTTTGATCCCTATCTTACATCTTTTATGGGGGTTTTCATAGATGATTTTTGTGTATTTGGCAAGAAAGTGGATCATTTGTAGCACCTTTGACTTTGTTTTTAATGATCCCGTCAATTTGGCATGTCACTTAATCCTTTCAAATCAATTTTAACTGCCAAAAGAGGAGTTCTTTTGGGGCATATCATTTCTGAAGAAGGTATGGCTATTGATTTGAGGAAAATTCAAGCAGTTCAAAAGGTTGTTGTACCTAAAACAATTCAAGAAGTGATGCGCTTCATCGGGCAAGTAAAATGGCATAGTAGGTATTTGAGGTATCTAGCCCATATTTGTGCTCCACTTACATTACTCACTAAGAAGGGAGTTTAGTTTGTTCGGAGGCATGATCAAGATAATGCCTTTTCTATATAGAAGAAGATGTTGGTAGTAGCACCATTTTTGCAACCGCCACAATGGGATATTCCATTTCATGTCTTTGTGGATGCATCCGATATTGCAAAGGGCGTAGTCTTGATGTAGGAAAGGGTTGCAGGTTGGTTTAGACCTATCTATTATGCAAATAGAAGGGTTACAACTGCTGAGAAGAACTATATTGTCACTGAATGGGAAGCTCTTGGAATGATATTTTCATTGCAGAAATTCAGACATTACTTATTGGGGAATCAAGTCATTTTTCATGTGGATCATCAACCCTTATTGTGTCTCATCAACAAATTGCAACTTACTGGAAGATTGGCAAGGTGGATGTTACTTTTGCAAGAGTTTGATTATAAAAAAGTACATGCACCGGGCAAATAACATGCAACTAGTTTTCTGAGTAGACTTGAGAGCCAAAGGACACTGTATTGGGAGTAAATGATCAGTTGCCTAATGGAGAACTATTCAATGTTCATGTAAGTCAATTCAATTCCTTCTATGATCACATGTTACACTTTTTGCTTCATGGAGTGATGCCTACTGATTTATCTAGAGGCCACTATAGAAAGTTGGCATTGTAGAGCAGGAATTATCAGGTTATTTTGGGAGTCCTCTACAGGAGGGGTATTGATAATGTGTTAAGAAGATGTGTAACTGGTAAAGACCAGCCTGTTGTTCTGCATGAGGCACATGCAAGACTCACTAGAGGGCATTTCTCTGGTGAGATTACAGTAAGGAAGGTTCTTCAAGCATGGATGTGGTGGCCAATTATGATTAAGGATGCACATCAATATGCCATAGAATGCATTACCTGTATGAAGGAAGGTCAACCTCTATCTAGGGATCGAATGCAAGATCATCCAGTTTTACCTTTGGAACCATTTCAAAAGTGGGGCATTGACTCTGTGGGCCCCATCAAGCTAGCTACTCATCAAAGTAAGAATCAATATATTTTGGTTTGTACTGATTATTGTACTAAGTGGGTTGAAGCTAAAGCCTTGTGGGATAACAAAGCGGCAAGTGTGGCTCAGTTTTTGTACTCTAATATAATGACTCGCTTTGGATGCCCCATAAAGTTGGTAAGTGATTGGGGTAAACATTTTCTGAATGAAGTTATTAAGGAGCTGACTTCTAAGCATATGATTCTTCATAAGAAGTCCACACCCTATCACCCTCAGGAAAATGGGCAAGCTGAAGCGATCTGTGGGTCTTGGTGGTTGAGTGAAAGCTCCCACAGTCATGTGGTTAGATATCCCTAAGTCTATATACCATACATCATCTGCTTTGCCTTGTGTAGGCAACCCCTTCTTCACATGTTTCATAGCAAAGAACCTGTCATCCTCCTATACCACTAGAAGAGGTATAATTACCACATTGCCTTCCTCTTGCTCTCTAATCATTCTGCTTCTTGTAGCAATCTTTAGCTACATGCCCATATTTGCCATAATAATGACAATCCTTATCTACATCTGATTGATGTCAATGGCTCATTTGGGGCTACTGCCAAGTACCTCTTCCTCTAGATGAGTAACCCCCTCTTTCATGAGCATTAGAGACACCTCTGTTTGCTTGAAGTTGCCTATTTTGCCATCCACTACCTTGTTATCCACGGGTTGCATATGCATTTTCAACTCCTCTTCCTCTAAAGTTTGACCTTCCTCTTCCACATCTACCCCTTTGATTTGAGTAGAAAACATTATCCCTACTATTCTTAGACCCACTTGAATTTGTATTGAGTCCAAGCTTCACTTCTTCATACAAAAGAAGTGCCACAAGCTCATCAAAGTTAGGCTGCTCCTAATGCACTAATATGGAAGTGTCAAACTGCTTGTACTCCTCTCCAAGACCATGGAGGGTAGTGGCCACCAAATCATCATCCTCAACTTCAGCTCCAATTGAGCCTAGTTGCTCTGTAATGGTTCTTGTTAGAATATCAAGCTCCCGTTACTCTTCAACCAGTCTATCTTTATGTGTGTGACTGACATTAGTTGGATACAATTGTACACGTGTGTGACATTCAATAAGTTGATGTAGTCAGTGATTTAACCACTATTAGTCTTGGTTAGTCATACCTATCTGTGTAAGTCTCTTTCAATTAGTATGATGGAAGAATAATGGAAGAAGAACAACAATGAGCTAAGGCTCATCTTCCGCTCCACTCTCTCTCTTTCTGTAATATTTCTACAACAAAATATTATGACCCTAGATCTCGTGCAAAAGCAATTTGAAGTAATCTCCCGCGACAAGAAACTCTGGTCTAAGTGCTCCATCCTCGTGTATTAACAATACCATCTCCCCCTCCCCCCCATGTGCATATGAAACCGTGGCTCAAAACCGCAAACCACCATAGGAACCCCCCCCCCCCCCCCCCGCCCCACCCCCCACCCCCAAGAAAAAGGATAATGAATTATTTGCAAATTTTTTTATAAACTCCCTCTCCCTCACCCGTTGCCTGGTGGGGAGAGAGAGTGCGTGTAGGAGCTTGTGGAGGGGCATGAGGGAGGAGAGCATGCAAACTGTCACCTGTGTGGCCACCCCCACACCCCCCCACACACCTTCACCCTATAAAAAACCCCCCCTCCCAAGCTTGAGGGGGCAATGTCAGGATTTGCCCGTCGTCGCATCTGCTACCGCCACCATACTGTACCATGCCGTCAGGCTCCTGTCGCCGCCAATGCCAGCATCATCATCATCATCATCCTCATCGTCATCCTCACCATCATCACTCCATTTATCCTCACTATCACGTCTTCACACATCATCTCTGATCTTCCAGAAGCTTGAGAAGCTTCTATTGAAGCTCCTCTAGACCAAGTTCACCCGCGGTGTTGGATTTCTTAGACCGTGTTCCCCAAGGCCTATTTCCCGTGCCACGAGGGAGATCTCGGGCAGTAAGCAATTCCGAAAATTGAAAAAGGGGACCAAGGAGAGTTTGCTGAGTCAAAATTTACTTCGTCAATGGCTCATAAGAAAAAGTCGAGAGGAGCGCACGCGGGAGCTTCCACCCCAAGCACGAGGGTAGGCAACGCCCCGATATTAAATGCCCAGGTTCTAAAAAATATCCCCGCATGGAAAGGATGCATAAAGCATGCTTTAATTCACATAAGGAAACTTAAATGCATTGGAAAATTTATATACTTTTTCAATTTACAAAGTTCAGTTGCATGACGAGGTACTTGCATTTGCTTGCACTTCCATGGTCAAGGGTAGTCGCATTTTTGAACGTATGATGCATAAGTTAAAAGATGAAATTGTGCAAAGGCATCCTTGTTGCATCACGCAAAGGATAGGGCATATAACACATAATGCACTTATGTAATAAAATCCTGGTTGTGACTCGTGTATAAGATAATTGTAGACGATCATTAAATGATGACTAAATAGTTGCAATGAAAGGAAAAGGTTTATGGTCTTTGACAAAAAAAATGGTATGCAGTTCGCATGCGATGAAAGTTACACTTAGGGTTGAGTTAAGCGATAAAGGAAGGATTAAATCAATGGTGTATTCATTGGCATCTGGTCATGAAGGAATGGTGCATCCATGCATGGAGTTCTTTCATCAAAGTTCGAATTTGGGAAAGGATGCATCTTCATTAAAATACTAAAGCTTGAATTCGATGCATAAATGTAGGGTTTATAAGAAATAGCTCTGAATGTCAATCAATATCGTATAGGGCAAGGAAAAGAAAGATAATTGTAGATCCTATAGTTGCATAAAGAAGGAAGGCCTATGGTCTTAATATTGCATATTCGCATGGAATGATACATCGCATACATCTTACAGCTACTTTCATCTTTTAAGGAAGGTACTTGCAAATTTTAGAGGGAAGTATTTGCATCTCTAAAGGGAGGATCATCTTTATTTGTAAGATAGTTAGATCAATTAAGTAAATCGCATGTAAATGAGTAACTCACATGAGATTCATAAAGGCATGAATAGTTAGCATAGGATGATCACCTCAATGTGCTAGCTAGTGTTAAGCTATGATAAAATTCTGCTTAGTATCGCACTTAGGATGCCGATTTAATATTTTTTTTCTCAAAAGTCCTACCCACATTCATAAAATGTTAAGATTATCTAAACACCCATGTAAGAATGATCAAGGGTTCTCACCCTAAGGATGAGATGACCAAATGATGCACTTTCGCAAGGAATTTAGGGGCCCTAGGGCCAAAACATTATCAGCCTAATAGGGTTAGGGTTTTGGACTGGTCAATAGGACTCCTGAACCCTATATCTTGATCAATAAATATCGTATGATGAGAGATATAACCCTCAAGCTAGGTACCAACACCTATCTTGGGCAACAAGCTGGCAAGATCTTATGCTCTTGCGTCTAAATCACAAGACAGTACTGCTGCACCTTAGACCAAGTTTGGTGAGTTCTAACTATAAGTCTAATTCTCTAGGGATTGAGTAGTCATCCTGCTACAACACTCTTCCTTGGAGATGGATTTGTCAAGCTAGGGTAGTTGTGAATTGCCAAGGAAGCAATTGACCAACCAAGTTAGGACGACGGGATTGTCCTTCGACTATAATATAAGGAAATCTAAGGTAGTGACAATTTTGGGTCGATAGGGTATAAACCCTAACGCAAGGAAAAAGGGTAAACAAGCAACCCAGCTTGCTAAACCTTTGGGATCTTGCCAAGTCGCGAAAGATCCACGATCGAATGCTGGAAGTATTCGGGGAGAAGGAATCACACCTTAGCAATTGGCCGTACGAATGACCACTAGAATGCTCGTGATTGTAGACTTAGGTGCACTGTTTGTACTTCTTTACTCAAGGAACTAATTCAGGAAAACAACTAATGCTTCAGGTTAAAAGCCTGGAGGGAGATGTAGTATCAGTTACTTCCGACTGTCTGCCTGACCCTATCCAAGGGCGTTGTTAGAGCCGCGTCGGGTACGTGGACCGAACCCGCCACGAGAGGTCTCTCCGTGGGTGCTGCTTGGAGCAGGAGGACGCTTGGGTGCCAGGGGAGGCTCTGGCTGTAAAATCCTTGCTTCCGGATCCTACACAAGAGGCCGACGTGACTCGAGATGGGATCTCGAGGCCCGTATACTAGTCAACGAGCAGAACTTGGAATAGCGATCCCCCTGAGGATTGCTGGGATAGCCTTCGAGCAGGATATTTGATGTATTCCAAAGATTATGATAAATAAATATCAAATGTTGAAAAAGGAACTTGCTTGACATTGTTTTTCTGTGTCAGTGCTTAAGTTACGTGTAGGAACTAGTGTTTAATTGGTTAATTAAGGAAGTTGTTTTTGCTTGTCAAACTAAATGTGGTAGGTAATTAGATAACTAAGCAACTCGAGGAAAGTGCGATGGACGTGACTCTGGGTCCGTCCTACGGAAGGGTGGTCCCGGTTAGCTGAAAACTTTTCTCGAAGGAATTGATAGCGAAGTAGAAATGACTTAGAATCAATAGAGTTAGAGTCCCAATTAATGTTGTTTTAGGGGAACGGAATGGGACTATGCCCTACAGGCAGAGAGGTCGTGCTTCGCATCCCTCTCGTTTTCCATTCTCCATGAACCAAGTACAGTATAAATCAACTTCGACCCTTATGTTTCTGTGCAAAGTGGTTCGTCTGGGGCTCGACACTAGCTACTTCCTAGAAACTTGACTATTAGGAAATCCCTGATTCAGGTCAGTCCTAGGTGGGAACATCTAGATGCTTTCGCATCATGGCAGACTCGAGAAGACCTTCGTCGCAAACTCGGTGACATTCCTTGTGAATGCCGGGCAGCGCTTTCTAGACTCTCTTCCCGATGGGCTGTTAAGACGTGTCCTACAAGTGGACAGGGGGACACATTACAGTTGGTATCAGAGCAAACCAACGGGATCTAATATTTACAAGGGAACTTAATGAGGGGAAGTAGAGCATTTTTGCCGTTAAGAACATTTCCTTACTTACTTATGGATGCTGGGCTGCAGAGTCGCGAAGCATGGAACAAATTTCTAATGTTCCAGGATATATTTATGACTGCAATGCGTGCTTCGGATTATCGACAGAGGCTAGGCATGATGAATATTCTAGACCACATCTACAATCCTTCACCCCTGTATATGTGGAATGGAGATGGAGGAGTGAATCAAGGATATATTACATAGTAGCCTACTGAGTTGCATACCTTCAGACCAACTTGAAGAGAATCAAGTGGATGGAGGATTTAAAGATCGTGAAGCTGTTCATCTTTGTCGAGGCTCACGCAAACGCAACCCTGCATGTCGGCGGTCGAAAAGTCAAGCAGAACAAGTATGTGTACGAGGAAGTGACTCGAGTAATCCTTGCCGACAAAATCAAGGTGCTGGGACATTATGAGAAGAATGGGTATCAAAGGAAGGGATACCCCAAGCTTCCTATGACCTATCGATTCTTGAAACTCCATGACCCCTCTCCATATTATTACTCAGTCCCCGTGGCTGAATGTAACACAATCCTATTTTTCCCAAACTGATATGCCAATCAGCTTGCTCTACCTTCCTAAAATAAATGTACTCAAAAGGGTTATGCCTACATGAATGAATAAGATTTTTATCACTGTCTGTCATGGCTGTAAGTGTTGGTAAAGGAGTTAAGTGATTAGGTCACTTGGCTAAAAGTTGAACTGGGCATGTTAATGTAATGTGAGAAACATTCAGTAAGTTTTTAACGTAAAGAATCTTATTGCCCAGTGTAACCTCAAGTGCAGATTCCTAGTCCGCCGATCCCTACACTAAGTATAGTTGTAATTCAAGAGAAGAAGTTTCTTCTCAAACAAATCAAGCTGATGGTAAGGGAAGGACAGTCCAAACTGACGCCGAGGTCTAGATTGAGTCCATGGATGATTATTATGAGGCAGCAAGAACTGCACCCGCTAACCAAGCTATGCTCGCAAAACTGAAGCTTACCGGCGAAGCAAGACTTTGGTGGAAACAATGGTGCAGAGACCAAGGGACCTAGGAAGGGTCAATTACTTGGGAGAAGCTTAAAAAAGCTATGCAAGGGAGGTATCTACCACCTACCTACCACACACGGAAGATGAACGAATTCTATGAATTAAAGTAGCTTGGACTATCCCTGGATGCATATTATTCAAAGTTCGTCTCTCTCTTAAAGCACGCGCCACAAATGGACATGACACAATAGGTGTCAAAGTTTTGTGCTAGGTTAAATCCACCCATAAACACCCGCTTGGAATCAATGCACCCAACAGACCTACAAGACGCACTCATTCGAGCTGCATCAATAATACATGAGGTGCAGACCAAGCTAAGAAATAACAGGACTTGGCCTTACAACGATCAGAACAAGGGAAGGTATAGGTCTCAAGCTAAGAGAGCGCAGGGCCAAAATCAGGGACAAAGGAAGAAAGCTAGGGCCAACACTGTCAACAACTTCGTTCCTACACAAGGTAATGGCCTCAATCTCCGTTGCTTCCATTGCAACGAGCCTGGTCACTTTAAAAGGCAGTGTCCCAAGCTTAGAAGAGGATAACGTCAAGGGCCATTCCAAGAAGCCGTCCATGGCAAAGGAGCCACCATCATGGCCAGAGGGAGAACCTCCAGTGTTGCCAACAAGGAGCTGGGTGATGAAGAAGATCCATCCATGGAAGCTGACATTGAGAGAGCAACGGTTCATGCCGCTCTTCACAAGAAAGGCCCGAATCGCCAATTCTCGGTGATTCAAACTCCATGGAATTATCAAGGTAAAAGCTTCAAAAACTTGATTGATTGTGGGAGTACACATTCCTTCATTTCACCAGTCTGTGCAAAAAGATTAGGAATAGCCACAAAATATGCACCTACCTTACATGTGGAATTAGCAAATAGTCGAGAGGTCTATTGTACCAGGAAAACTGCTAAGGTGAAATTTCTACTAGGAGGAGAGTTGACTTCGGTCAGATTCCGAATAATGATCCTAGGTGTCCACGAATTTTTGCTCGGAATAGATTGGCTAATACCTAATGATGCCCACATTCACTGTGGAAAGGGCCAAGTCTCCTTTCGAAATTCTGAAGGGAAACTAGTCACAACTCAAGGAGTGTCAAGATTGTGGGAGAGAAGGAAGGAGTCTCACTTGTAGCTTTCTTGCTTGCACAATGGGGGAATACACACAAGGGTGGAGGCTGAAAACAGTTTTCCTCTTCTTAGTTGTGTAAGCCAAAAGAACTCTAGTACAAAGAAATAGAAGAACCCTATATATGGGTCTCAAACCAAACTCAACTAACTAAGGTGGCATACTAACTGAGCCACGAACTAGAGTAGATAAGGATAGCTATCATGTAGCTATTATTCATGGGCGGTGTACCAACCGCGTCTGCAACTGACAAGTCGGTGACATAAATACACAACGGTCACCCTGGCGTATCACGAGTGGAGCTCGATATCTCAACACTCCCCCTTGAGCTCAATCCCAATTCCTCTACACCAAGCAGGTCTCTGAACTTGCGCAGCTTCTCTGCGCCCAATGCCTTCGTGAATATGTCAACTACCTGATCCTCTGTGCTGACATAAACTAGATCAATAAGACCTAGTAAAACCCTCTCTCGCACATAGTGATAATGCACCTCAATGTGCTTTGTTCTAGCATGATAGACTCGGTTATTTGCCAAGTGTATACTACTCATGTTGTCACAATAAATGACAACTGGCCCATCTGTAGACTGATGCATATCATAAAGTAGCTTATGTAACTAAGCTACCTCACATGCAGCCATTGCTGCACCCCTATACTCAGCCTCTGTGCTCGACAAGGCAACTGTAGGCTGTTTCTTGGTGCTCCAAGTGACTGCAGCACTCCCAAAAGAGAACACATATCCACTGGTAGATTGTCTATCAGAAATACTACCAGCCCAATCAGCATTAGTGTATCCATGCAACTGTATTTGAACCCCAGTCTTTTAAAATAGTCCATACTGCAATGTGGACTTCACATACCTGAGTTTGCGTCTAGCCGCATCCAAATGTGGTTTCCTTGGAGCCTGCATAAACTGACTTACCAATCCAACAACATAGCTCAAATCTGGCCTGGTAATAGTCATATAAATCAAACTTCCTACTATGCGTCTGTACATAGTAGGGTCTTCTAGAAGCTCACTTGCATTTGTGCTCAGCTTCACATTCTGCTCCAAAGGAACTGAAATAGGCTTACAGCTTATCATCCCATATTTGGACAGCATGTCCAATCCATACTGCCTCTACAAGAGTTGTATCCCACTTGGTGATCTAATCACCTCAATGCCCAAGAAATAACGCAGCTCTCCCAAATCCTTCATCTCAAACTTCTGTTTCAATAGCATTTTCACATGAAGGATATCTTCATCACTGCCACCTGTCATAATCAAATCATCAACATAAATGACAAGTAGCATAATACCTTTCTCTGTTTTTCTCACATAAAGTGAGAAATCTGCCTTGAAAATCTGAAAGCCAATAGTGATAAGATACTGTCCTATCTTGTCAGACCATGCTCTAGGTGCTTGCTTCAAGCCATACAAGGCTTTCTTCAACCTGCAAACAAACTCAGGATGAACAGCATGCACATAACCTGGTGGCTGCTCCATATAGACCTCTTCTTGCAAATCACCATGCAAGAAGGCATTCTTTACATCCATCTGATGTAAAGACCATCCCTTTGATGCAGCCATAGCAATGACTGCTCTTACGGTTGGCATCCTTGCAACAGGACTGAATGTTTCTTCATAGTCAATGCCATATGTTTGTGCATACCCCTTGACTACTAAACTTGCCTTGTATCTATTCACAGAACCATCTGCATTGTGCTTCACCTTATAAACCCACTTACAGCCAATTGCATTTTTACCTTTAGGCAAAGGTACCAATTCCCATGTAGCATTTGCTTCCAAGGCATCCATTTCTTCATCCATGGCTTTCTTCCATTTTTCTTTTCCCATGGCTTGCTCAAAAGAAGTGGGTTCTGGTTCCTGTATCACTTTGACCATATATGCATAGTGAATGGCTGTAAATCCATCATATTTCAGCCTATCCACAGGATACCTAGCTCTGGTAGACCTGCGCAAAGTAGGTTCACTCCCAGGTGCTCTCAAAACATCCCTGGTCTTCCTTACTCCAGGTGTAACAATAGAAGGAATACCCAACTCATCATCAATGCTCTGTTCTGAGCCGTTGGATTCACCATCCACATAAGAGTGACCTGCATTCACATCAAACATGGATTGATCAACCTTCTCTTTTCCTTTTCATGATACCAAGCATACCACTATCTGCATTGCTTTGAGAAGATTCTCCTGATCTCAATCTGCCTGTCCATGGCGAAGAATGTGAACCACTGCTAGAGGACGCTCCAGGTCCACTAATATTTTGTGACTGCTGCTGTGAATTCTGTGCAGCATTACCATTTTGTGCATCTACATCATCAATCACATTTACTGGTTTATACCAGCTACTCATCTCATCAAAAACAACATCTCTGCTCACTGTAAACTTACGAGTAGAAGGGTTATAGCATCTATACCCTTTTTGCTACAGAGAGTAACCAATAAAGATGCACTTCTCAGCTTTTGGATCCAGCCTAGATCTCAGCTCATCTGGCACATGTACATAGGCAATGCAACCAAAAATTTTCAAATGAGAAATATCTGGTTTCCTACCAGTATACCTCTCCTCTGGAGTCATCCCATGTATTGCTGCAGTGGGAGTCCTGTTCATTATATAGACTCCTGTAGCAACTGCTTCAGCCCAATAAAAATCTGGCAAGTCTTTTTCATTGAGCATGGCACGAGATACCTCTCCAATATGCCTGTTTTTCCTTTCTGCAATCCCATTTTGTTGTGGGATATGACTGCATGAATATTGCTGCTTTATGCCATGCTCCAGCAAGAACCTTGCAAACTCATTTGAGAGGTACTCTCCCCCTCCATCTGACCTTAGGCATTTTATTTGCAAGCCTGTTTCTTTTTCAACCATAGCTTTAAGAGTTTTGAAATGCCCAAAAACTTCACTTTTCTTTTTCATAAAATACACCCAAACTTTTCTGCTATAGTCATCAATAAAGCTGACAAAATAATGACAGCCTCCAAGAGATGCAACTTTAGTAGTCCACACATCAGAGTGGATTAATTCCAATGGCTTCTTACTCTCTTGAATATGTCTAGGAAATGGTTTCCTTGCCTGTTTTCCAAACTGATAGGCTTCACATACCTTATGCATTTCTGCAACCTTGAATTTAGGCAAACCTGCAACAATATTTTGGGCCTGCATTGATTTAAGTCGCTGTACATTAACATGACCAATGCGTTTATGCCAGATATCAATATCTGCAACTACACTGGTCCCATGTGCAAACATTGCTGCACTCAATTCAGGCATGTCTGCATCCAACGTAAACATTCTGCCCTTCTTCTTTCCTTTTGCTATCAAGCGACCTTTATTTTTCATATCCTCAACAAAGCATCCATGATGATTAAATCTGACCTGCAAGCCATGCTCAACCATTTGACCAACAGAAACCAGATTCTTGGTGATATTCGGGACATGAAATACATCGGACAGGTATTTCTTTTTCCCATCCTGCATAGACAAAGGAATTTTTCCAATCTGCACAATAGGATGTGCAGTATCATCACCAGTCTCCACAAATCCTAGTTTTTCCATTTTCCTTGCATCCTCCATCCATTCTGCATGACCTGTCATGTGGTTTGATGCACCTGAGTCAACATACCACACATCGTTGCTTTCTTCTACACTTGTCACAGAATTATTCATGTGTTGCAACATAAACAAGTGCTCATTTCTGTCATCACCCTGTCTACTAGAAGATGCATAATTCCCTTGTTGCAGTTTTCCATTCATGATGTCATTCTGCTTTTTATAGTAGTCTTTAGCCATATGACCCATTTTACCACAGTAGTAGCATTCAACATTACTGTTTGCATTTTGGCCTCTTTGCCATCCACCACGACCTCTTTGGCTCCCCCTGCCTCTAGAGTTACCACATCCTCCTCCATAGGACTGGTTTTCTTGAGTTTGCTGCATATTCTGATTTCTACCATGGCCTCCAAATCGGCCTCCTCTACCTCTGCCTCTACCTCTTCCAGCATTTGAGTAGAAGACAGCTTCTTTTGAAGTTCCTCCTAAAGAAGATGCATCACTATTTCTCTGCTCCTCAGAAATTAGAAGAGCAATCAACTCCTCAAAATCAGGAAATCTTTCACGGACGGAAATGGATGTTCGGAACTATGCATAATCCTTTCCTAGACCATTCAAGGTCATAGAAACTAAATCATCATCTTCCACTGGCGACCCAATGGAAGCAAGTGCATCTGCAATCTTCTTCACCTTCATGTGGTAGTCGATGATGCTCATATTTTCTCTTTGCACATCGTGCAACTCTTGCTTGAGCTGCATTTTCCTGGCTTGCGTATTTGTGCTATACATTTTTGACAAAGTATCCCATGCCTTCTTTGGCGTACTTGCATCTTGAATATGCACAATCATAGAGTCTGAAATGCTGATAGACAGCCAGTACATAACTTTCCTGGCTCTCTCATGCCATGCTTTAAATGCCTGCATTTGCTATTGATTGGGAACATCAGGAAGAACTGGTTCTTCTTCATTTCCTGCAACAAATTCCCAATATCCTTTTCCCATAAGGAAATTCGTCATTCTAAACTTCCATGCTTGGAAGTTGTTCGTGTCAAGCTTTTCAGTGACAATCTGTGAAAGAGAATCAGATGCCATTACAGAAGACTGCAAAAAATTCTGTCACTGCAAAAAACACAGCTTCACCCTCACAAGGGAAAATCTGCAAAACTGGCGAAAGTGGTATTTGACCACACAGTCACTTCCTAGTGACGATTTTGCATCAACAGGCAACAGGGATGATTCTGTAACTCCCAATGTCTCTGCGCACAAGCATACGATGCAATTTCTACAGTAACTTTTCACCGACCTGTAGAGCAGTGGCTGCACAGCATAAAACTGGGCCTTTTCCTGAGTGCGTGCAGAAAACTTTCGCCTCCAAAACAGGCCCCGAAATGGCCTCAAATCAAAAAAACACTCCTGCACTTTTCGGCTGTGCTACCTGCAGAGATCTGCTCCCAAAACAGAAAATGAAAGCAACACTACTCCTCTTACCAGAACACCGCGAGCTTGGCTTGCTTTCTTGAGCTCCTTACCACGAACAAGGCTCTGATACCATGTCAAGATTGTGGGAGAGAAGGAAGGAGTCTCACCTGTAGCTTTCTTGCTTGCACAATGGGGGAATACACACAAGGGTGGAGGCTGAAAACAGTTTTCCTCTTCTTAGTTGTGTAAGCCAAAAGAACTCTAGTACAAAGAAATAGAAGAACCCTATATATGGGTCTCAAACCAAACTCAACTAACTAAGGCGGCATACTAACTGAGCCACGAACTAGAGTAGATAAGGATAGCTATCATATAGCTATTATTCATGGGCGGTGTACTAACCGCGTTTGCAACTGACAAGTCGGTGGCATAAATACACAACGGTCACCCTGGCGTATCACGAGTGGAGCTCGATATCTCAACAAGGAGAGGCTGGTAAGCCAAAAATTCAGCTGGTAAAAGCAACACTGATAATAAAAGGAGTTAGGAAGGGCCTACCTATCTATTTGATTAAACTAAATAAGCTAGATCAAAATCAGGAATCTAGGGAATAACCTTCATGGTTAAAGGAATACGCAGACGTATTTCCTAAAGAGCTGATAGAACTTCCTCCTCAAAGGGACGTCGATCACGAAATCAAGCTGGCGCCAGGAGCTGCACCAGTCCCTCGCAAAGAGACCATATAGGATGTCCATCCTGGAAGCGATTGAGCTAAAGGAGCAACTCAAGCAACTATTAGACCAAGGCGACATCTGTCCTAGCAATTCGCCATGGGGAGCTCCAATGCTGTTCCAGAAGAAGAAAGATGGAACGCTTCGGCTATGCATTGACTACAAAGGGTTGAATCAATTGACCATTAAAAACAAATACCCCATTCTAAGAATAGATGAACTTCTTGACCGTCTTCAAGGTGTGAAGATCTTCTCTAAGATAGATATCAGGTCTGGATATTATCAGATAAGGATCAAGGAAGAAGATATCCCAAAGATGGAATTCAACACAAGGTATGGACACTTTGAATTCATGGTCATGTCATTCGGCCTGACAAATGCTCCTACTACCTTCAACAGGTTAATGCAGGATATCTTTAGGCCCTATCTTGATGACTTTGTACTCGTCCTCTTTGACAATACCCTAGTTTACTCCAAGCAAGAAAAAGATCATGAACCCCAGCTTCGCATTGTTCTTGAAACAATGAGAGCACACAAGCTTTATGCTAAGAAGAAGAAGTGTGCATTTTTCAAGCGACAGATTGAATATCTAGGATTCATTGTATCAGCGGAAGGAATTTCAATGGATCTGGCCAAGGTCAGAGACGTTCTGGAATGGCCAACACCAACTTCTGTCAAAGAAATACATAGTTTTCTTGGATTGATAGGATGGTACAGGGTCTTTATCAAAAACTATGCTTTGATTGCAGCATCTCTCACACTGATCTACTAAAGAAGCAAGTATCAATTGTATGGTCACCTGCTGAACAGACCAGCTTTGACAAACTAAACTAAAGCTTGGTATCAGCACCCATCCTGAAACTTCCTGATCTTAGTAAGGAGTTTGAAGTGATAACTGATGCTAGCGCACTTGCCTTAGTATGTGTGCTCTTACAAGAAGGTCATCTCATAGCATACTCTTCAAGGAAACTGAAGAGCCATGAAAGGAACTATGCTACCCACGATCGAGAGCTATTGGCTCTCATCCATGCTCTCAAACTTTGGAGACACTGCTTGTTGGATAACAAATTTGCCTTAGTGACGGACCACAAAAGTCTTAAATGGATTTTCACCCAGAATGAGCTCAATATGAGGCAATGTCGATGGATTGAAGTATTGGAAGAATATGACTTTGAAATCAAATACCGACCTGGAAAGGAGAATGTAGTTGCCAATGCACTCAGTCGCAAGGCATTTCTAAATTCTCTGATTTTGCAATATCCATTAACAACAAGATCTCTAGCCACAAAGGTATCCATGCCAAACAACCCAATTCTTGAGCTAGCTAGAGAAGAGGCATGTCATGACCCAACCTATCAGAAATTGCTAAGGGAGATCTCCATCAAAGATCAAGACCCGAAGCTAAAAACGAAGTATCAAGAATTCTCTATCAATAGTGGACTTGTCTACTTTAGGACAAGATTATGTATCTCGGTAAGCCAATCACTCAAGCAAAAGATACTTTGGGAAGCCCATGACTCCCCTTTCTCAGGACATCCTAGCTATGCCAAGACCCTTAATGCGGTCAGGAAGAGCTATTATTGGGATAGGCTCAAAGGTGACGTTCTCAAATATGTTACGGAATGTTTGTCCTGTCAACGCATTAAGGCCGAACATGTCAAAATGCCAAGGAAATTGCAACCACTGGACATTCCCCAAATGAAATGGTAATTCATTAGTATGGACTTTGTTGTTGGCTTGCCCCAAGTTCAGGGAGGATACAACTCCATTATGGTCGTGGTAGATATGCTCAACAAGGTTGCACATCTTATCCCTGTTAAGACAAACTATAAAGCCTCAGACATCGCAAGGTTATTCATCAAGGAAATATTCAAACTGCATGGGTTACCTAGAAGAATCATTAGTGATCGTGACTCTCTCTTCACCTCACACTTCTGGAGGGCTATCTTCAAGGCCATTGGGACTCAGCTCTGTTTCAGTACAGCTAACCATCCCCAAACCAATTATCAAACGGAACGAGTCAACCAAGTGATTGAAGATATGCTTAGGGCACACTATTGTCGCGAACCCAAAAAGTGGATTCAATATTTGCCAATGGTTGATTTTGCCTACAATGCTTCTTACCAACAAAGCATTCAGATGACCCCTTTTCAAGCATTGTATGGGCATGATTGTCCTAGTCCTTTGAGCTTTTCGGATCCAACTTTGTCGGTTGAAGCTTCAAAGCAAATGCTGGAAGACATGGATGACCAAATCAAATCAATAAGACAGGACCTCCAAGCCACCAAGGACAGACAAAAGGCTTACGCGGACTTGAAACGGCAAGACAGATCCTTCATTGAAGGTGATATGGTCTTCATTCGTGTACGTCCAAAGAAGAGTTCCCTATCATTGGGTGAATGCAAAAAGCTACGTCCAAGGTATTGTCGACCCTATAAGATTCTCAAGTGCCTAGGGCCAGATGCCTACAGACTTCAACTCCCTGAAAACCTAAAGGTTCATAATGTATTCCATGTCAGCCTATTGAAAAACTATGTGCCTAACCCTAGTCATGTGCTTGATGACCAACAAATTGTAATGCCTAGCCAAGGAGTCCTTGAGCTACGACCTGACAGAATCCTAGATGTTAGGGAGAGGCAATTGAGATCCAGGACCTTGAGAGAATACCTCATCCAGTGGAAAGATTATCTCGAAGAGGATGCCACATGGATGGATGAAAGTACTCTCAACTAACAATACCCCCAGATCTTCTCGAGATGAGGACATCTCGATTCCTCTAAGGGGGAGAGAATGTAATCTTTCTACAACAAAATATTATGACCCTAGATCCCGTGCAAAAGCAATTTTGAAGTAATCTCCCGCGACAGGAAACTCTGGCCTAAGTGCTCCATCCTTGTGTATTAACAATACCATCCCCCCCCCTCGGGTGTGCATATGAAACCGTGGCTCAAAACCGCAAACCACCATAGGACCCCCCCCGGCAAGAAAAAGGATAATGAATTATTTGTAATTTTTTTTATAAACTCCCTCTCCTTCACCCGTTGCATGGTGGGGAGAGAGAGAGTGTGTGTAGAAGCTTGTGGAGTGGCATGAGGGAGAAGAGCATGCAAACTGCCACCGGTGTGGCCACCCCCACACCCCCCCCCCCCACACCTTCACCCTTTAAAAACCCCCCCTCCCAAGCTTGAGTGGGCATCGTTAGGAGCTTCCCGTCGTCGATCTATTGTCGCCGCCATATAGTGCCATGCCGTTAGGCTACTGTCGCCGCCAACGCCATCATCATCATCATCATCCTCATCGTCATCCTCACCATCATCACTCCATTTATCCTCACCATCACGTCTTCAAACATCATCTCTAATCTTCCAGAAGCTTGAGAAGCTTCTATTGAAGCACCTCTAGACCAAGTTCACCCGCGGTGTTGGATTTCTTAGACCATGTTTCCCAAGGCCTATTTCCCATGCCGCGAGGGAGATATCAGGCAGTAAGCAATTCCACAAATCAAAAAAGGGGACCAAGGAGAGTTTGTTGAGTCAAAATTTACTTTGTCAATGGCTCATAAGCAAAAGTCAAGAGGAGCGCATGCAGGAGCTTCCACCCCAAGCACGAGGGTTGGCAATGCCCCGATATTAAATGCCCAGGTTCCGAAAAATATCCCTGCATGGAAAGGATGCATAAAGCATGCTTTAATTCACATAGGGAAACTTAAATGCATTGGAAAATTTATATACTCGTTCGATTTACAAAGTTCAGTTGCATGACGAGGTACTTGCATTTGCTTGCACTTCCATGGTCAAGGGTAGTCGCATTTTTGAACGTATGATGCATAAGTTAAAAGATTAAATTGTGCAAAGGTGTCCTTGTTGCATGATGGAACCTAGAACAGGCCGGCACTGGCTCGTGCACTAGCCGGATCTCTATCTCACGCGGTCAACAACCCCACGGCCTCACGGCCAGGAGCGTTGATGACACATACATTGCCTTCCTAGACATCTTGCGTTTGTATTACGTCATTTGTAGTCCGCTCTTCTCTCACCCACTACTCCTCAAAGGGAGTCCCTTACACATTGCCTAATGGCACGAAGCACATACATAGGGGGTCCTCCAACGGCTAAATGCCGCCACCCCTTTGCGACTCTCCTATACCTTGGGGATTGGCCCCTCGGTATGTCGCTCAACATATAAACATTTCGTACAAGATCCACTTAAGGTACCATTTAATCGTATACAGGAATGTACCATTGTCCTTACTTCTCTTTCCCCTAGACCCCACGACCAGCCTATGGCTTAGGGTGTCCTATCTCTCACTCAACGAGGGTCAAGGTCCTAATGAAAGCAATTGCTGTGCATCCAAGATTTCTGATACCTTTAAATATTTCCATGATTTATGCATATTGTGGATGCTAAGTGCTCAAACAATTGTAAAATCAATATTGTGCACATGTGAAAAACATCATTTCAATGATTTTCAACTACCGTTCTTATGCGGCGTTGCACGAACCTAGCACCGAGGAAACCCTCGTGCTACTAGGCTCTTATTTTTTCACCGACCTATATGGCATGCGAACAAAAACTCAGCAATCTTTTCATCATTTTACTCCACATTGAGACACATTTTAACCACTCTACCCTCCCATTGATCAAATGTTGCATTGTTGTATAAATTTATAAGGCATTTTGCCATCATTTTATGTGTAAAGAGCGGCAAAAACACACTAGAACAAGAAGGTGGGGTTGAAGTGAGGCAAATCCTCATGCTTCAAGCCCCACAAACATTCACAAACATTGTTCTTAATTTTCATTAATTTTCCGCACTCAAAATGCATTTTTTCCCTATTTTTTAGTGGTTTTCCTCTATTCCCCTTGTATTTTCCCTTATTTTCTGCATTATTTTATTACTAAAAATTCAAAATAGGTTATGGGCTGTGGCCCTTAGTTCCTTCTTGCAACAAAAATGAAAATTTAGTTGGTGTTCCTATTTATTCTTCCATTTTTATGCCCAAAAACATCATTTTCCCTTGATTTTCCATATTTTACGTGTTTTAGTACATTATTTTGAGTCACAAGATGCGTGTTTTTCTGATTTTCTGATTATGATCAACAAGTACTCGTGGAAAACAGCAACATAAACAATTTTTAGCCCACATGAACAACATTTTATTAATCAAAAGCTACGAAATCTCAAATTTCCTTTGAAAAAACTGAATTACCACTTATTTGCGTGTTTCGGGTTTCATGTCCATGGCTGCAAATCTGAAAATCAGCAACACTTCATGCTCATAACGATCACAAGTCACCATTTTCAGCCAGTGGAGCAATCCGATCGATGGCGGACAAGCCTCCACCATTCTTTCTTCTTCTTTTCTCTTCCCACATGAATCTGCCTTTAGAGGAGAGAGAGGGAGGAGAGAGAAAGATTGATTTTCTCTCTCCCTCTAAAGGCTGCCATTTCTTGCGTGGACCGGAGCGATACGGAGCATAGGATGAATGTAGTTCCCTGCTGTGATTACTTCCATGGCTTACTTTCAAGCCACCATCACGATTTTGGGGGGGGGGGGGGGGGGGTTTTCCACGGCAGCTTTGATCAGCCGTCGCCTTTGACATTGGATATTTTTCCCTTGATATTCATAATTTTAGCTATTTTTAATTAATTCCCGGCACTAAAATTCCGCTCTCATTGGCGACCACGGGATAGGGCGACTCTGCCCGTCGAATCCACGAACATATCTGCACATAAAACAACCAAAGAAGCATCAAACTGATACAAAACAAATATATGCTAAAACTCAGCACAATGCTCCCCCTACCCCCTGACAGAACCAAGGCATGACATCCACAAGGAGTAGGCCTAGCATCATTGAATAGAAGATCCGAAGCGAGTCACTAACCAACTGCTCCAACACAACCAAACTAAAAAAAACCTATCAAAGAGGTTGCCCTAAGTGGTAGTCTGAACTACTTACCAACAAAAGACAACACAACTAGGAGCTCCTACAAGGCGAGGACTCCTATAGCCTGATCAAGGTGTATTTCCTTTCAGTACATTTCTTCTTTTAGGGTTTTTATTTTATTAACATACTTGGGCATGTAAAAAGGAGGGAGCTGAGCGTAGTGACCCAAGGAGAATAGGGCATTGGCCTCAGGACCTGTCTTGGCACCCAAGAACCTACCAAGCCCTCGCAAGGCGACACTTAATCCTTTTCTAACGCTCACTTTTATTTTCGCTCCAATCTTCCTTGTTTTGTCTTTTTTTTTCCCAACAAGAAGCCACCCCTAGGAAGACAAGGTATCAGCCCCGGGTCTGACTCATCCCCAGGAACCTACCAGGCCTTTGCAAGGCGATGATCAACTGCCTATACATTTTCATTTCTTTTCTTTTCTTTGATAGGGGTTAGAACCCCTTTTTACACACCTTCGTATTTAGATTCATCTTTTAGGATGTACAGGGTTTCTTGGCAACATCATTATTATCTTCTGGCAGGCTTCTCTAACTGCCTCACTACTAACAAGAACTCCTAGAACGGCTGCCTAGCAGGGTAGCAGAACAGGGCCACTAGGACTTCCTTCTAAAACAGGTCTTTCGATGCCTGATAATGTCTTTACAGGAGGCAATGACTATTACGACCTCCCTCAAACATACTTAGCCTAAACCTGGGACTTCATGCCTTGGTTGCCGGTCCCCAACAAAAATGTATCCCCTTGACAAGTACAAATACACATATAAAAGGAAAGAAAGGTACTCGTAAAGGAGAGGTATCACCTGGATTGGCCACAAGAGGCTTCCATCGCAGCAAAGGCTCCTCCGGGCTCCACTAAATTCCACGAATCACAAAACCTGTCCAGCACAACACTTAAAACAAAAACCCAATTAAATGCACCCGCACTAGACAGGGAAATGGCCCTCTTGGCCTAATGAAATAAAACACTTCACTACAAAACTGAATCGGCCCTCTTGGCCTAATGAAATCAAACAATACTACGCATAACATCCTCCTGGAAGCAACTATGATAGACATCAAAGCATACCATTCCCAGGGGAACAGAGGCTCGTAGCCCTAAACTAGGTGCATTACATTATGACCCATCCCTCCTGCGTATATCGCAAGAGGTGTTCGTATCACGTGTCATCTAATCAGTCTGTGGGTCCAAGATAATAAAGGCAGATGAGTCTCGCCTACCCTCTGCATCACCCAGATCAACCAAAGAGGGCATGTTCAGAAAGCATACCCCACAAACGACCAGGTCTTGTCTCACCATCAATAGATATATCGGGACAAGGGCCACAATTAAAGAAGAGGTCTTCTTCATACGCAAAATTAGCCAATGAATCGGCAAACTGATTCCAATTTTGTGGAATCAGCTGAAAAGACACTCTATCAAATTCGTCTAGCAGGGCTATGGCAGTATGATGATACATGCAAAGGATGGGGTTTCGTACCATGTACGTCCCATTGAGTTGATTTGAAACCAACTGAGAGTCCCCTTTCACCAATAACTGGTGGATACCACCCTTCTTTGCAATGTTCAAACCCATAATCAGGGCTTTGTATTCTGCCATATTATTGGTAAAATTCACCCCGAGATAAGCAGCTAACTTCATGACAATGCGTCGTCGGGGGTCTCGGATGACAACTCCTACACTTCCTTTTTTGCATGCACCCCTGGACGCCCCATCAAAGTACAAGGTGTACGTCCATAAAGGGTTTACATATCCCGCCATCTTGAACTCTACTCGTAATTATGGTAATCAAAATTCAGCATACTCAACAGGTGGACTGTAGGCTCCATCCCTCCATCCTCATTGAATTCAATAGGGATGCTCGTCAAAATTTGTAGGCAGTGATGGCAGAAGACCTTGATCTCCCAAATAAATGTCCCGCCTTCTTGCTCAGTCACCTTATATCCTTTGCTCCACCAAATGAGCTTTCCCTGATGATACCTCTGTTCTAAATATGGGTGTTCTAAATAAGGGATCAGACGACCCATCAACCTCTATCACGATTTCCTTGCAGATATTTGATCGATCTCGCCTAGTCCTGCAAGGCAGTCATAGTATTAGTGCAATCAGAAATAATAAGATTTAATCTTATTAAGATTAACCTTATTTTTAAATTCTATCCCCTCAAGGTCAGCTAACAAGACTGTGGATTTATTCTTTCCTATTCTAACGATCCTATAGGGCCCATCCCATTTGGGCTCTAGCTTGCCTGGAAATAATTCACGTCGTGCGTCATAATACAGAACAAGCTGTCCTTTCTTGAAGGTGCATTTCTTGGCTTTGAGGTGGTGTAACTGCTTCATTCGGCGCTTCGCCACTTCTTAGTGCAATAAGCTCTGTAGCTTAAGCTCATCTAAATGTGCCAGTGTCGTCAAGCACTCAAAAAGTGCGTCTTCATCACTCAAAGAATGATTGATGGCAAACTGAATAGTCGACAACTCAATCTCTAAAGGCAAGACACACTCCTCCCCATATACTAACTTGAACGGGGTATGGCCAGTGGCTCGTTTGAAAGTCGTATTATAGGCCCACACTGCCACGTATAACTTTTATCCCAATCCCGTTTCTTTTCCGACACAATTTTGGACAAGATGCTCACAAGCTACTTGTTGGTGCTTTCAACTTGCCCATTGGCTTGCGGGCTATATGGGATTGTCTTGTTATGCTTGATTTGCCAAGTCTCTATTAAGATTTTGATCACCTTATTCAGGAAATGGGTTCCGCGGTCCGACACCAATTCTTTCGGCGGACCAAAATGGCATATTATCTGGTCTAAAAGGAAACTAGCAGTTTCTTTAGCATCATCTTTCTTTGTTGCACGTGCTTCTGACCACTTTGTGAAGTAGTCAGTTGCTACAATGATGTACCTCTTTTGCGCAGTCGACGATGGAGTAATAGGACCCATAAAGTCTATTCCCCACTTCTCGAATGGAAGTATCGCCATAATAGGGGTGAGTGGTCGTTTCCTATTCTCTCGACTATCATGTCGTTGACAAATATCACATCTCTTAACATACGCAAACGCATCTTGGAAGATGGCAGGCCATCAATGACCTGCTCTTAAAGCCTTTTGTGCTGTAAGCCGTCCAGCAAAATGGCCTCCGCAAGCAGAATCATGGCACTCTTCCAAAATGAATGGCACCTCGTCAGGCATCACACATCGGCGATAGATGCCATCAACCCCTTGCCAATATAATGTACCTACGATCAAGGCAAACTTTAACGCTTGCTGCTTAATTTTCCTTCTCTCAGCTTTAGATAATTCGGATCCCGCCTCTCCCGTCGATAAATAATGTGTTATTGCAGCGTACCAGGAGGGAATAGATGCCGTATCTATTTTAAATACCAACTCCATGTCACTACCTTCAGCCACAGATTCTTTCGGCTCCCCAAAGTCCACAAGACATTCCACAATGCCTTGCAACCTTGGTGGCTTACTACAGATTTCATAATCAAATTCCTGCAAAGTGATTAACCACTTCGCTAGACTATCAGGCGACTGTAGCTTATTCATCAATAATCGAAGTCCCTCTGCCTTTGTATAAAGCACGACTTTCTCATAGAGAATATAATGCCTGAATTTCTTGGTCCCAAAGACCATCGCTAGACACAACTTCTCCATGTAGGTATAATTGATTTCAGATACCCCCAGCTTCTGGCTAGCAAAAGCAATCGGGTGGTACCACTTCTCTTCCCAAATTTGGGCTAAACAACAGGCTGATACTATACATGGTGGCTGCCAAAAATATATAGAATACCTCACCTCTTTTAGGTGCTTTTAAAACGGGCGCTCTTGCTAGCTCCTGTTTCACATCCTCAAATGCTACCTTACAAGGGTCACCCCATTCAAACAAACAGCTAAAGGACAATAAATTTGTAAGCGGCAACGTTCTTTCTACCAAGGTGTTTATGAATCTACGGTAATAACCAACCGAAGACAGAAAGCTATGAACTTCTTTCGGAGTGCGTGGTGGACCCATGGCAACTATAACTTTGACCTTCTCGGGGTCTGTCGCAATTCCTACCGAACTGACCACATGACCCAGCAATAGCCCATAAGGTACTCCAAAAACACACTTCTGTGGGTTTAGGGCGATGCAAAATTTTCTACAGCGCTCAAAGCATTTTCTTAAAATGATCAGCTGCCTTCCTCTCACGGTGGCGGCCCCTAAGTCATCAATAAACACCTTCAACTCTTCAGGGGATATGTCACCGAATGTCTTATCTGCTGTTCGTTGCCACAAACCAGGCGCATTGCATAAACCAAAGGCCATCACATGGTACGCAAAAGTACCAAATACAGTAATAAAAGTTGTTTTTAACTTGTCCTCTTCTGCAATTGCCATCTGGTTGTATCCTGCAAAGCAATCCATAAACGAATATATTTCCCTACCCGCTAATTGATCCAAAATCTGGTCAATAAATGGCAACGAGTAGTAGTCCTTAAATGTCTGCTTATTCATGTCAAGATTGTGGGAGAGAAGGAAGGAGTCTCACTTGTAGCTTTCTTGCTTGCACAATGGGGGAATACACACAAAGGTGGAGGCTGAAAACAGTTTTCCTCTTCTTAGTTGTGTAAGCCAAAAAGAACTCTCATACAAAGAAATAGAAGAACCCTATATATGGGTCTCAAACCAAACTCAACTAACTAAGGCGGCATACTAACTGAGCCACGAACTAGAGTAGATAAGGATAGCTATCATGTAGCTATTATTCATGGGCGGTGTACCAACCGCGTCTGCAACTGACAAGTTGGTGACATAAATACACAACGGTCACCCTGGCGTATCATGAGTGGAGCTCGATATCTCAACAATTCAACTCTCTAAAGTCTACACATAATTGGATTTGATTATTCTTCTTCTTTCTGATCACAACTGGCGAACACCATTCCATGTGTTGCACAGGAAAAATCAAACCTGCTTTCCGAAGCTTCTGTAACTCTTCAAACAGCCCGTCCCTCAGTTCGAAAGGCATACGCCTTACTTTCTGTCATATAGGACGACTGCCCTCTTTCAACGGAATTGTATGAACAACAAGACTAGGAGGAAATCCTCTCAGCTCATCATAACTCCAGGCAAAGATATCACGGAATTCTTGAATCAAGGCCACATAGTCCTCCCTTTCTGTTGTGCTGAGCATAGAACCTAATTTGATTGGCCGTGAATCATCAGGCGTACCAAGGTCTAGCTCGATAACATCTGTATCTCTTATACGATCTTGGCCCTCTATCGGCTCATTCAAAGTGATCTGATAGATGTCTTCCGTGGTAGATCCCTCTTTGGACTCATCACTCGATGATGTCTCACTGGCCGATGAATCTTCTAATGTCTCCAATTCTGTAGAAGGTAGAGGAGCTCTCTCACTCTGCGGGGACTCAGGATAAGCATCAACCACCACATGCTGGGCACCTTTGCCGAATATTAGTCGACCGGCGGGTATATCTACTTGGCAGTCCGCTTGCAAGATCCAAGGTCGTCCGAGTAATACTTGGTAACTTGGACGCCCTGCAAAACGAATCACCCTAAAGTCCAACAGGCATTCTACATTTGCAACAGTGACATGGACCTTAGCAATGCAGCCTTCCGGCTGCCTCAAACTATCATCTGCCATTCTGAGAATTGTGGAGATATCTTTCTGGATCGCAAGACCCAACCTTTCCATCAGTTCAGAACTCATAATGTTAACAGATAATCCTGTGTCGACAATGGCATAATCTACTAATATCCCATCGACATAGGTTGCAACCCTTGGGCAATGCTTCTTAGCATGCTCGAACCGGTCATCACCAACTCGCGCAATACCCAAAGGTTCTACGATATACCCGATATGTAGGATTTTTCTAAATTCCTTGCGTACTCCTGGGGAAAGCTTAATAAGCTGTAAGAGATTCACATCCGGCTTGACTTCGCATAGAGAGCTCGCCAAATCGAACTCATGATAGTTTGATAGAGCTCGCTTTTCATGCTAAACCATCCGCTCTTTAGGTCGCTGAACCGGCTTTATTGCCTCTTTCTTAACTTTCACCTTCTTCTTTGGTGGTTCCTTATCGACTTTACTCTCTACAGGCTTCAAAGGTCCCCCTTCCATGGCAGGATCCAAAACTTGCGTTCCTTTGTCGCCTTGTTTAGGGTTTCCGTCGACAGGCTTATCCTTGTCGGCTTCTCTACCCTTTTGACCTCTTGTAAGAACAGCTCGCAGATTAGAGGTTTCAGCATCATTAACGTGTACAGCCTCAATCAAACTAACCCCACTACCACTGGGTAGCTCCTCCACTGTAGTCTTTGGTCGTTGAAGTATTTGTTTAGGCCCGTCTTCTCACTGGGAATCATTTCCTTGGGCATGATGATTAACAAGCCCTGGCTGCCGACTACCACGCTGGAGGGAACTAATCTTACTCCAGCAAGTAGCTGCTAAATGGCCGGATTTTCCACAGATGTCGCACTTAACATTTGGGCAATTTCTTGGATAGTGTTGCCCACCATACCATTTGCAACTAAACCTCGAAGGTGCACCCTCATCTGGGTATCTACTTCCTATCAAATTTTGTTGTTTTTTAAGGAAGTTGACATCAACGGCTATTTGCCGATACTGCTCCGTAATCATGTCGGTATAATGCTTCATCATGTCCTTAACCTCGCCAAGAACATTGGAAGCACTCGACTCATAGCCTTGGTCATTACCATGCCGTTCCATTGGCCTAACTATTCGATTAGGCACTGGTTATTGAGCCACAGGCATGGTATTAGAATTGACCGCCTGGCCTCTACCATTTGGAGCCATTTGACTGCCCGTAGGCATCGACATGCTAGGGGGAGCTGGTAATAAAGGGACATTCTACATCATGTTCCCTCTCCCATTAGGGTTAGCCATCGCTATCCCTTGGCCACTACTGCCATTGGCCATCGCCACATTGTTTCCCAATACTAAACCCATATTCGAATTTCCTCGAGAAGCATAGGCTGCTTGTAGTCGGGATTCCACCTCTTGTGCTCGTGTAATGGCAGTATCTATATCCCCCAAGGGGACACTACTCAACTACAATTGGATATTAAAGTCCAAACCATGTAGGAAATATTGCAATTGGGCAGCTGCGGGGATAGGAATAGAGGTGTCCAACTTACGGAAAACCTCTTTTATTTTCTTCACATAAGCACGAATATCCTCGTGTGGTTCTTGGTGGGTCACGTTGAGTACACGCAACCAATATTGCCCACCCCTTTCAGGGGCAAACTCCCTTCGAAAAGCTCCATAAAATGAATCAATATTCAATATGGTTCCGGCTTCTAAACCATGATACCATATAGCGGCTTTTCCTTTGAGAGTCATATTGAAGAACATCATTAAATGTCCTTCTTCTTGGATGTGACAGTTAAACATCAGCTTTTGAAACTCCCTAATGTGGAGTTCTGCATCTTCCTCAACTAGCCCATTAAAAATGGGTAGTGGGTAACCTAGAGCCGGCAAATCCGTCGTTCCTGTTGGAATTGCAATAGGCTGCGCCATGACGAGGATTGGATTTGCACTAGGAATAAGGGACGATGTGGTTACACCTCCCGCACTTGATGTAGACTGGCTTATGGAAGAATGGGAGCATTAAAGCTTCCACCTTCTCCTAACTTACTGCTTGTGGCACCAAGACCACTAGATCCACTCCGTCGTAAGGATTCAGCACCGCTACGCTTAGGGGAATATCTCCTAAAAATTTCAGCACGTCGCCTAGCTCTTTCGTCTCTCTCTTGCTTTTGGATTTCTGCTAGATGATGCTTATCGATAAATAACGGATCAATACCAATATCCTTTGGCATAAACTGCTAGTTGGTCCCTAGACAACCAGGATTCGAGGACTGCCACTTTCAAACAGCTCCCGGGTGGCAGACGCACCACTGATGGAACCTAGAACGGGCCGGCACTGGCTCGTGCACTAGCCGGACCTCTATCTCACGCGCTCAACAACCCCACGGCCTCGCGGACAGGAGCATTGATGACACATACATTGCCTTCCTAGACATCTTGCATTTGTATTACGTCGTTTGTAGTCCGCTCTTCTCTCACCCACTACTTCTCAGAGGGATTCCCTTACACATTGCCTAATGGCACGAAGCACAGACATAGGGGGTCCTCTAATGGCTGAATGCTGCCACCCCTCTGCAACTCTCCTACACCTTAGGGATTGGCCCCTCGGTGCGTCGCTCAACATATAAACATTTCATACAAAATCCACTCAAGGTACCATTTAATCGTATACAGGAATGTACCATTGTCCTTACTTCTCTTTCCCCTAGACCCCACGACTAGCCTATGGCTTAGGGTGTCCTGTCTCTCACTCAACGAGGGTCAAGGTCCTAATGAAAGCAATTGCTGCGCATCCAAGATTTCTGATACCTTTAAATATTTCCATGATTTATGCATATTGTGGATACTAAGTGCTCAAACAATTGTAAAATCAATATTGTGCACATGTGGAAAACATCCTTTCAATGATTTTCAACTACCGTTCTTATGCGACGTTGCAAGAACCTAGCACCAAGGAAACCCTCGTGCTACTAGGCTCTTATTTTTTCACCGACCTATATGGCATGCAAACAAAAACCCAGCAATCTTTTCATCATTTTACTCCACATTGAGACACATTTTAACCACTCTACCCTCCCATCGATCAAATGTTGCATTGTTGTAAAAATTTATAAGGCATTTTGCCATCATTTTATGTGTAAAGAGCGGCAAAAACACACTAGAACAAGAAGGCGGGGTTGAAGTGAGGCAAATCCTCATGCTTGAATCCCCACAAACATTCACAAACATTGTTCTTAATTTTCATTAATTTTTCGCACTCAAAATGCATTTTTCCCCTATTTTTTAGTGGTATTCCTCTATTTCCCTTGTATTTTCCCTTATTTTCTGCATTATTTTATTATTGAAAATTCAAAATAGGTTATGGGCTGTGGCCCTTAGTTCCTTTTTGCAAAAAAAATGAAAATGTAGTTGGTGTTCCTATTTATTCTTCCATTTTTATGCCCAAAAATATCAAATTTCCTTGATTTTCCATATTTTACGTGTTTTAGTGTATTATTTTGAGTCACAAGATGCGTGTTTTTCTGATTTTCTGATTATGATCAACAAGTACTCACGGAAAACAGCAACATTAACAATTTTTAGCCCACATGAACAACATTTTATTAATCAAAAGCTATGAAATCTCAAATTTCCTTTGAAAAAATTGAATTATCGCTTATTTGCGTGTTTAAGGTTTCATGTCCAAGGCTGCAAATCTGAAAATCGGCAGCACTTCATGCTCATGACGATCACAAGTCACCATTTCCAGCCCTGGAGCAATCCGATCGATGCCGGACAAGCCTCCACCATTCTTTCTTCTTCTTTTCTCTTCCCACATGAACCTGCCTTTAGAGGAGAGAGAGGGAGGAGAGAGAAAGATTGATTTTCTCTCTCCCTCTACAGGCCGCCATTTCTTGCATGGACCGGAGCGATACGGAGCATAGGATGAATGTAGTTCCCTGCTGTGATTACTTCCATGGCTTACTTTCAAGCCACCATCACGATTTGGGGGGGGGGGAGGGCCGTTTTTTCTGCGGCAGCTCTGATCAGCCGCCACCTTTGACATTGGATATTTTTCCCTTGATATTCATAATTTTTAGCTATTTTTAAGCAATTCCCGGCACCAAAATTCTGCTCTCATTGCATCACGCAAAGGATAGGACATATAACACATAATGCACTTATGTAATACATTCCTGGTTGTGACTCGTGTATAAGATAATTGTAGACGGTCATTAAATGATGACTAAATAGTTGTAATGAAAGAAAAAGGTTTATGGTCTTTGACAAAAAAAACATATGGTACACAATTCGCATGAGATGAAAGTTACACTTAGGGTTGAGTTAAGCAACAAAGGAAGAATTAAATCAATGGTGTATTTATTGGCATCTGGTCATGAAGGATGGCGCATCCATGCATGGAGTTCTTTTATCAAAGTTCCAATTCGGGAAAGGATGCATCTTCATTAAAATACTAAAGCTTGAATTCTATGCATAAACGTAGGGTTTATAAGAAATAGCTCTGAATGTCAATCAATATCGTATAGGGCAAGGAAAAGAAAGATCATTGTAGATCCTGTAGTTGCATAAAGGCGAAAGGCCTATGGTCTTGATATTGCATATTCACATGGAATGATACATCACGCACATCTTGCAGTTACTTTCATCTTTTAAGGAAGGTACTTGCAAATTTTAGAGGTAAGTATTTGCATCTCTAAAGGAAGGATCATCTTTATTCGTAAGATAGTTAGATCAATTAAGTAAATCGCATGTAAATGAGTAACTCACATGAGATTCATAAAGGCGTGAATAGTTAGTGCACGATGATCACCTCAATGTGCTAGCTAGGGTTAAGCTATGATAAAATTCTGCTTAGTATCGCACTTAGGATGCTGATTTAATATTTTTGATCTTAAAAGTCCTACCCACATTCACGAAATGTTAGGATTATCTAAACGCCCGTGTAAGAATGATCTAGGGTGCTCACCCTAAGGATCAGATGACCAAATGATGCACTTTCGCAATGAATTTAGGGGCCCTAGGGCCAAAACATTATCAGCCTAGAAGGGTTAGGGTTTTGTACTGGGTCAATAGGACTCCCGAACCCTATATCTTGATCAATAAATACCGTATGATGAGAGATATAACCCTCAAGCTAGGTACCAACACCTATCTCGGGCAACAAGCTGGCAAGATCTTATGCTCTTGCATCTAAATCACAAGACAGTACTGCTACACCTTAGACCAAGTTTCGTGAGTTCTAACTACAAGTCTAATTCTCTAGGGATTGAGTAGTCATCCTGCTACAACACTCTTCCTTGGAGACCAATTTGTCAAGCTAGAGTAGTTGTGAATTGCCAAGGAAGCAATTGACCAACCAAGTTAGGACGACGGGATTGTCCTCGACTATAATATAAGGAAATCTAAGGTAGTGACAATTTTGGGTCAATAGGGTATAAACCCTAACCCAAGGAAAAAGGGTAAACAAGCAACCGAGCTTGCTAAACCTTTGGGATCTTACCAAGTCGCGAAAGATCCAGAATCGAATGCTGGAAGTATTCGGGGAGAAGGAATCACACCTTAGCAATTGGCCGTACGAACGACCACAAGAATGCTCATGATTGTAGACTTAGGTGCACCGTTTGTACTTCTTTACTCAAGAAACTAATTGAGGAAAACAACTAATGCTTCAGGTTAAAAGCTTGGAGGGAGATGTAGTATCAGTTACTTTCGACTGTCTGCTTGACCCTATCCAAGGGGGTTGTTTGCCGCACCGGGTACGTGGACCGAACCCGCCATGAGAGGTCTCTTCGTGGGTGCTGCTTGGAGCAGGAGGACGCTTGGGTGCCAGGGGAGGCTCTGGCCGTAAATTCCTTGCCTCCGGATCCTGTACAAGAGGCCGACGTGACTCGAGGCCCGTATACTAGTCAACGAGCAGAACTTGGAATAGCGATCCCCCTAAGGATTGTTGGGATAGCCTTCGGGCAGGATATTTGATGTATTTCAAAGATTATGATAAATAAAGATCAAATGTTGAAAAAGGAACTTGCTTGACATTGTTTTTCTGTGTCAGTGCTTAAGTTACGTGAAGGAACCAGTGTTTAATTGGTTAATTAAGGAATCTATTTTTACCTGTCAAACTAAATGTGCTAGGTAATTACATAACTAAGTAACCCGAGGAAAGTGCGATGTACGTGACTTTGGGTCCATCCTACGGAAGGGTGGTCCCGGTTAGCGGGGAACTTTTCTCGAAGGAATTAATAGTGAAGTAGCAACGACTTAGAATCAATAGAGTTAGAGTCCCGATTTATGCTGTTTTAGGGGAATGGAATGGGACTATGCCCTACGAGTAGAGAGGTCGAGCTTCGCATCCCTCTCGTTTTCCATTCTCCTTGAACCAAGTACAGTATAAATCCGCTTCGACCCTGATGTTTACGCGCAAAGTGGTTCGTTTGGGGCTCGATGCTAGGTACTTCCTAGAAACTTGACTATTAGAAAAACCCTGATTCAGGTCGGTCCTAAGTGGGAACGGCCAGATGCTTCCACATTGTGGCAGACTCGGGAAGGCCTTGATCGCAAACCCCATGACATTCCTTGTAAATGCCAGGTGGCGCTTTCTAGACTCTCTTCCCGATGGGCTGCTAAGACGTGTCCTACAAGTGAACAGGGAGACACGTTACACTTTCCCTCTCTTCCAACATGGCATCAGAGCTTGAACGCCTAAAGCTTGAAGGCTTGGTAGTGGCCATTTGACATCAAGACATCAAATTTGAAGAAAATGTCATCAATAAATGAGACTATGCCTACAACCCATTTTTTTGCAGAAGCTATATCTTGCTACAAAAATGGTTTTTGGAGAAATGGCTCGCGATTCCTGACCATTTTAACATGTCTACAACTTTGCAGAATAAAGTTTTTTCAAATTCCTCAAAAGTTTTGAGATATTCAGCACAAACCTGATGACAAAAAAAAGAGCCTACATGATGTATTACATGTACCTATAATAACCAGGATTCTTTTGTTAGTTGGACAGATGGCAGAATAGAATCTGCGAGTGAGATTCAATAGAGATGCATGCTTTGTTGAAGAATATGGTAATGGCTGTAAATTGATTGCTAGAGGCCAAAGAGATGGTAGAATGTTTACTCTTGATGCGTCAATTCTAGAATTGAAAGCAGCCATGTTTGCACATGATGATGGTGCTATACCGGATGTTGAGATATAGCATAAGCGGATTGGCCATGTGAATGTACAAAAGCTGAAATCTATGCAATAGAAGGAGATTGTGCTTGGACTGCCTAAGTTCAAGTATCATGACTTTGGACATGTATGTGATGCATGTCAGTTTGGAAAGCTAGCACGATTTCCATTTATGAGACATGTAGGGAATAGCTCATGACCCTTGCAGTTGGTACATTTAGATGTATGGGGTCTATCTCATAATGCTTCGTTTGGTGGTGCTTGTTACTATGTATCCTTTATTGATTATTTCAACATGTATACTTGGCTTTACATACTGAAACATAAGGATGATGTATTTGATGCATTCAAGGACTTCAAGAAGCATGTTGAAAATGAGTTGAGCTGTAAAATTTCATGTCTTAGATTAGATGGAGGTGGAGAATATATCTCTAATTACTATGACATGTACCTTGCTAAACATGGGATGAGAAGACAATTAACTTGCAACTATACATTGTAGCAAAATGGTGTAGCAGAAAGGAAAAATAGGGTATTGGTGGAATTAGCAAGAGCTATGCTGAATGAGAAGAGTTTGCCAAATGGTTATTGGGCTGCAGTAGTAGTGATTGATGTCTATGTGCTGAATAGAACTCTTACAGTAGGGATTCATGATATAACTCCATATGAGAGGTTGTATGGTCATAAGACTGACATTTCACACTTGAAGGTATTTGGCAGCATTGCATATGTGCATGTTCCTGATGAAAAGAGGAAGAAATTGGATCCTAAAGCTGTTAAGAGTGTGTTCCTTGGTTCAATACATGTGCTTTGTTCCCAAGTATGTGTATGAGACATACATATATCTGACCACTTGTACTTATCCAATTTAGAGCTCGGATAGCTCCAACAACAACCAGTAAATTTCTACTCTATTTTGTAGCAAATTTAGCATACAAAAGAGCTCCACCTAATGTTGTAGGATTGTGTTAATTGTGATGGTCACAACCCAAAGTCTTATATGGATGCACATATTTAGGAGCCATCAAAGCCCTATAAGGTAGGTATTTTGTGTTTTGGATGATTGGATGAGCACATAACACATGATTAAGTGTTATAATATAATATATAACAGAGAACAAGAATAGTAGAAACAATCTTATATACATTTTGCATATCAATATCATTGGATTCTAAGTGAAATCTATTACAATTAAAGCATGTATCATCAAAATGCACTTACATGGAATGTGAAATGTAGCATTGGCTTCTAAGTAGTTGGAGTTCTAGAAAATGATCAAGAATAGTAAGATTAAACTACATGGTGCATCACTAAAGAAGTACTAGGGTATCCATACTTTAAGATTCTTGATCTTACACATATATTATCGATCTATGCACAAAAATATGAGAGAGAGAGAGAGAGAGAGAGAGAGAGAGAGAGAGAGAGAGAGAGAGAGAGAGAGAGAGAGAGAGAGAGAGAGAGAGAGAGAGAGAGAGAGAGAGAGAGAGAGAGAGAGAGAGAGAGAGAGAATATAGGGCTTCGACACATTGATGAGGTGGTGTTTGACAATCGCCCATCTATTAGCAGTGGGGCATTGATTCACCATGTCTTAAGATCTACATCTACATTGCAAGCTCCTTCGTTTTGCTGGCAGTGGCGGTAGGACCCATTTGGGCGATATCTCTCACTCTTTATAGTTTACGATTAGTCTTGTCCTTATACAAAGAGCTCTCTCTCTCTCTCTCTCTCTCTCTCTCTCTCTCTCTCTCTCTCCCCTACACGACAAGATAATCCCAAAATAAAAAGAAATCAATTATTTTTAAAAACCCCATATTTAGCTACAATATATAGATACTACCTATTATTTTAAGATCCACTAGACCAATTACTAAACCTAACACAAACCTACATGGCACGCTTCCAAGAATGTCTTAGAAAACTATACTATTTATAGTCCACTCTCTCTCAACTGTACAAGATTTTGTTTTCCTCTCTCTTCCTTGAGCATGCATTAAAGGACCATTAGAGACTCCAAACCCCCTCACTCTCATAGTTCATCCTCCTTAGTGCGTTGAATTTGTAACATAAGACCATTCACTCCACTATTTACTATGATATCAAAGGATCCCTACATTCTTGCAAACTTGCAGTGCCACTCCCAAACTTGCTTCCTTTGCCTCACCTATTCTCTCCAACCAACTCTTATTGTCCTGCAAGCTTTGGCTCTTTATCCTTTATTCATTATCCTCTTTCTCTCTATGTGTTTTTGTGTGCAAGGTGGCTATGTTGGAGGGATTGGACAACGTGTGTTTACTATAGAGTAGTAGAGAACACAAAAAAAGAGGCATCAAAAGGAGAAGCGCAAAGCGGAAAAAGGGAAAAGGTGCCTCACAAGAGAATAGATCTAGAAAAAATCTAAAATCATGGGAACAATCACCAGGAGTCCAAGGTGCAACCATGAAAGCTACAAAACATGCAAAAGAAAGAAGGTGCACCTTTAAATATAAAGGCGTAGCCAAAATCTTTGTAAAAGAGCACTAGGATCCCTCCTATGCAAATTGTAACCATGGAGGACTCTAAGCTAGAAGTTAGGGCAAAGGGAAAAAGGGCGGAGAGCAACCGACTGAAAGAGCAGTGTCAACTGTATTCATCAGCAGAATTCAGAACGAGGAACTATACAAGGCTTTGGCGAGCAACTCAAGCTTGCAGTGAGACGTGCTAGTCAGGGTCTTTGAGAAGGCCATCTGAGTTGACAATTAGCTGAAGGAGCAGAGCTCCAGAAGCACGAACCTAGAGGAGACCAACTCTCGAAGCTCAGAGAGAGAGTCAGCCTCGAGTGAGTGATCAACACCATCATCCCAGGATAAGGGGAAAACCACCGAAACAAATCAAGACTTGGCTGACGTTAGAATGGAACTAGCCAAGTTGCAAGATATGTTGAGACAACCAACGCGCCCACACATCCAATGTGTGTATTGTGGCGGAAGCCACTTGCCAGCCGAGTGTCAAGACCCTAGGTCACGACCTTGCGCTAATTGCAATAGGTTTGGTCATGACATCGCGCATTGTAGACTGCCAAGGAGACTTCCATACTCACAACCATATGGCCAGCCTTACCTAGTGAACAGGCCGCAGCCATTTTTCGGAAGGGGAGCCCCATTGGCCCTCCCTGCACCTAACAACATAAAGCCAACCATTCCTAGGATGGAAATAAATCCCACAGGCATTCCTAGGCCGCTTGGTCCCTATGTAACCCACCCACCGAGTGACGCTCCTATCCACTATGTGGAAGAACCAAACGAGGAGGAAGCTTACATATGCCCTTACGTTTCACATGACGACAAGGGCAACACTGTCCTCATGGATTATCGCCCAGTCCCGGTGATGGCATTAGGAAGAGGACAAGGTAAGGGCCTAGGAGGGCAGGCACTGGACCCAATCACATGTTGGACCTGTGGCCACCCAGGTCATGTCTCATTGCGCTGCCTTGAGAAGAGTAGCAAAACAGAGATAAGGCTGACCAAAGGTGTGCCGAGTGCAGAATCACCCATCTTTTTGTCGACTGCCCAAGGTGAAAACAGTCATCTAGCTCAGCCAATGAACCATCGGTCCCATTGGGGCTGTTTGGTGTTGAGAACCACGACGGGGAGGCCACGCCTATCCCCTTGCAGGTCATGACCCGTGCCCAAAAGAAGTAGGATGGCATCTCTCTGCAAGGACCTAGCAATCTTGATGCAGCCTCGATCGGGAAGAAGAGCCGTAGACGGCAGAAGAGGAAGTCGGAGGCTAAAATCGCACTAAAGACAGAGAGTGTTACAACTTTGCCCGCTGGAAAGGTCTCTGACGCAGAAGCAGAGACATCAGCCCCTAAGATAGCTGAAAAGGGAAGTGCTAAGGTAGGGGAATACCCGCAACCAAAGCGACAATTAGAGGCCATAGAGAAGGTGAGAGAATGGGTAAAGGAAGCCCAAGAACACTTAAAGGACACTGAGCCCATCATAGAGGATGGGATTGATGACCTCTCCAGCATAAGTACGCCGACCTCACTCCCACAACCAAAGTCAAGAGAAGCAACTGCACCATAAGTGGTACCGCTAAGGCCAAGCCTCGGCCCTGCTACAGGGCCGCAGTTCAGTCATGGCCACTGGCTAGGACAATCTAGGCTAGAAGAGAGACGAACACCCAACGATCTCCTAACCACACTAGTGACTACCCCTGTAACACTCAGCCTAGGAGATATGCTTAGATAGCACCCCACCCTATGGCAGGACCTTAAGCAGTGGGTTGAAGGACACAAGAGTAGGTCACGACAGACCCTCATGACCATGAGGCATAAACGCAAATACCGAGTTTGATGCTGCATACTGCACCTAAGTCCTTGCATGTCAATGACTTTTGGGAAGGCTCCAAGATGCATGCAGTCTTACCGGTCTTAGCCCTAGGTGATACAACGAGGAAGGGAATCGTAGACATGGGGGCCGGGATTAGTGTGCTTAGCCACATAGTGCTTTAGGCTTGGGGAAACCCACATGTTGAGGCGGCTAGGTTTAATGTCACACTAGTGAATGGTATGAGAGTCAAGCCATTTAGGGTGCTTAAGAATTGGCCAGTGAAGATCGCAGGTGTCTAGTTCTCCGTTGACTTTATAGTCATGAAGGGAGCGGACTACTAAATCCTATTAGGCCGGCCCTGGATGCGCAACGCTAGGGTCATCGAAGATTGGGATAACGGCTTAATCTTCCTTGGCAATAGGACAGACGTTGTGAGAGTAGATATGGACACTTAGAAGACCTCATCCGTCGACTTAGATGCCATCTTTGCTATGCTCAAAGGTAATGCTCAGGCCAAGAAGTCCTACGGACCCTTGACCATGTATATTCCATGCCTAGAGGATGAGCGGGATTGGATGCATGTCCTTGCTACAATCAACCTACCGTTCTCTAATCATGAAGCGTATGAGCAAGCCATCAAAACAATCTGCAAGGCTAACGACACACCCTCCGTGCCAGTCTGCATGATGGCAGGAAGCCTCCAAGGGAAGCCAAAGCCCATCAACTCCCACGTCCCAACCAACAAAAGGGAACTCCAAGAGGTACTGGAATATCTATCGGACAAGTTAGCTGGCAATCGAGCTGCAAATCTCAAACCACTCCGAGATCTCTTAGATGAATCCAAGTGGCAATGGACCAGAGTGCATGACTTAAACCTCATGTATAACTGGGTCCTGGTGCCCGACCACCAGGGATAGACTGAGTCCTAGGAGATGACGAATAGTCTGATGAAGAAAATTCGAACGATGAATATGAAGACTGCCAGTCCTTCAGTGATGGAAGTGAGGGTGAGGTGGATACCGTGGAATACGACATTGAAGGACAAGAAATAGAGCAAATACAAGCAGACTCCAAGCCGCAGAGAAAGAGTATATTCCAAAGGGAGCGAGGAGTCATGAGCGTGGAATGTGATCGCGCCTGGTTGGAACACATAGGAGCCATAGACCTCGAGCAAGCGGGATTAGCCTAGCCAGGAATGACGTCGGTGTTTAGAACTGAATCACTATCTGAATTGCGTCCACCAGGAGAGACCACCTCTTCTAGTGAAGGAGGGGGATTCGACTCTGAATCAGAGGTTAGCTCGGATAGTGATCCAGAGATCCCTAGGTCGCCCACAACCAAATGCACCAAGGGGGACCTACCGGTCCACCTGAGGCGTAGGCGATTGAGACATGAAAAGGCAAAACAACCCAGGGATGCTCGAACGGAAAAATAGTGAAAACCGCAAGATCTCCCTAAATGATTCACGAAATTCAAAAAGGGGGATAGGGTGGTAGTGCTATTAGGTGCCAAACGTCAAGCACAGATAAGCGAACCAATCGAGGGACCAGCCACGGTCAACGAGGTGGACTTAGCCCAAGAGGGGGAACCACCCCGACCAGTCTTAATTGCTGATGACTTGACTAATGAAGAAGAAACGAGTCTCGTCTCTCTCTTGCGAGAGTACATAGACGTGTTCGCCTGGTCCTTAGGAGAGCTTAAGGGGGTAGACCAGAGTGTCGTGACCCACAACATACCCATGACGCCGGACGCAATACCGGTCAAGCAGCGACCGTACCCTATGAATCCAAAACATGCTCATGCTGTCAAGGAGGAGATTGACAAGCTGATGAGAGCAGGATTCATTTATGAAATTGAGCACACAAACTGGGTATCGCCCATAGTCATTGTGATGAAGGAGAATGGAAAAATCCGGGTGTGCGTCAATTACAAGAAGATAAACGCTGCCACCAAGAGGGACAACTATCCGTTGCCATACACCGAGCACATGCTTGAGAGAGTGGCAGGCAAGAAAGCCTATAGTTTCCTAGACAGCTTCTCAGGGTACAACCAGGTGCAAGTGCATCCTGCGAACAGGCATAAGACTACCTTCGCCACTAAGTGGGGTGTCTTTGCTTACATAGTCATGCCCTTCGGGTTGACTAATGCCCCTGCCACTTTCCAATGCCTCATGTGCACCATCTTTAAGGACATGCTTCGCAAGGAGTTAGAAGTCTTTGTTGACGACCTCTGTGTCCACTCGATGTGGGTTAAACACTTAGACAGACTCCGAGCAGTCTTTAAACGGTGTTGATTATACCACCTCTCCTTGAACCCCTTAAAGTGCCAGTTCTGGGTGAAGCATGGATGCGTTCTAGGGCACGTGGTGTCAAAGAACGGCATTGCCACTGACTTCTCGAAGGTCAGGGTCATTGTTGACCTTCCACCACCAAGCAAATACAAAGGTATTCAATGCTTCCTAGGCCATATCGGTTACTATCGGCGGTTTGTACTCAATTATGCGTTGATCGCTAGACCATTGTACAAGCTGCTTATAGTCTTCGAATGGACTGAAGCATGCCAAAGGGCATACAAAGAGTTGAAGAAGGCTCTAACCATAGCACCAATCCTACGAGCCCCAGATTGGACCATCACCTTCCACGTGCATATCGACGCTTCTAAGTTTGCCATGGGGGCAGTGTTGTGCCAACCTGGCGAATATAATTTAGACTATCCAGTGAGCTTTGCTAGTAGACAACTCACTGAGACGGAAATGAATTTCTCAATGATGGAAGAGAAGGACTAGCCATGGTATTCGCAGTAAAGAAATTCTGGCATTACCTTTTGGCCATGCCCTTCACCTTCTTTGTGGACCATCAAGCCTTGCTATATCTAGTAAATAAACCTTGTGCTACAAGATGCATAGCTCGATGGCTCCTTTTGCTTTTAGAGTTCGACTTCTCTGTAGTGGTACGGAAGGGAAAACATCATTACATGGCTGATCACATGTCGTGCATTCCCACCGGAGAAGCCGCTGGACAAGGTGTTATTGATGAACTGCACGATGCCCATCTGTTTAACCTCTCTAGCGATGAGAGAGACCTATTTAAGGCTGATCTAACACCATTTTGGACAGATGACATAGTCCAAGTGCTTGAGCATGGATTGCCTGACCGACCAATCGAAAAAGCCCGGCTTAGGTGATTAATCCTTAAGATCCAGGCCTATCAGTGGATTGCAGGCCAACTCTATAGGCTGGGGCAAGACAGATTGTTGCACAGATGCGTGTGTGAATATGAGGTGCACAATGTGCTCTCAGAAGCGCATAGTGGCATTGCCAGAGGGCACTTTGGCGGAGACATGACAACACGAAAAATGTTGCAGTCTCAACTGTGGTGGCCCATGCTTTTCCGCGACGCAGCACGATTCGTCAAGCACTGTGATGAGTGCCAACGGATGAAGGTTCCAATTCGCAAAGATCAAATGGAATTAACCCTGGTTATTGCTTGACAACCCTTCGAAAAATGGGAAATTGATTTCATTGGGCCCATCAGTCCTGCAGCACAGTATTTGCAGGCTAAGTACATCATTGTGGCCATGGATCACCTCACTAAGTGGGTAGAAGCGCGAGCCACACCAAAAAAAAAACGCTAGAACAACGGCTAAGTTCTTATGGGAGCAAGTAATCTCACGATTCGGTTGCCCCATCGAACTGGTCAGTGGTGACCAAGGCACGCACTTCATCAATGAAGTGATCGTGCGTCTCTTGTCCACCTTCCTCATCATCCATCACAAATCCTCACCATACTACCCTCAGGAAAACGGCCAGGCTGAATCAACAAATAAGATTCTTGTCAATGTTCTAACCAAGGTCGTCTCTGCTTCACGTAGTGATTGGGACAACAAGTTGATGGCAACTCTGTGGGCCTACCGAACTGCTTATAAAATGGCTGTCGGTCAAACCCCCTTTAGGCTGACATATGGAATTGAAGCGATTCTATCGTTAGAGTTCTTCATTCCTAGCCTGAGAATCGTGCTTCAAGAGCGATGGGAAGGGAGGGAGGCATGGATGCAACGACTAGTTGAGCTCGAACATCTCTCGGAGACTCGTCTTCTTGCCACCAATGCATTGATTTGTGAGAAAGCCCGACGCAAGAGCTGGTTTGATAAGCACGTCAAGCAACGCGAGTTCGAACAGGGTGACTTAGTGCTCCTCTACTCAGTTAAAGGGCATAAGCAAAAGATGAAATTTAGAGGTCTTGGATCATTCAAGGTTTGTGCAATCAGCCAAACAGGCAACGTCAAACTCGAGATCCTAAACGGTGAAGGAATAGGCTTCTTCAATGGCAGCCGTGTCAAGAAGTACTACCCTCCTACGCATCATTTGCACGAACCAGCGATGTTAGAACTGCCTGTCAAGGTCCGAGTAGCCACAATCATTGAAATCGATGACGAGGACAAGAAAGCTGTGGAACCCGCGTACCTTCGTATCATGGTCACGGCCAAACAAACATGTGCTTTCACTGCCTTGATCGAAGAGGGAGCAGACTTCAACGTCCTGACCTATGATCATTGGACTCAACTTGGCCAGCCACAACTTCAACCCACCACTGCAAAATTAAGCCCATATGGGGCTCATTTCTATGCACTACTTGGCAAGTGCAAGGCAGCCGCTTTTATCGAGTCTGAGACTGTTCCAATGCTTTTCTACGTGCTGCCAAATGCTCAAAACGCAGGCACAGTGTGGGAGCCTTCGCTTAATCGCCAAGACCCACGGACCGCTTATTGTTTCAAGTGTTCCAAGCCAAGCACTAATCAAGCATGCTCCATCCTCAAGCCCCGCCTTCCAAGCTCCATCACCGCGAGCAAGAGAAGGGAAGAGAATAGAAGATAAGAAGAGAGGAGAAGATGGAGAGCTTCTCCACCCCACGGTCCCTCACCCTTGCACACTCACTCCCTCACATTCTCACACTCCCTCTCTCAAGCACAAGCTTAAGCAAGCAAGAACAAGAAGAAGAAGGAGAAGAGGAGAGGCACTTTTTGCCACACACAAGAATGAGCTTCTCATTCACTTTTCAACTTTATATACAAAACCCCAAATCCCTTTTGGGCGGTCATCCCCTTTTCCCCTTTTTTACATGGCAGGTGCCCTTTTTCCCATTGTCCTTCTATCTTCCTAGCTTCCTTTCCACCGCCCGTCTACATTTACAAATGGCACGTGTGAGAGCCCGGCGCTCCTTGAATTAAACCATGATACGCTTGCGCTCTTTTACAAAAGTATTGATTCGCGCTTTTTTCTTGTGTGCCTTTGCCTTCCATTTCTCTCGCCTTGGCCTTTGTCTTTGTCTTTGTCTTTTATTTTGGCTTTCCGGCTTTTCCACTTCCTGGCACTCTTTTACAAGATTTTAGGGTGCGCCTTTGTATTTTAAAATGCACCTTTCCCCTTTTGCAGCTGCCTAGGACTTTTAAGGTTGCCCTTGCACTTTTTGGCCTTTTCTCCTCTCCTTTCTTCAATCAAGCTACCTCTTTTCTGCCTTTGCCCTGCATCTTTTTTATTTCCTTTTGCTTTCTTCATGTTGGGGTTAACATTACCCCCCTCCTAGATGAGTGCCAGTCCCATGGCACTTTGCATCGAAGGTAGCATGCGGAGCTTGCACCGAAGACGTGAGTGGAAGTGTTGTTGTGGGTTGCCTTGGAGGAGCCCTTATGTTGGTGCGGAGGAAGAGAGTTTGTGGCATTGTGCTGTTCCGATTGGCGGGTAATAGGATTGTTGTATATGGCGATAGGGCTATTCATTGTTGGGAATGGCCACTCATGGCTAGCATGGGGTTTGGGGTGCGTGGGATGCTAATGGTGGATCTTGCTCGTGATGATTTGCTAGTGGTTTGCATGATGAAGTAAAGGACAAGAGTTTAGAGTTGAGTGTTGATGTAGATCTGATGGCGCTTTCATTGGAGTCTTTAATACTTGCGATTGGAAAACCTCTCAGGTGGTCTCTCCCTAAGGGGTAGAGCTAGTTTTTGTAGCGTGCACAAGACATATTTGGATTAGTTTGGGAGATAGGTCGAACTCTAAGCAAGCCTGGAGTATTGCCCCGCACTTGAGGACCCAAACTATGTATAGACTTTGGTGCAGATATTATGTGAGTGTGCATGCATACTTAGATATTACGTAGTTAGAAGGCCGTGGGCTAGGTTCTCGTAACAATGTGTGGATGAAGCCAAGCTGTCCCTGTTGAGAAGTTCTCGTGAAAGTGTATGAGACATCCTTTGCATTGTGACTGCACGACGTAGCATAATTGAATACAGGAACACCACACTTTCGGTAGCTGGAAGCTATTGGACTTGTTTTGTGGAGGACGGTGTACTTTTCATGGCCAATCGTGCGGTGCCTACCACCATTGATCGTAATGGTATTAAAGCAGAGTGTCGGAGGAGACTGTGCAAGTGGGTCAGGGTGACAGGTTTAACCATAGGTGAGACAAGCTCACCTCGTTATGTCCTGCCCGTAATGTGCCCTGAACTTTTGTGGGTGATGCTAGGGGGTTAGGGGGCTAGGAACGGAGCCATGTCAAGAATCGCGTGGTGGAGGGGATTGCTCAAGATGCTGCGCCGAACACACACAGAATGCACAAGGAGAAGCTCACTCAAGAGACAAGAAGAGAGATGGAGGCCAAAACGTTTTCTTGCTGATTTCTTCTTCTTCTTCCACACACTTCACAATATACACAAAGTATAGATAAGATACAAGATAAAAGGAAAGTGGCCTACTAAGTCAAACAATGCATAACCGACTACACTAGTCGACTGGCGCTATAACTATGCCAGCTGTAAATAGGTGTAACAATCTGAATATAATAAGTAATGAGTCAATGGCCATGTGAGAGTCATAATGACCACCGACGTGCTAAGTGTAGACGTGTGGACCCATCTAACCAGGCGGTCCATCATCAATGTCCACATGTGTTGAGCTTGTCATCTCAACACTCCCCCTCAAGCTCAACTGCATCTCTGCAACTCCAAGTAAGCTTCGAAACTTTTGAAGCTTCTCTGTACCCAATGCCTTCGTGAAGATGTCAGCTATCTGATCCTGTGTGCTGACATACACCAAGTCAATCTCACCTACTAGTACATTCTCTCTCACAAAGTGGTAGTGTACCTCAATATGTTTTGTCCTGGCATGGAACACAGGGTTCCTAGCCAACTGTATACTGCTCATGTTGTCACAATAAATGACAACTGGACCTTCCAGCTGCACATCCAAATAAGCCAATAACTTTTGCAGCCATACTACCTCACATGCTGCAACAACAGCACCTCTATACTCAGCCTCTGTACTCGACAAAGCAACTGTAGATTGGTTTTTGCTGCTCCAAGCAACTGCTGCACTACCAAGAGAGAACATGTATCCGCTGGTAGATCTTCTATCCGACATACTACCAGCCCAATCTGCATCTGTGTATCCAAACACATGTACATCTGTACCTGCCTCATAGAAAAGTCCATAATGTAATGTGGACTTGACATATCTCAATATGCGTCTCACTGCATCCAAGTGTGGTTTTCTAGGTACTTGCATAAATTGACTCACAAGACCAACAGCGTAGCTCAAGTCTGGCCTTGTAATAGTCATGTAAATCAAACTCCCCACTATCCTCCTGAACATAGTAGGGTCTTCTATCTCATCCCCAACATCAGCACTTAGCTTTACATTTTGCTCCAATGGGACTGAAAGTGGTTTGCATGCTGTCATACCATACTTGGACAACATATCCAAGCCATACTGTCTTTGGGATAGCCATATACCATCATCACATCTGACCACCTCAATGCCAAGGAAGTACCTTAGCTCACCTAGATCCTTCATCTCAAACTTCATCTTCAAACAACCCTTGACTTCAGCAATCCCACTATCACTATCACCTGTAATAATCAAGTCATCCACATAGATGACTATGATGACCAAACCTGCATCTCCTTTTCTCACATAAAGTGAGTGATCAACATCAGAAACATAAAAACCAATATTGACAAGATACTCTCTAATCTTGTCAGACCATGCTCTAGGTGCTTGCTTGAGTCCATAGAGTGCCTTCTTCAATCTGCACACATACGTGGGATGCTCTAAATCTTCATAACCTGCTGGCTGATCCATATACACTTCTTCCTGCAAATCACCATGCAAGAAGGCATTCTTTACATCCATTTGCTGCAACCTCCAACCTTTGACTGCTACCAAAGCAATCACACATCTGACAGTTGCCATCCTAGCAACTGGACTGAAGGTTTCATCATAATCTATGCCATACGTCTGGGCATAGCCTTTTGCAACCAGCCTAGCTTTGTACCTGCTAATAGAACCATCTGCATTGTGCTTAATCTTATAAACCCACTTACATCCAATAGCTTTCTTTCCCTTCGGCAATGATACTAGATCCCAAGTCTTATTAGCCTCTAATGCAGCCATCTCCTCATCCATTGCTGTATCCCAATGAGCATGACCAACAACCTCCTCAAAACATGTAGGCTCAACATCCTCAACTAGTTTCACCATATAAGCATAATGGTGAGCTGCATAACCTTCAAAACCAAATCTTTTAACAGGGTATCTCACCCTGCTAGACCTGCGTACCACTGGATCACTCAATGGAGTCTTTGCATCAGCCCGTACTCTCTGCACACCTGGAGTTGTCACTGAAGGAATGCCAAGCTCATCATCTAAGTTCTCTGAGCCACTGGAGTCTCCATCAAGTACTGCATCAATGCCTTCTGACACTTTATTCTTTCCTTTGTCTTTACCTATAGTGCTACTAGATGCACCTGAAGATGTAGAGGTACTCCTTAGTCTCCCAGACCAAGGACTACTAGATGATGTCTCTGGTCCACTAAGAGTCCGTGATTCTTGCTTTTCAGCCTGCACTTGAGTGTCATGATCACCATCAACATCCAATGCATCACCACTAGATGCATACTAGCTGCTCATTTCATCAAAGATGACATCCCTGCTCACTCTGAACTTACATGTGACAGGGTTGTAACAGCGATACTCTTTCTGCTCTAAAGAGTATCCAATAAAGACACACTTTTCAGCCTTTGGATCCAGTTTCTTCCGCAACTCATCTGGCACATGAACATACGCAATGCAGCCAAATACTTTCAAGTGTGAAACATCAGGCTTCTTACCTGTAAAACATTCTTCGGGAGTCATACCATGAACTGCAGCTGTGGGAGTTCTGTTGATAATATAAACAGCAGTATGAACAGCCTCAGACCAAAAATGCTTAGGCATATTCTTTTCAGCCATCAAGGCGCGTGCAACTTCTACAATATGCCTGTTTTTCCTTTCTGCAACCCCATTTTGCTATGGGGTATACCTGCATGTGAACTGTCTCTTTATCCCATGAGACTTCAGAAAATCACTGAACTCATTGGAGAGGTACTCTCCCCCTCCATCTGACCTCAGGCACTTTACTTTCAAGCCTGTTTCTCTTTCAACTGCAGCCTTGAAAGTTCTAAAGTGCTCAAACGCTTCACTCTTTTCCTTCATAAAATATACCCACAGCTTTCTAGAACAATCATCAATGAATGTGACAAAGTATGAACTGCCTCCAAGAGATACATTTTGTGTAGGCCCCCAAATGTCTGTATGTACAACATCAAGAATATTTCTGCTTACATCTCTATCATGTGAAAAAGGTTGCCTTGCCTGCTTACCAAACGGACATGCTTCACATACCTTCTGAAATTCTGCAACTCTAAATGTAGGCAAACTTGTAACCAACCCTTTGGACTGCATTAGTTTCAGCCTTTGTACATTTGCATGTGCAATGCGTTTGTGCCAAATTTCAATGTCTGCAACAACACCTTTTCCTTTGGCATACATAGCAGCATTCATAGTAGGGATTCCGGCATCTAGAGTGAACATACGTCCAACTCTACTTCCCTTTGCTACCAACCTGCACTTGTCATTGAAGTCTTCTACAAAGCAGCCCTTTGCATTAAATCTGACTTGCAACCCTTACTCTACCATTTGACCGACTGACACCAAATTCTTTGTAGTAGATGGCACACGTAATACATCTGAAAGACTCTTTGTCTTACCATCATGCAAGGACAAGGGAACTTTTCCAATGTGTGAAATTGGGTGGCATGAGTCATCACCCGTCTGCACATAACCTGCATTCTGCAAATCCTGCATCTCTCCAAACCATTCTGCATGGCTGGTCATATGATTGGATGCACCTGAATCGACATACCAAACATCTTCATGTGTTCCCTTTCCTGTAATAGCATTCAGCATATGCTGCATAACAAACAAACGTTCATTTTTGTCTTCATTCTGTCGTGAAGACGATGCATAGTTTCCTTGCTGCAACTTACCACTCCGAATATCATCTTTCTTGGCATAACATTGGGCTGCAATATGACCTGTTTTGCCACAGTAGTGGCACACAATACCAGAGTTGTTAGAACCTCTGTTCTGCCATCCACCTCTTCCTCTAAAGCTCCCCCTGCCTCTAAAGTTACCACGACCTCCTGAAACCTGCATATCACCAAATTGCTGATTCAATCTATTTTGCTGGTTATCACTACCACGTCCTGTACCACGGCCTCTTGAAGAGAACCTACCACGTCCCCTTCCTGAACTGGAGTAGAAAGCCTGGACCTGTTCACCACTTCTTTCAGATGTCTCACTCTGCATGTTGATTTCTTCAGTGATCATTAGAGAGACCAACTCATCAAAATCTAGAAATGGCTTTTTGACATATACGGAAGTTACAAAAGACTTCCAAGCCTTTTCATTGTTAAGTCCACCCAAGGTAGACGACACCAAATCATCATCATCGGGCATTGCATCAATCGCTGCCAATGCATCTGCAATGCTCCTTACCTTCAATGCATACTCATTGATAGACATCTTCCCTTTCTTCAATGTATTCAACTCTTGCTTGAGTTGAATCTTTCGTGCCTTTGTATTTACAGAAAACATACTTTCAAGTATGGTCCAAGCTGCATATGCATTCTCTGCATTTCTAATGTGTCCCAACATATTATTGTCAATTACTGCAGACAACCAATACATGACCTTCTTGTCTTTTGCATTCCATTCCTTTCGTGCCTTTATCTCTTCTGCAATTGGAGGATCACTCACCTCCGGCTCCTTTTCTTCACCTGAAACGAACTCGTAGAGGCCTTTTCCAATAAGAAAGTTCGTGACACAGAACTTCCATGAAGGGTAGTTGTTCTTGTCAAGCTTCTCAATGATGGGGCTTCCACTGTTCTCTGCCATTATCACAAGAATAATACCAAACAGCAAGCAAATCTTCTGCAATCCTCGACCTGTAGTGCATAGCAAGACACTAGACAGCCTTTTTCACTGTCTGCTCAACAATACATGTAATTTGCAACCTGTTTGCAGATAAACCTCGTGTTTACTCACTGGTAAACACCTTTAATCTTACAGATTTGAAATCTGTAACCTGCGCACCCACTGTCGGTCGATACAGTTGAAGTCACAGCGTACCCTGAAACTGCTGTCCGCAACTTGCGGCTCTAAAACGGGCCCTGAAACGGCCTCAAATGCCCAAAATAACTGCGGATAAGCCCTTTATGCGGATAAGCCTAAAGGGCTTATCTACAGAATATACAGTGCTCTTTGCGCATACCAAATCTCACTGCAATCTGAGATTTTTGCTCTGCCCTGCTTCCGGTGCCTCCACAGGCACTATCCAAGAGAAAGAGTGGAAGGATGGGAGAGCTTCTTACCCGTGGCTTGCTTGCTCGAACCTTGCTTCTTCCCCTTTGCTTCAACCTTCGAAATCAGCCTCTCTCAGTGGTGCGGCTCTGATACCATGTCAAGAATCGCGTGATGGAGGGGATTGCTCAAGATGCTGCGCCGAACACACACAGAATACATAAGGAGAAGCTCACTCAAGAGACAAGAAGAGAGATGGAGGCCAAAACGTTTTCTTGCTGATTTCTTCTTCTTCTTCCACACACTTCACAATATACACAAAGTATAGATAAGATACAAGATAAAAGGAAAATGGCCTACTAAGTCAAACAATGCATAACCGACTACACTAGTCGACTGGCGCTATAACTATGCCAGCTGTAAATAGGTGTAACAATCTGAATATAATAAGTAATGAGTCAGTGGCCATGTGAGAGTCATAATGACCACTGACGTGCTAAGTGTAGACGTGTGGACCCATCTAACCAGGCGGTCCATCATCAATGTCCACATGTGTTGAGCTTGTCATCTCAACAAGCCAGCCGACCAAAGTCACTGGACACACCTCACTTAAGGACCCCTAGGTGTGGTGCTGTGATCGTGGGTGCTTCTTGTTTCTCCGTTTTTTTTTTTGCCAAAGTAGAATCATTGCAATATGCTGAGGCTATGAGCCCTTTTTGGTTGGGAAATGTCAAGCCTGGAGATGGATATGACAACAATGATTGTGCCCGAGCCTCGTTGTTAGGGAAGCCGTTGTTGTGATATTGGTGTGATTGTAGGGACACCCATCGTGAGCTCACTGTAGCGCTTGGCCCTAGAAGAGAGTGTAGCCCACAACTATGCTTTGGTACGAGCAATGGGGGTACTCGCAAGGGTGATTTTTCGCGTTCCGCATCGTGGCTGTGTTGCGATTCGTGTGTGCTTTGTGGTCTTGCGGTGGCCTGGCCGTTGGACACGTTTGTGTGACGACCTGTGTCATCCTGCATCCACTTGTCACTTCGTGAGAGTATGTGCTCGCTTGCGTTAAGTACATCGAACAAATGCAATCATGCTAAGACATAATTTTTCAGAATTCTATGATGTCTATTGGGATGCCTATTTCATTGCTTGTTAAGGTCGCATACATTAATGAGAGGTAACGAAAATGTGTACAAGTGGGGATCTTGCCCCTTTACTTCACCAAAAACAAAAAGTTATGGCATGCTGGCTTGTCGAGCTAATTGCACATCATTGGGGTTTAGTCGATAGGTATGAGGCGAGGTGAGTCTGGTCGCCGGGGCGGTGCTAGTGCGGGTTTCTCGTGAGGCTGTGCAGGGAACATGTCGGCCGGGACATGAATGGTGTAGTCCCGGGCCGCTACCATTGCCAGAATGTCTTTAAACAATTCATTAAATTCTTCCCTATCTCGGGCCGCCTTGTCACTTCGTGAGCACCTGGTGCTCGAGCGTGCATTGGAGGTCTGTGCAACTGGCGTTGCCACATGCTGCGCGTTCCTGTGAGTCTCGACTTTCTTGGCCCGGGGATTCTTCGACCTTCGTCCTGGATGGTGTTGCTTAGGGCCTCGCTTCTTCGTGTACCTTTTGAGGGTGGGCACATAGTGCACCGGTGGAGGGGCACATGCTGTATGTTCTCGACGTGTGCGAAGAGTGTCCTTGCACGTTAGCTGATCGTGGTTCTCCATGTTTTTCTTCTGAAAACCTGCAAAATGCAATATAAGAGTTAGGCTTTGATACGGGATAAGGGCGTTCGCATTGCAAAATTACAGTGTGGGTTATCTAACGCATATGACTTAGAAGAGGCAGAGTGGGACGCGTTGTGCTCGTTGTAGCGGGGTGGCCCTCGTGATGTTGTTGACTCAGCCTCCCGCCATTAGCAGATCTTGGCTCACGTCGAGTTACATTGGCTGGTGGCTCTGTGTTTGGAAGGCTCCTCCTCGGAAGGATAGGCCGGGGAGGGGATCGTGGACAAAGAGAGAGAGAGACTACGCCCTGCTGACGTCCTTTGGACAGAGCTATCGTGGTGGTAATGCGGAGCACATGGTCTTTGCTTGGAGGCGGGCATGATCTAGTGAACGTGGAGCCGGCCTAGCATAGCTTGGCAGCCCTGATTTGTCTATCTGCGCTTGACTCGTTATGGCTTGTGCGTGTTGATAATGTCTGTACAAGGTGACACGAAAATCATTGTATATATATGTGTACACACATTTGTCCGAGCCCTTGGCACTCCATTAGGATAGGAACCAATGGTAGAACTCAGGATTGTACTGAAGCGTGGCACACACATCTAGCACACGTGGTAGCTTACTCAATATTGATAAATATTTCGCCACATCGAGTAGCATGGAACCTTGTCTGAGTCTACTGGTGACATGTAACTCCTCCTCAGCAAGAACTTTATCAAACAAAGGGCTTTCTTGGCTTGGTTCGAACAAGTCCTTGCCCCGAATGGCACTCAGCACCACTCAAAGGGAAGTTGGTGCCACATGTCAAGAATCGCGTGGTGGGGGGACTTGCTCAAGATGCTGCACCGAACACACACAGAATGCACAAGGAGAAGCTCACTCAAGAGACAAGAAGAGAGATGGAGGCCAAAACGTTTTCTTGCTGGTTTCTTCTTCTTCTTCCACATACTTTACAATGTACACAAAGTATAGATAAGATATAACATAAAGGAAAGTGGCCTACTAAGTCAAACAATGCATAACCGACTACACTAGTCGACTGGCGCTATAACTATGCCAGCTGTAAATAGGTGTAACAACCTGAACTTTAAAAGTAATGAGTCAGTGGCCATGTGAGAGTCATAATGACTACCGATGTGCTAAGTGTAGATGTGTGGACCCATCTAACCAGGCGGTCCATCATCAATGTCCTCATGTGTTGAGCTTGTCATCTCAACACTCCCCCTCAAGCTCAACTGCATCTCTGCAACTCCAAGTAAGCTTCGAAACTTTTGAATCTTCTCTATACCCAATGTCTTCGTGAAATGTCAGCTATCTGATCCTGTGTGCTGACATACACCAAGTCAATCTCACCTGCTCGTACCTTCTCTCACAAAGTGGTAGTGTACCTCAATATGTTTTGTCCTGCATGGAACACAGGGTTCCTAGCCAACTGTATACTGCTTATGTTGTCACAATAAATGACAATTGGACCTTCCACCTGCACATCCAAACCAGTCATTAACTTTTGTAGCCATACTACCTCATATGCTGCAACAACATCACCTCTATACTCAGCCTCTGTACTCGACAAAGCAATTGTAGATTGCTTTTTGCTGCTCCAAGCAACTGCTGCACTACCAAGAGAGAAGATGTATCCACTGGTAGATATTCTATCAGACATACTACCAGCCCAATCTGCATCTGTATATCCAAACACATGTACATCTGTACCTGCATCATAGAAAAGTCCATAATGTAATGTGGACTTCACATATCTCAATATGCGTCTGACTGCATCCAAATGTGGCTTTCTAGGTACTTGTATAAACTGACTCACAAGACCAACATCGTAGCTCAAGTCTGGCCTTGTAATGGTCATGTAGAACTCCCCACTATCCTCCTGAACATAGTAGGATCTTCTATCTCATCCCCAAGATCAGCACTCAACTTTACATTTTGCTCCAACGGGACTGAAAGTGGTTTGCATCCTGTCATACCATACTTGGACAAAATATCCAAGCCATACTGTCTTTGGGACATCCATATACCATCATCACATCTGATCACCTCAATGCCAAGGAAGTACCTTAGCTCACCTAAATCCTTCATCTCAAACTTCTTCTTCAAAAAGTCCTTGACTTCAGCAATCCCACTATCACTATCACCTCGAATAATCAAGTCATCCACATAGATGAATATGATGACCAAACCTGCATCTCCCTTTCTCACGTAAAGTGAGTGATCAGCATCAGAAACATAAAAGCCAATATTGACAAGATACTCTCTAATCTTGTCAGACCATGCTCTAGGTGCTTGCTTGAGCCCATAGAGCGCCTTCTTCAACCTGCACACATACATGGGATGCTCTAAATCTTCATAACCTGCTGGCTCATCCATATACACTTCTTCCTGCAAATCACCATGTAAGAAGGCATTCTTCACATCCATTTGCTACAACCTCCAACCTTTGGCTGCTGCCAAAGCAATCACACATCTGATAGTTGCCATCCTAGCAACTGGACTGAAGGTTTCATCATAATCTATGTCATATGTTTGGGCATAGCCTTTTGCAACCAGCCTAGCTTTGTACCTACTAATAGAACCATCTACATTGTGCTTAATCTTATAAACCCACTTACATGCAATAGCTTTCTTGCCCTTCGGCAATGATACTAGATCCCGAGTCTTATTGGCCTCTAATGCAGCCATCTCCTCCTCCATTGCTGCATCGCAATGAGTATGACCAATAGCATCCTAAAAACGAGTGGGCTCAACATCCTCAACTAGTTTCACCATATAAGCATAATGGTGAGTTGCATAACCTTCAAAACCAAATCTTTTAACAGGGTATCTGACCCTGCTAGATCTGCGTACCACCGGATCACTCAATGGAGCCTTTACATTATTATGAGCTCTCTGTACACATGGTGTCCTCACTGAAGGAATGCCAAGCTCATCATCCAAGCTCATCATCCAAGCTCATCATCCAAGCTCTCTGAGCCACTGGACTCTCCATCAAGAAGTGCATCAATGTCTTCTGACACTTTACTCTTTCCTTTGTCTTTACCTGTAGTGCTACTAGATGCACCTGAAGATGTAGAGCTACTCCTTAGTCTCCCAGACCAAGGACTACCAGATGATGTCTTTGGTCCACTAAGAGTCCGTGATTCTTGCTTTTTAGCCTGCATATGAGTGTCATGATCATCATCATCATCTAATGCATCACCACTAGATGCATACCAACTGCTCATTTCATCAAAGATGACATCCCTGCTCACTCTAAACTTACATGTGACAGGGTTATAATAGCGATACCATTTCTGCTCTAAAGAGTATCCAATAAAGATACATTTTTCTACCTTTGGATCAAGCTTCTTCCGTAGCTCATCTGGCACATGAACATATGCAACATAGCCAAATATCTTCAAGTGCGATACATCAAGCTTCTTGCCAGTAAAGCATTCTTCAGGATTCATACCATGAACTGTACTTGTGGGGGTTCTGTTCATAATATAAACAACAGTATGAATAGCCTCAGACCAAAAATGCTTAGGCATATTCTTTTCAGCCATCAAGGCACGTGCAACTTCTGCAATATGCCTGTTTTTCCTTTCTACAACCCCATTTTGCGGTGGGGTATACCTGCATGTGAACTGTCTCTTTATCCCATGAGACCTCAAAAAATCACTGAACTCATTCGAGAGGTACTCTCCCCCTCCATCTGACCTCAAGCACTTTACTTTCAAGCCTGTTTCTCTTTCAACTGCAGCCTTGCAAGTTCTAAAGTGCTCAAACGCTTCACTCTTTTCCCTCATAAAATATACCCACAGCTTTCTAGAACAATCATCAATGAAAGTGACAAAGTATGAATTGCCTCCAAGAGATACATTTTGTGTAGGCCCCCAAATGTCTGTATACACAACATCAAGGATATTTCTGGTTACATCTCTGTCATGTGAAAAGGCTTTGTCTTGCCTACTTACCAAACTGACATGCTTCGCATACCTTATGAAATTCTGCAACTTTAAATGTAGGCAAACCTATAACCAACCCTTTGGACTGCATTAATTTCAGCCTTTGTACATTTGCATGTCCAATGCGTTTGTGCCAAATTTCAATATCTGCAACAACACCTTTTCCTTTAGCATACATAGCAGCATTCATAGTAGGAATTCCAGTATCCAAAGTAAAAACATATGTCCAACTCTACTTCCCTTTGTTACCAACCTGCACTTGTCATTGAAGTCTTCTACAAAGCAGCCCTTTGCATTAAATCTGACTTGCAGCCCTTGCTCTACCATTTGACCGACTGACACCAAGTTCTTTGTAATAGATGACACATGTAATACATCTGAAAGACTCTTTGTCTTACCATCATGCAAGGACAAGGAAACTTTTCCAATGTGTGAAATTGGGTGGCATGAATCATCACCCATCTGCACATAACTTGCATTTTGCAAATCCTACATCTCTCCAAACCATTTTGCATGGCTAGTCATATGATTGGATGCACCTAAATCAACATACCAAACATCATCATGTGTTCTCTTTTCTGTAACAGCATTCAGCATATGCTGCAAAACAAACAGACGTTCATATCTGTCTTCATTCTGTCGTGAAGACGATGCATAGTTTCCTTGCTGCAACTTACCATTGCAGATATCATCTTTCTTAACATAACATTGGGCTGCAATATGACCTGTTTTGCCACAGTAGTGACACACAATACCAGAGTTGTTAGAACCTCTGTTTTGCCATCCACCTCTTCCTCTAAAGCTCCCCCTGCTTCTAAAGTTACCACGACCTCCTGAAACCTGCATATCTCCAAATTGTTGATTCAATCTGTTTTGCTGGTTGTCACTACCACGTCCTGTACCACGGCCTCTTGAAGAGAACTTGCCACGTCCCCTTCCTGAACTAGAGTAGAAAGCTTGAACCTGTTCACCACTTCTTTCAGATGTCTCACTCTACATGTTGATCTCTTCAGTGATCATAAGGGAGACCAACTCATCGAAATCTAGAAATGGCTTTCTGACATATACGGAAGTTATAAAAGACTTCCAAGCCTTTTCATTGTTAAGTCCACCCAAGGTAGACGACACCAAATCATCATTATCGGGCATTGCATCAATCACTGCCAATGTATCTGCAATGCTCCTTATCTTCAGTGCATAGTCGTTGATAGACATCTTCCCTTTCTTCAATGTATTCAACTCTTGCTTGAGTTGAATCTTTCCTGCCTTTGTATTTACAGAAAACATACTTTCAAGTATGGTCCAAGCTGCATATAAATTCTCTGCATTTCTAATATATCCCATCATATTATTGTCAATTACTACAAACAGCCAATACATGACCTTCTTGTCTTTTGCATTCCATTCCTTCCGTGCCTTTGTCTCTTGGAGGATCACTCACCTCCGGCTTCTTTTCTGCACATGAAACAAACTCGTAGAGGCCTTTTCTAATAAGGAAGTTCGTGACACGGAACTTCCATGAAGGGTAGTTGTTCTTGTCGAGCTTCTCAATGATGGGGCTTCCACTGTTCTCTGCCATTATCACAAAACTAATACCAAACAGCAAGCAAATCTTTTGTAACCCTCGACCTGTAGTGCACAGCAATACACCAGACAGCCTTTTTCACTGTCTGCTCAACAATACATGCAATCTGCAACCTATTTGCAGATAAACCTTATGTTTGCTTCCTGCAAACACCTCAATAATTACAGATTTGCAATCTGTAACCTGCGCACCCACTTTCGGTCAAAACAACCGAAATCATAGTCTACCCTGAAATTGCTGTCCGCAACCTTATGGCTCTAAAACGGGACTTGAAATAGCCTCAAATGCCCAAAATAACTGCGGGAAAGCCCTTAAGGGTCAATTTGCAGAAAACACAGTGCTCTTTGTGCACACCAAATCTCACTGCAATCTGAGATTTTTGCTCTGCCCTGCTTCCGGTGCCTCCACAGGCACTATCCAAGAGAAAGAGTGGAAGGATGGGAGAGCTTCTTACCTGTGGCTTGCTTGCTCGAACCTTGCTTCTTCTCCTTCACTTCAGCCTTCAAAAACAGCCTCTCTCAGTGGCACGGCTCTGATACCATGTCAAGAATCGCGTGATGGGGGGACTTGCTCAAGATGCTGCGCTGAACACACACAGAATGCACAAGGAGAAGCTCACTCAAGAGACAAGAAGAGAGATGGAGGCCAAAACGTTTTCTTGCTGGTTTCTTCTTCTTCTTCCACATACTTTACAATGTACACAAAGTATAGATAGGATACAACATAAAAGAAAGTGGCTTACTAAGTCAAACAATGCATAATTGACTACACTAGTCGACTGGCGCTATAACTATGCCAGCTCTGTAAATAGGTGTAACAACCTGAATATAATAAGTAATGAGTCAGTGGCCGTGTGAGAATCATAATGACCATCGATGTGCTAAGTGTAGATGTGTGGATCCATCTAACCAGGCGGTCCATCATCAATGTCTGCAGGTGTTGAGCTTGTCATCTCAACACCACATAGATTGGGTCTCTGTGGGATCGCCATTTGGCCAATCGCTCCTTAGAGACTGTCATGATGATCTGAGCCCCCACTTCAGCCATTGCAACGTGGTTTTCACACCAATGCTGCTCAAATCGACTCTGGCCTATTGACAGTCGCTTTAGTTGCTCTATGTCTACGAGATTCGGTTAGCAGAGCACTTCATTGAACGTGACGGTTAAGCATAGTTTGTCAGCTTTCTCGCCCGAGATGAGTTGCAAGCGTTTGTGTAGGATCTTGCTATAGTGCTCATCTAGATGTTCCTGCTCTTCCCAAGATAAAGGGAAGGGCAAGTAATCTCCAAGCTACTCCTTGGGGATTGTGCCCATGTCCGCAAGGACGTAAACTCGTGCGAATACCTTGAGCTTAGTATCCAACTGAGTTAAGCATTCTGCGACACTTCTATGTTCAACGAGGGCTTGCTATCTCATGCAAGGTTCTAGGAGTTTGCCTAGGCTTTAGCATGGCTGGGGGTTCAGGCCTATATGAGCAAGATTGGTCAACGCTAGGATTTCTCATGCTCTTGGGGTTTCCATGTTTCTCTTGAGGCTTCGTTACTGCATCATGGTTCTTTTTGGGTGTGACTAGTGTGAATTCGTCACCCCATCGTGACAGTGTTGTATCCACTCTTGATTTGTCAATGCAAGTTCTATTGTCAGTGGATAGAGTGTTGCAAGTAGCCATTGATGGCAACGACAGCTTTGATTTGTCGGAGCATACGGATGTGTCTGAGGTTTCACCGCTATTAGGAGAGGTATCAGTGGGCTCATTGGTGGATGGACTTGATGCTTTATTCATCAGCTCTCCAGCACTCTTCGTCCCAATGTTCTTGGGGTCCACAACCACCTGCAACTATTGTTATTTTCGCTGTTTTCTCCTCTTTTTCTTGGTCAGTGAAGGCACATCTAGCGGCTCGGGACCTTGGCCTATATCGACCATTGATGTTCTTGGTTGGGCCTCAGCCTTTCCATTCTCTAGTGGGTTCTCATGGGACCTAGTCGTGGCGTGCAGAGTAGCATTGCCAGGTTGCATAGGTATGACTGTCTCCCTTTTGGGAGAGTCTAGCTCTTCCGCTTGTTCCCCTGTGCTTAACCCCTCCATCCCAAGTTTTAGGCACTTTGGAAGTGCTGGAGTTGTCAAGGAGGTAGGTCGCGACGCCTCCTTCATAGGTAAACTACTAAGGATCCATTCCGCAAGGGGCATTGTCACGGCCAAAGGCTGTGACGGCTGTGATCCCTAATTTGAAGTACTATATAGTAGCTAGTTTGGTGGTCTTGCTACTATTGGTGGGTTGCGATATCCAGTCCTTAAGGCGATCGGAGGTGGTCTCATCCTTTGTTGCCCTTTGAGCATTCATCTGTGTAGATCGAGCATGAGTTGATCTGGTCACCTTGGGTTGCACAGGCATATCCGTGGGCCGAGAGACATGGCCAGTGTCATGTCCTCCCTCTTGGGTATTTGGAAGCCTTGATGGAGATGGAGATTGAGAGTGAGCAGCCGCCATTGATGACCGATGTTGTTCTTCCTGTGTCCGTTTGGAAAAGAGGATGTAGGAGATTTGGAACTCCTACGCGGGCTTGGCATTGCCTGGAGGATTTGCTGTGATTGTTAGACGATTCTGTCATTAGCTTTGTTGAGCAATCAGCCTCATCTTGAGCAATGTTGTACCTGTGGTGCTCATTATCCTCTTGGGAAGTCAAAGGCTCCCTGGGCACTAGTGGACCTCGTGTACGCTCAACAGCTACCTCTGATATCTGCTTGCTAAGTACGCTACACTAAGGATACACTTTTTGATAGGCCATGTTTGGTTTCTTGATTTCAATAGTGAGGGGCTCAATCACTCCAATATTTTTGGTTCGAGATTTGGATTTTCATTTAGGTTTTCTCCTACGCCTCTCTGTTTTGGACATAAGTTGGGCTTTTGACAGAAGTGGTTTAGCAGGGGGTTTTGGTACCCAAATCCATTGATTGCTTGCATAATACCCTTGAGCACGAAGCAATGCCTTGCATATCCATCGTGGCATTGAGCTAGCTCTCCATCAATGCCTTCGTCTATAAGGCTTGGGCTTCCTTCTTGGTCTTCTATGATATTTGTATGAAATCCTATCCTTGGTCTTGTCTCCTAACCCTTTTGTTTCGAGTATGGCCTCACTCGCTGGTTCTTTCTGTTCAACCTGTGCTTGTATTAACTCTCTCAACAACTCCTTGCTCTCATTATCAGGCTTGCTTGGCATGTCAGAATGCTCCTTGCCATTCCCTCGAGGTTCGCTGAGGTCAACCTTGCTAAAGGTTGTGACTATCTTCACACCTGGTAGTGTCAGGTGTATCCTCTATTCTACATAGTCAGCCTCACATTTGGTCGCCCTTTTGAAGGGTCTTCCCAGGAGGGTTTCCTTACCATATTTAGCACCATTTGGAGGAACATGAAACAGGATAGGAAAGCTTTCAGTCTCAATTGTTGCAAGGATATTGCACTTCCCAATGAGTGCTTGTGGAGGTCCCCCATAAGGGCTAAGAGTTGCATTAGTCGGTGTCAGCTCTGGTTGGCCTAGTAGGGTCCATGCCTCATAGGTCAAGATATTAAAATCTGCCCCTTCATCAATCAGAGCATTGATAGTATACTCTCTCTTTGCGAGTTTGAACCTAAGATAAGCAAGTGGTACTATGTCTTCATCTTTCGGGTCTTGGCTTGTAAATTTAAGCCTTTTGACAAATGCCCTTGAGTCCACACTTGCATGACCAGATGTGGATTCCCCACCAATGTCTTGGGTTGTCTGTACGGTGTTGCTCAAGGTACATCTCTCATCAAGAGTGTCATGTCTAGTCATCTTGGCATTTGTAGCTTGCTGATGTTGCATTTCGCTTTGACTGGACATGGCTTGAACACAATGTCTTTTTGTTCTCGGGGTGTGGCCTTTTTTCCCTTGATGGCTAGATTGGCCCGTTAAGGTTCTAGGGTCTCTGTTTGCTTCTATTCGAGTGCGGCCTTCTGGTTGCTCCTTTGCAAGGGAGCTTCCATGCTCGCATAGGGCCATTACTGCCCGAGGGTCTAAGTTGGAAGGCCTGTCACAGCATGCGTTCTCTCTCCAACCTACTTGGGGTGGAAAACGAGGGGGTAGGGACCCCTTTGCAGGGGTCCTGGAGGCGGTCCCCTCCTCGACCCGCAAGATCGGTGCGGTAGGCACCATGCACAGCTTGGAGGATCGTTCCGCCAAATATTGAACCACTTACTCGAGGGTTCGGCCTACTCGTGGGTCTGCAGTGCGCCTTTCGTTCTATATAGCCTGTGGGGTCGATTTCGGGGATCGGTGCTCCTTTTCCACTTCATTGCCTTGTTCGTTTTTGGGTCTAATCAGGATTTCCCCCTCGGTAGATTGCGCCTCAGTCCCTGGTCTTGTGATTGCCTGCCTCTAGCTCCTAAGCGGTTACGCCCTACGATTTTGCCTATTCCATGAGCCAGAATAGCGTTCTGGGTGTCCTACGAGCTTTTGACAGTTCACGCTGTTGCGTTTTAGCTGGGCTAGGTCAAATTTCTGAAAATTGGATAAAAATTGCACTTGGACCAATTGGTTTGAATTGTAGGGTCCGAGTAGGTTACTCAGACGGACTGAGGCACAGAGCCGAGGGCCGAATTTCAGGGTTTGAATCGGACGGCCGAATGGCAAATTCGGACCAAGTGATTCGGACGGGCCGAATGGCACTTGGGCCGAGGGCCGAATGTGGAGAGTGGTCGATATTAACCCTCAAACAAATGAAGGAGAAAAATCTGGAAAAGCTAAAGCAGTAGACAAAGACAAAGGCCAAGGCAAAGAGAAACGGAAGACAAAGACGCACAAGGAGAAGAGTCCTAAATAAGGGAGAAAGGCGCACAAGGAAAAGCGCAAGTCAAAACTTTTGTAAAAGAGTGCAAGAGCATCATGGTTTAATTCAAGGAGCACCGGGCTCTCACCCGTGCAATTTGTAAATGTGGACGGGCGGTGGAAAGGAAGCTAGGAAGATAGAAGGACAATGGAAAAAAGGGACCTAGGCTACGGCCAGCCATGTAAAAAAGGGAAAAAGGGGATGATCGCCCAAAAGGGATTTAGGCTTTTGTATATAAAGTTGAAAAGTGAATGAAAAGATCATTCTTGTGTGTGGCCAAAAGTAGCTCTCCTCCTCCTCCTCCTCTTCTTCTTCTTCTTCTTGCTTGCTTGAGCTTGTGCTTGAGAGAGGGAGTGTGAGAGAGTGAGGGAGTGAGTGTGTGAAGGTGAGGGACCGGGAAGGAGAAGCTCTCCATCTTCTCCTCTCTTCTTCTCTTCTCTTCTCTTCTCTTGTCTTGCTCGCGGCAATGGAGCTTGGAGCGTGGAGCTTGCTTGAAGCTTGCACTTGGATCGTGGAGCTACCAGAGTGAGCAGGAGAGGAGGTAATTCGATCGGCATGGAGGTAAGCTCACTACACCCGTAGATATGGATGGCACGTCAGCTATGTGAGAGGTAGCCATTAGTGCTCGGCTTGGAACTCTTGAAACAATAAGCGGTCCGAGGGTCTTGGCGGTTGAGCGAAAGCTCCCACATTTTGGTTCCATTGCCGAGACCAACGGATTCAAGCCTTGAGCGCTTGCGCGCTTCGAATCGAGCATGGAAGCAAGGGCTTTCCCCGAACCGGTGCTTGAGATAGGTAGGAAGGGAGGGGGTTGAAGATGGTATTCAATCTCCTTGGCAAGTAGGTTTTTTGCTTTTTTGAGATTTATGTTGTGAGATGGAGTAGTGTAGGTATTTACTTTGTGATTTGTATGAATTTAGGACAGGAAAAAACAAAGAAAAAGAAGCAAACAGTAGGGTTTTTTGTTGCTATATAACAGGCTAAAATAGGGAAATAGGGGCACACATCCTTGGAGTGCCATTTGATTCGAGCACCATAGTGATTCCAGGCATGTCTGGTATTTCCTTGTAGTGTTTTGTACCTAATTGGAAGGCGCTGGATGATTCGGTGGAGTAGACGTTGACCTAGAGGCATTGCGCACAACTCGCGGGCCACCGTTCGCGCCGTTGGACCAGGGTATCCGAGTCCTAGAATTGGACCAGTCCAGAATTGGATGCTCAAACAACCGTCCGATCAGACTATCCTATCCGATCGGACCACTAGGGCCAACCTGTCTGATTTTGGAAATCGGACCACTTGGACACTTGGACTCGGACCGCTCGGACCGTCCTGTCCGATCGGACGTCCGATCGAGGCAATCGGACCACCCTGTCTCATTCGATTCCCAGAATCGGACGTCCAATTCTGATAATCGGACTCCTGAAAATCGAACATGTGAGAATCGGACAGAAAATTGTCAAAATTGGATAGGTATCTAGAACACAAATTTTGACACATCTAAACCCGGATATTGACCCCAAAGGCTACGTAGAGCTAAAGGCACATCACAGATCCATCACTGGGCTAAAATTTAGAGCACGTAGTTCAAAATTTGGCTATAAACGATCCTCCAAATTGTGCATGGCTTTTACCGTAATGGCCCTGCGGGCCGGGGGGACTCCCCCCTGGACCCCCGCAGAGGGGGACTCTGCCCCCTTCGCACCTCCCCCAAGTAGGTTGGAGGGAAAACGTGCGTCACGACAGGTCCTCCAAATTGGACTCTAGTGAAGTAATGGCTCTACACGAGCATGGATTCTCACTTGCAAAAGAGCAGCCAAAAGCCCATACCTGAACAGAGAGAAACAGAGACCCTGGAATATCAATGGGCCAATCTAGCCATCAAGGGAAAAAAGGCCACACCATGAGAACACAAAGGCATTGTGTTCAGACCATGTCTAGTTAGAGCGAAATGCAACATCAGCAAGCTACAAATGCCAAGATGACTAGACATGACACTCTTGACGAGAGATGTACCTTGAGCAACACTGCACAGAGAACCCAAGACATTGGTGGAGAATCCACGTCTAGTCATGCAAGTGGGGACTCAAGGGCATCTGTTAGAATACTTAAATTTACAAGCCAAGAATCGGAAGATGAAGACATAGTACCACCTACTTATCTTAGGGTCAAACTCACCGCGAAAAGAGAGCATACTATTGATGCTCTGATTGATGAAGGAGCATATTTTAACATCTTGACCTATGAATCATGGACCCTACTAGGCCAACCAGAGCTCACACCGACTAGTGCAACTCTTAGCCCTTATGGGGGACACCCACAAGCACTCATAGGGAAGTGCAAAATCCTTGAGACAATTGAAATGGAAAGCTTGCCTATCCTATTTCATATTCCTCCAAATAGTGCTAAATATGGTAAGGAAACCCTCCTGGGAAGACCCTTCAAAAGGGCGACCAAATGTGAGGCCGACTATGTAGCACAGAGGATATACCTAACACTACCGGGTGTGAGGATAGTCACGACCTTTAGCAAGGGTGACCTCATCAAACCTCGAGGGAAAGGCAAGCAAGGTGCTAACATAACAGCCAAGCCTGCTGATGAGAGCAAGGACTTGTTGGAAGAGTTAATACAAGCACAGGTCGAACGACGAGAACCAGTGAGTGAGGCCAGGCCTAAAACAAGAAGGTCAAGAGACAATGCCAAGGACGGGCTTTGGACTTACAAATATCGTAGAAGACCCCAAAAGAAGCCCAAGCCTTATAGACACAGGCATCGATGGAGGGTTAGCACAATGCTGCAATTGATATCCAAAGCGTTGCTACATGCTCAGGGTATTATGCAGGTAATCGATGGATTTGGATACCAAAATCCCTTGCTAAACCATCTCTATCAGCTAAAGGCAAGATTGCATCAAAAGCAACGAAGCACAGGAGGAAATCTAAGAGAAACTCTAGGTCTCGAGGCAAGAAACCAGACATGAGTGTTCAAAAGAAAGAGCCATAGCCTAGCATGCTTAATAAGAAAATGTCATATGTAGCCATTGAGCATGCAGAAAAGCCATTAGTGCCTAAAGAGCCTTTGATTTTCCAAGAGGATAACAAGCATCATAGGCACAACATTGCTCAGGGCAAGGCTGATTGCTCAACAAAGCAAATGGCACAATCGTCTAATAGCCTCGAGCAAATCATTCAGCTAGTGCCAAGTTCACCTAAGAGTCCTAGATCTCCTACATCCTCTTTTTCCAAAGAGACACATGAAGCACAATAGCGGTCGTTGATGGTGGCTTCTCACTCCCAACCTATGTCTCCATTAAAGCTTCCAAATACCCAAGAGGGGAAACATGACACTGGCCACAGCCCTTGGCCCAAGGATATGCCTGTGCAACCCAATGTGACCAGATCAACCCGTGCTCGATCTATACAGATGAATGCTCAAAGGGCAACAAGAGATGCGACCACTTCTGATCACCCTAGGGACTTGATATCGCAATCCACCAAGGGTAGCCAGCCCACTAAACTAGTTGCTACTACTTCCAATCAGGGAACACAATAGTCACAACCCTTGGCCGTGACAATGCCCCTTGCGGAACGTGTCCTTAGTAGTTTACCTGTGAAGGAGGTGTCACAACCAACTTAATTAATAACTCCAGCACTTCCAAAGAGCCTAAATCCTGGACTGGAAGAATTAAACACATGGGAAACAGTTGAAGAGCTAGACTCCCCCAAAAGGGAGACAGTTGTACCCACCCAACTTGGCAAGGCTATTCCGCAAGCCACAACTAGTCCCAGGAGGACCCTCTAGAGAAGGGAAATGCTGAGGCCCGACCAAGCACATCAATGGTTGACCTAGTCCAGGGTCCTGAGTCGTTGAGAGATGCACCTTCATTGACCAAGAAAAAGAGGAGAAAACATCGAAAACAACAGCAGCTACAGGTGGTTGTGGACCCCAAGAACATTGAGACCAAGAGCGCTGGAGAGTTAGGGAATAAAGCATGAAGTCCATCCACCAGTGAATCCATTGATGTCTCTCCTAATAGCGGTGAAAAATCAGACACATCCGTGTGCTCTGAAAAATCGAAGTAGCTGTTGCCATCAACAGTTGCTTTCAACACTCAATCCACCGACAATAGAACTCACATTGACCAATCAAGAGTGGATACAACACTGCCACGGCGGGGTGATGAATTCACACCTGTCACACCCAAGGAGAACCATGACGCAATAACGAAGCCTCAAGAGAAACATGGAAACCCCAAGAGCATGAGCAATCCTAGCATTGACCAATCTTGCTCATATAGGCCTGAACCCCTAGTTATGCTAAAGCCTAGACAAACTCCTAGAACCTTGCATGAGATGGCAATCGAGCAAGCCCTCGTTGAACATAGAAGTATCGCAGAATGCTTAGCTGGGTTGGATGCTAAGCTCAAGGTGTTCGCACGAGTTTACGTCCTTGAGGATGTGGGCACAATCCCCAAGGAGCAGCTTGGAGATTACTTGCCCTTCCCTTTATCCTGGGAAGAGCAGGAACATCTTGACGAGCACTATAAAAAGCTCTTACATGAATGTATGCGACTCATCTCTGACGAGGAGGCTGATGAACTACGCTTAACTGTGACATTTAATGAAATGCTCTGCCAACCAAATCTCGTAAACATTGAGCAACTAAACCTATTGTCAGCAGGCCGGAGTCAATTTGAACAACGTTGGTGTGAAAACTGCGTTGCAATGGCCGAACTAGGAGCTCAGATCATGATAGTATCTGAGGAGAGATTGGCCAAATGGCGGTCTCAAAGAGACCCAACCTATGTGGCACCAACTTCCCTTCGAGTGTGCTGACGACCATTCGGGGTACAGACTTGGCTGAACCTAGCCAAGAAAACTCTCTGTTTGATAAGGTTCTCACTGAGGAGGAGTTACATGTTGCCAGTAGACTCGGACAAGGGTCCATGTTGCTCGATGTTGCAAAATATCTATCGGTACTAAGTAAGCTGCCACGAGTGTGCTGGATGCGTGTGCCATGCTCCAGTAGAACCCCGAGTTCTACAATTGGTTCTTATCCTCGTGAAGTGACATGGATTCATAAATGTGTATATAAATAAACACTGATTTTTGTGTCACCTTGTATAAACAATATCAACACACACAAGCAATGATAGTCAAGCGCAGGGAGAAGAGTTGGGTTTGACAGGCTAAGCTTCTCAAGTCCTCCTCTCATCACGCATTTAAAAGCCGTGTGACGATCCCCACCTCCAAGTGAAGGGCATGCAACCCACAATCCCGCCATAGGAAGCCTTGACCAACAACTCTGATGGTGTAGACAGGGTGTAGTCCTTTTCTATACACCTTCTTCCCTTTTCAATCTATCCTTCCAAGGTTGAGCCCTGCCTAAATTCATGACCATCAGCCAACATACCTCAGCATGAGACAAGATCTGCTAATGGAAGGAGGCTAAATATACATCACGGGGGCCATTCCTCTACAACAAGCTCTGCATGCCCCACCCCTCCCCTTCTCATCCTATGTGCTTGATAACCTGCACTATAATCCCTTACATATGAATGGTCTTATCATGTAACAAATCCTAATCCTTGATTCGCATCTTACAGGCCCCCCGTGAGGAAAAAATTGAGAACCAAGGGCAGCTAGCTTGCAAGGACGCTCTCCGCAGGTGACGGGAACACGCAGCACACGCCCCTCCGCCGGTGGGCTATGTGCCCACTCTTAAAAGGTACGCCAAGAAACGCGGCCCCAAGCGATACCGCCCTAGACGAAGGCCAAAGAATCCGCAGGCCAGGGGAGTGGACGCTCAGGGAGGCACACAAAATGTGGCAACGCTAGTTGCACAGACCCCCAACACACGCTCGGGCACCAGGTGCTGACGAAGTGACAAGGCGGCCATGGATAGGGCAGAATTTAATGAATTGTTTAAAGACATTCTGGAAACGGTAGCGACTCGGGACTGCATCATTCATGTCCCGGTCAACATGTTCCCTGCCCAGCCTCACGGGAGCCCCACACTAGCACCGCCCCGGTCGCCTAGCCAATCGGACTCACCCCGCCTCGTACCTATAGACTAAACCCCTATGATGTACAAGTAGCTCGACAAGTTAGCATGCCAGAACATTTTGTTTTTTGATGAGTAAAGGGGCAAGATCCCCACTTGTACACATTCCCGTTACTTCTCGTTAATGTATGCGATCTTAACAAGCAATGAAATAGGCATCCGAATAGACATCATAGAATTCGGAAAAATTATGTCTTAATATGATTGTATTTGTTTGATGTACTTAACACAAGCGAGCATATACTCTCATGAAGTAATGAGTGGATGCAGGATGATACATGTCTTTGTGCAAAAGTGTTCAATGCCCGATCACCGCAAGACCATTGACCCCACAAAGAGCCGCGGCAAAGCCATGCCGTCGAAAGCAAAAATCACCCTTGCCGACCGCCCATATCGCATGGCCCAAAGCATATTCATGGGCTACGCTCTTTTTCTGGGTCAAGCTCTATAGTTGGCTCACGGCAGTCGTTACCTCAATTGTACCAACATCGCGTGTGTCGCAAGGAGATTTGCAATATCTCAAGTGTATCTCCCCATCTCAACAACTGCTTCTCTAACAACGAGGCTAGGGCATAATCATCACTGTAATATCCATTTCTTGAGCCTTCGAAGCTTGACATTTTCCAACCCATTGAAAGGCTGATAGCCTCAACATATTGCAATGGTTGTACTCAGGTAAGTCAAAAAAAAAAGAAAAAAAAAGAGAAGAGAAAGAAAGAAAGAAAGCAAGAAAAAAGCACAAGAAAAAGAAACAAAAAAGAAAAAAAAAAGAAAAAAAAGAAAAAAGAGAACAAAGAAAGAAAGAAAGAAAGAAAGAAAAAAAAACAAAGCATCACCCACAATTGTTCAGGGCACATCAAGGGTAGGACATACCTAGGGAGCTTGTCTCGCCTATGGTTAGACTTGTCGCCCTGACCCACTCGCACAATTCCCTCTTGCACTCTGCCTTAATACCATTGCAATCAATTGTGGTAAGCACTGCACGATTGGCCATGAAATATACACCGTCCTCATCAAGCAAGTCCAATAGCTTCCAGATACCGAAAAGTGTGGTGTCCCTGTATTCAATTATGCTACGTCGTGGAGTCACAATGCAAAGGATGTCTCATATACCTTCACATGTACTTCTTCTCAACATGGACAACTTTGCTTCATCAACACATTGTTACGAGAAACTAGCCGTGGTCTTCTAATTATGTAATATCTAAGTATGCACGAGCACTCACATAATATCTACACAGAAGTATATACACAGTTTGGGTTCTCGAGTGTAGGACAATACTCTCAGCTTGCTTAGAGTTCGACATGTCTCCCAAACTAATCAAAATATATCTTGTGCACGATAAAAAGACTAGCACCACCCCTTAGGGAGAGACCACATGAGAGGTTTTCAATTGCAGGTATTGAATACTCCAACAAAGGTGTCGTTCGCTCTTCATCAACACTCAACTTTGAATTCCTATCCTTATCACCCTGTAAGCCTGCCAAGAATCAGCATGTACAGAATCCCCAACAAACCGCCACTTGTACTCCATCAGTGCAACCCCCCCCAAAGAATAGCCCTACCACCAACTCCCATTGCCCTACCACCTACCTCTCAACCCACCAATGTGCCCCCAATGACCTTTCTCCCCACCACTACCAACACTCCGCCATGGCAACCACAAACGTCCTTGCCACCCACGTCTTCGGTGCATGCTAAACGCTTGCTACCTACGATGGTGAGTGCCATGGGACTGGCACTCGTCTAGGAGGGGGGTAATGTTAACCCTCAAACGAACGAAGGAGGAAAATCTGGAAAAGCTAAAGCAGAAGACAAAGACAAAGGCCAAGGCAAAGAGAAACGGAAGACAAAGACGCACAAGGAGAAGAGTCCTAAATAAGGGAGAAAGGTGCACAAGGAAAAGTGCAAGTCAAAACTTTTGTAAAAGAGTGCAAGCGCATCATGGTTTAATTCAAGGAGCGCCGGGCCATGCAATTTGTAAATGTAGACGGGCGGTGGAAAGGAAGCTAGGAAGATAGAAGGACAATGGGAAAAAGGAACCTAGGCTACGGCCAACCATGTAAAAAAGGGAAAAAGGGGATGACCGCCCAAAAGGGATTTAGGGTTTTGTATATAAAGTTAAAAAGTGAATGAAAAGCTCATTCTTGTGTGTGGCCAAAAGTAGCTCTCCTCTTCTTCTTCTTCTTCTTCTTATTCTTGCTTGCTTGAGCTTGTGTTTGAGAGAGGGAGTGTGAGAGTGTGAGGGAGTGAGTGTGTGAGGGTGAGGGACCGGGAAGGAGAAGCTCTCCATCTTCTCCTCTCTTCTTCTCTTCTCTTCTCTTCTCTTGTCTTGCTCGCGGCAATGGAGCTTGGAGTGTGGAGCTTGCTTGAAGCTTGCACTTGGATCGTGGAGCTATCGGAGTGCGCGGGAGAGGAGGTAACTCGATCGGCATGGAGGTAAGCTCACTACACCCGTAGATACGGATGGCGCGTTGGCTATATGAGAGGTAGCCATTAGTGCTCGGCTGGAACGCTTGAAACAATAAGCGGTTCGGGAGACTTGGTGGTTGAGCGAAAGCTCCCACAGTCAAGGACCGAATTGGAGGCTCGGACGGGTCGTTTGGACGGGCTGAGGTCGAATGTGCCACGTGGAAAAAGTTTTGATTCGGATGGGCTGAATGGGCTCTCTCGGACAGTTTTGACTCAGACGGGTTTGGCTGAGTGGCCGGCTAATCTGAGGGCCGAGTTTGGGCCTTAGACCAGAGTCAACGTGACTCGGACGTGCCGAACGCCATGCCTGTTTTCGTCGAAGCTCCCAAAATTCGTAGTGTAGGGCACTGGGGGCCGTCCCCCTTGTCGAGCAACTCCAGAGTGGTCCTACTACTGTAGGGGGAGGTGTAGAATTACTTGGGCTAGCCGAAGATCTCTTTGATGCCAAGATTGAAGCAGATTTCCTTGCCAAGCTTTCCTCTTCTCTCCTACTCTCTTGAAACCCTGCAATGCACAATGTGGCCTTCCTTGCCACTTTTGGTCCTTATACCCTCTTTCGGGTATGGTATTGGCACCCCCAACAACTCACTTACTGCCCTTAGGCATCACAAGTAAGTTTTTTACCCCTTTTGCACGATTCTTACCTTATTTCTGCCCTGTTTTGCAACAGTAACCCTAATGCTTATTTTCTTTGTTTTTCTTTGTTTTCTCCTACTCTAATGCATACAACTCACAAAGTAAATACCTACTCTACTCCATCTCATTACGCAACTCTCAGAAAGCAAAATAACCTACTTCCCAAGGAGATCGAATACCATCTTCAACCCCCTCACTACCTACCTATCTCAAGCACCGGTTCGGGGAAACCCTTACTTGGATGCTCGATTCGAAGCGCGTAAGTGCTCAAGGCTTGAATCCGTTGGTCCCGGGAATGGAACCAAAATGTGGGAGCCTTTGCTCAACCGCCAAGACCCACGGACCACTTATTGTTTCAAGCGTTCCAAGCTGAGCACTAATAGCTACATCTCACATAGCCGACACGCCTTCCATATCTACGGGTGTAGTGAGCTTACCTCCATGCCATTCGAGTTACCTCCTCTCCCACGCACTCCTGTAGCTCCACGATCCAAGTGTAAGCTTCAAGCATGCTCCATCCTCAAGCCCCACGCTCCAAGCTCCATCACTGCGAGCAAGAGAAGGGAAGAGAAGAGAAGAGAAGAAGAGAGGAGAAGATGGAGAGCTTCTCCACCCCACGGTCCCTCACCCTCGCACACACTCCCTCACATTCTCACACTCCCTCTCTCAAGCACAAGCACAAGCAAGCAAGAACAAGAAGAATAAGGAGAAGAGGAGAGACACTTTTTGCCACACACAAGAATGAGCTTCTCATTCACTTTTCAACTTTATATACAAAACCCTAAATCCCTTTTGGGCAGTCATCCCCTTTTCTCCTTTTTTACATGGCCGGCCATAGCCTAGGCCCTTTTTCCTGTTATCCTTCTATCTTCCTAGCTTCCTTTCCACCGCCTGTCTACATTTACAAATTGCATGGGTGAGAGCCCAGCGCTCCTTGAATTAAACCATGATACGCTTGCGCTCTTTTACAAAAGTATTGATTCACGCTTTTTTCTTGTGCGCCTGCATCTTTGTCTTATTGATCCAAACAAAACCATGGATCATTGATATACATGACAAAATTTCACTATTAGGAGCATGAGATACACCAGACTGATCAAAGAGAACAAAAGTCTCAGTTCAGAAAGAGAGCATCTAATATGCTTGCAAGTGCATATACTACTGCATCTATAAGAGATGTCAGACAAAATGTCTCAAGCTCTAATAGACATAAAAGCTCTCATCGTCATGAGCTTAAAGAACACAAGCTAGATCAGACAATACAGAATAGGATCCCCTAGAGGGATCGTAGGCAGATCAACTGTCATTGAATATACCATCAGAAGTATAATAATTGATCAGAGGTACAACTGAATTGAACAGATCCAAGAAGATGAAATTAGAGATAAAGATGCCAGATGGATTTTGCCACACACAAAACTCAACTCAATCATCCACCACACAAGTTTCAACTCCTGGTACACGCACCATACATCCATTTCTTAAGCATCCATATACAAGGAAGCCATGGAATCCGCATACCTTCGTATCATGGTCACGGCAAAACAAACATGTGCTTTCACCGCCTTGATCGACGAGGGAGCAAACTTCAACGTCCTGACCTACGATCATTGGACTCAACTTGGCCAGCCACAACTTCAACCCACCACTGCAAAATTAAGCCCATATGGGTCTCATTCCTATGCATTACTTGGCATGTGCAAGGCAGTCGTTTCTATCGAGTTTGAGACTATTCCAATGATTTTTTACGTGCTGCCAAATGCTAAAAACGCAGGCATAGAGTCATTGTCGGGGCGCACCTTCAAAAAGTAGACCCACTACAATGTCGACTACGCGTCGCAGCACATCCACCTAGCAATAGGCAACGTTTGCATTGTTACATCTTTCAGCAAGGGCTGCGCAACCTCATCATGGGCCACCCAGCCATCGATAGAAACACCTGTAGGCAATTCTCAAGAGGGGAGTAGTGTGCGGCCGCCACTCCCCGAGTCTCATCGACCGCAACCCATACCAACCAAAGCTAAGGCCCCCCAGCCTCGCCTTCAATGGGTGCCTAAACAACCGCAACAGCCGCCTAGGAGTCGACGCTCCTACCCTCATAGGACCAGAAACCCTAAACCTAGAAGGCCCAAATGTAGTTACAGGAATTGACGTGTAATCAGTCAAAGATGGGTCCCCAAGGCTCTCTTACCGCACAAGGCTACTATGAGGGCAATGCTTGGCTATGGATACCTAAGGCCCACATGGCCAGAGGCACCACTCGTACACCAACCTCAAGCTTGATCATCCCAAAAACCGTAGGACCTCAAAATCACAAGCCGCAGAGTTTCCCCGACCCGCAACCATCAAGTTCATCCATGTACGAACCTACGCGAATTGCCCAAGCCCATCAAACCAAGTAACGATTGCCAGCTCAAACATCGTCACAAGTAGGAAATGATCTAACTTTCCAAATCCATCCTGAAAGCAAGAGGCCATCACTCGAGGCCGCGGCTAACCTAACCTCCGTCCCAACGACCCAATCGCAAGCTCAAGTACACTCACCACCACAACTTTCTGTCACCAAAGGCTCAAGTCCTACCAAACCCCAACCAGGCGCAAGCCTTAGACCCTCTTACGAGAGGAAATATTTTCTCTCACTAGCAGCTGATCTAGCTGAGGAAACAGGGGATGACGTGGTGGATTGCATTAAGTGACTGGATGGTACTTTTGTGTCGCTAGCTCTGAGCTACGATCGCCTTGACTTAGGCCTATTGGATGAATCCTTCGTAGCCAAAGTTCAAATGATGCCTTGTTCTTGGGAAATGTTTGAATTTGCATTTGCAAAAGCCCCTACCTCCGCTGCTAAGTTGCTCAGCGGTGAGATCTCAAAAGAGCAAGCAATCAAACATCACCTCATCACGTTGTATGATCAACGAACCACCTCTGCCATCATTGACCAAGAAGTGGCAGAGCTATCAAAACTTGCTGAGACAAAATCCCAATTCTTAAGGCATTGGTACACTCTTAGACTGCAATGGGAAGTTGAAGGATGCCGAGTAATGACCAACACTGAGCAGCGATGCACTATCAAAACGGCAAAGTACAACCCCACATACATCGTGCCAGCATTATATCGAGTGTTAACCACATTGCGGGGCCGTCCTATAGAGGAACACATCAAGGGACACCCCTACCTCGAGCGCCTGTTGATTGAAGAGGAGTTACACATTGTTAGCTGAGTCAACTCAGGCGACTTCCTAATTGACGTTCTCACATACATCACCCAAGTGGGGATTCAACCCTCCGACCTGGACAACGAAGCCTATTTGGAATACAACCCCAATTTCTATACTTGGCTCCTTCACAAGTAGCCCTACACCTCCATGCCGAAAGCCCTACACCTTCTAACCCTCATCCTAGGAAGGATTCTTCTCAAACTGGAAGGGGAGGGGGTAAGGTGAATCAGATCAGAAGCAGTGAAGCAAATGAAAGTCAGTGAAGTACATAGACATACATTGTGAAAAATGGATGGGGTAGGAAAAGGGCACAAAAACTTTGAATTACAAGGAAAAAAGTCAATGTCTGAAAAGGGAATCTGTACTAGACCTTAATGAATTCATTCAAAAGCATAGAGTTTTTTCTTTTTCAGCGATTATTATGTCATAAGCACTAATGAAAATTACGGTTATGACAGGAACAAAAAATGTCGCAGCAGGACCGAGCCCACTGACTCCCCTTCACGGAGGAAGAGAGAATGCGGTACAGCATCAACCTGGAGAGCCACGCCTATAGTCAGTTGAAATTCCAAACTATTCACAATTTGGAAGAATTAGTGGCCAAGGAAGAGGCAGCCAAGAGCATCGTGGAAAGCTACAACCTCAAGAAGTACCTCAAAACTTTCGCACGAGAACCTGAGCACACGAGCTGTGTGGAATTTCTTAGGTCCTACAATCTCGACAGCGAATGCGGCACTGTCACAGTGGGAAGAGGACAAAATGCTAAGCAGGTACTAGTTCATCTAGCCTCGGCCTTGGTGGAGAAGGCACTAGGACTAGAACCGAAGGTGGAAAAGAAGCAAAAGAGGGACGTATATGCCATGCTGGGGATGAGAAAGGAGGAAGTGCTGACAAACGATGGCATCAGTATCTAGGACATCCCCAATGCAGAGACCAGGCTCATACATGCGCTCTTTTCCAGCCAGCGCTACAACGCGTTGATGCACCAGATCATCATACCAATACTGGAAAATGTAGCGGCCTATACCCTGCAGGAAGTCAACTGGAACGGCTACCTGCGCAAGACTATCGACCAAGTAGCCCAAGCGCTAGCCTTAGGAAGCATGCCAGCTGTGGGAGCCTTCACTCAACCGCCAAGACCCACGGACCGCTTATTGTTTCAAGCGTTCCAAGCGAGCTCTAATGGCTATCTCTCACCTAGCCGACATCCCCAATGCAGAGACCAGGCTCATACATGCGCTCTTTTCCAGCCAGCGCTACAACGCGTTGATGCACTAGATCATCATACCAATACTGGAAAATGTAGCGGCCTATACCCTGCAGGAAGTCAATTGGAACGGCTACCTGCGCAAGACTATCGACCAAGTAGCCCAAGCGCTAGCCTTAGGAAGCATGCCAGCTGTGGGAGCCTTCGCTCAACCGCCAAGACCCACGGACCGCTTATTGTTTCAAGCGTTCCAAGCGAGCTCTAATGGCTATCTCTCACCTAGCCGACATCCCCAATGCAGAGACCAGGCTCATACATGCGCTCTTTTCCAGCCAGCGCTACAACGCGTTGATGCACTAGATCATCATACCAATACTGGAAAATGTAGCGGCCTATACCCTGCAGGAAGTCAATTGGAACGGCTACCTGCGCAAGACTATCGACCAAGTAGCCCAAGCGCTAGCCTTAGGAAGCATGCCAGCTGTGGGAGCCTTCGCTCAACCGCCAAGACCCACGGACCGCTTATTGTTTCAAGCGTTCCAAGCGAGCTCTAATGGCTATCTCTCACCTAGCCGACATCCCCAATGCAGAGACCAGGCTCATACATGCGCTCTTTTCCAGCCAGCGCTACAACGCGTTGATGCACTAGATCATCATACCAATACTGGAAAATGTAGCGGCCTATACCCTGCAGGAAGTCAATTGGAACGGCTACCTGCGCAAGACTATCGACCAAGTAGCCCAAGCGCTAGCCTTAGGAAGCATGCCAGCTGTGGGAGCCTTCGCTCAACCGCCAAGACCCACGGACCGCTTATTGTTTCAAGCGTTCCAAGCGAGCTCTAATGGCTATCTCTCACCTAGCCGACGCACCGTCGATCCTACGGGTGTAGTGAGCTTACCTTAGTGCCGATAAGAGTTGCCTCCTCTCTTCCACACACCGGTAGCTCCACGATCCTAGATGCTAGCTCAAGCATCCTCAAACCTCCTCCACCTCCAAGCTCCATCCTCCATAGCCGCGCCCGCAAGAAGAGAGAAGGGAAGAGAAGAAGAAGAAGAGGAGATGGTGAAGAGCTTCACCCTCTTGATCCCTCACTCTCACACACACTCACTCCCTCATACTCTCACACTCCCTCTCTCAAGAGCACACACAAGCAAGAAGGTGAGAAGGAGAGAAGAAGAAGAAGACTCCTTTTGCCACACACCAAAGAATGATCTCTTATTCACTTTTTGAACTTCATATATACAAACCCTAAAATCCCATGGGCACCCATCCCTTTTCTACATGACTGGCCATTATGGCAAGGTCCTTTTTCCATTTTCCTCTTTTAGCCCTGTGCCTCTAGCCTACACCCGTCTAACATTTTACAATGGGCACAAGAGGGAGCTTGGCACTCTTTTACAAGGATTTTTCAAGTTTTATGAGGCGCCTTTTCTTTTAAGGTTGCACCTTTTGCCCCGGTCCATCTTTAGGGGCCGCTTGCGTGTCTTCGCTCTTTTTTCATCTTTCTTTGCTTTTTCTCCATCTTTCGCCATCTTGACTTGGGGTTAACATTACCTCCCTCCTAGACGAGTGCCAGTCCCATGGCACTTTTGGCGTGGGTGTAAGGGTAAGGGCCACATGTAGATTCAGGTGTTTGTGAAAGCTCAAGAATGATGGTCGTCGGAGTAGCTCAGTGGTTTGCATGGAAGGACGAGGCCCTCCGAAGTTGGTGGTTGGGCATTTGTGGTGGGCCTGAAGAAGAAGGTGCGGTGCATTATCGAGGGGGGGTGTTGTCCTCAGCATGTTGGTGCAATGTGCTCGTGCCTTTGAAATGGGGAGGTGGGTCTAATTGCAGGTAAATCTGGGTGATGTCCCACACTTGAGGACCCCATTTGTGCCAAGGGGTTGGTGCCGGTGGCTTAGGGTGACAGGTCGAACCATAGGTGAGTGTTACCTCCCTAGGTGTGTCCTGCCGTTGATGGGCCCTACGCGTGACGTGGGGGATTAAAAGGGGTTAGGGGGTTAGGAGTGGAGCTAGCTGACCAAGATCACTGGACACGCCTAACTTAAGGACCCCTAGGTGCAGTGATCGTGCATTTTTTTTTTGATACATTTCGAGATAGTATTACATGAGGAGTAGGACAACCAAGTCTAGTTCTCATCGTCAGAATGAGGGGGGAGGGCAGGCAGATGGATTTGCATAAAAATTGATGGTTCTACATGTACCCTTTCAGGGTCATGCGGACATGGAGAGAGGTGGTGGATAGGAAGGGGTGATTGCACCTAGTGAATTGGCTGTCGCTCATATCCTCTAGGAGCGCTAGGGAAAATGAAGGGAGTAGGTTAGCCCGCATCATTAAGCGGGTCATAGCGCAACTATCGATCGTGTTAGGATCAAAAAAGAGGGGAGGCAAGCCACTTTCTTGCAGTGCCGGATCTTGCTTAAGTAGGAGTTTAAGGAGCCTAAGGTAATTACATGTGGTTATGAATGCGGGATTTGGGCAGGAGGGGAACTCAGCAAGGAAACATGTCATGGAGGCGGGCAAGCTTCCTAGATCAAAAAGTAGAGCATTTTCAAAGGAAGTGGCGTTGGCATTGTAGATGACGGGGAAATCGTGCTTCCCATGGAGGGTGGCGAGAAAATCCATGCCTACCCTACAGGGATACGCCATAAATGTGGGGTCGTTCTGCTCGTAGGGTAAGGTGTTACAAAAAGCCATCCAGGCGAGAATGTTGGTATTACATATTCGCCTCCTCCAGAGGGGTTGGGAGTCATAGCCCCTTACCATGTATGGCACCTCGTATATCTTGTCTTGCCAGAATTCGGCCTCTTCTGTGCCCCACAAGGTGGGGATCCTTGCCCTGTCCTCCAGCCATATTTGGCCTAGTTGGCTGCTAGCCCCCGCCGCGATCACCTCCTCCATCGCCTTGATCGGCAAGACCCTTCTCAGGCTATCAGGCATAAGGAAACTGAAGGAGAAAGGGTCCTTTTCTAGTTCTTGCCATTCCCAGACCACTAGTTCTACATGGAATTGCATTGGTAGGTCTTCCGGGCATGGTGGGAGGGGAGCGGATGGCTGCACGACTGGCTTGGCCTGCAGCCATTTTCTGGCCTCTTCCACAAGCTTTTTTCGCCGCTCTTTAAGGATGGCCTGTCTGTCCAGGGGCGGGTCGGGTTGTTGTTGATCTTGTTCATGCGGCGAGGGGAGCTGTGGGATTACATCTTCTCTGAATCTGTTCATGTCAATTTCAAATTTGATTTCCTCCCCCTGCCGATTTTCTTATAGTGCTCTTTCTTCAAAGCCGAGGGCATCTGCCTCCTGGGGGGTTAGGCCAGCCAGTAGTAGATACTTCCGCTGCTCCTCTAGGCCCAGCCTTACCTCTGCAGGTTGGGGTGGCATCTGCAACCCCGCGTGTAGAGCTCTGCGTGCGATGCTTAATTTCTTCTTTACCACCTCCGACGGCTCCATTCCCTCTGGTTGAGTTGTATCTAGCAGCGTATTGAGGAAGGCTTGTTGTTGGGCAATGAAGGCTGTCTAGATGGCGCCCGCTTTGCTTTTTGCCAAGATTTTTTCCTTCTCCACCAAGGCGAGGCACCGCGCCAGAGCCTTCACCCGTGCCTTGTTCTGCGTAGCCCATTCCTCGGCCCTTTTGCTCATTCCTTCCATGCTCTCCCCCTACTTTTGAGCTAGGATTATGAGCTTCTGCTCCTGGGCCCTGAGCTCTTTGCTCATGTTTTCTTGTTCTGTCTTCCCGAGACGTAGTTGATCAGTGATAGATTCGATCTTCTTTCGTTGTTGCTCCCTCTCTTGGCTCCTCTCCTCTTCCTTGGCATTCAGCTCCTCCATCATCTGCTCAATGGTGGCGGTCTTTGACTTCAGTTCCTTATGCTTTGACTCCAGTTCCTTATATTGCATCAGGAGGAGCTTGTACTCCCGTTGCATCTGCACGAGTTCCTGATTCTCGTCCTCCAGCCCTGCTTGTAACTTTCTTTCTTATTCTCTTTGGCTTTCAACTCTTGCTTGAGTTCAAATATTTGGCATTGCAGCATGGCGATGATGCAGGTTTTTTCCAATTGGAAAGCTGCCACTGACTCTTTTTCTGTCATCAACTTAGCCACAGCCATCCTTTTCTCCTCCTTCGCTCTCTCTAGTTGGGAAAGCAGCTCAGCGACGTATTCGTCGTAACCGGTTGGTGGCGTCATAGTTGTGTGGGTGGGGGTGGTTGAGGCCTCTATGTGTGGGCGCCTTTGATCTTGCCTTGATTCAGTATCTGCAGCTGGTCTTTTTGGTCCCGTGGTCATAGTTTCCATGCTTTTCCCTTGGGCCATTTCCTTGCTAATGAAGTATTGCATCCAGGCCACCAGGTTGGACACTTCCAAGCTAGTGGGGATGCTAGGGGTGGGCGTAGTGGGTTCAGCGGGGGGTGCCATGAGGGTGGGGATGGGATGCAGGGGTGCTTTGCCTTTTCCTTCTAGTAATGCAGGGGGCACGAGTTCTAGGGCCTGCATGCTGGAGCTAGGCCTCTCTTCCCTGGGATGATTCTAGGCTTCTGGGTCATCTTCCCTGCACTGCTACTCGATGGACTGACGTGTAGCTTCAGCTAGGTCCTCCTCCTCTTTTCTTCTTAACTCCTCGTCCTTCTCCGCGACTCTTCTTTTCCTTTCCTCCTCGGCCTTTTTGCATTCTTCCTCTAGTTTTTCTTTTTCCTCCTGCTCTTCTTTTCTTCTCCTTTCGGCTTTTCGCTTGGATGCCTTTTTAGCCTCCCTGACTTCTTCTGTTGTCTCTTCTTCCTCCTGCTTTCTCTTCCTTTCTCTCTCCTCTGCCTCCTTGAGGGATTGTCGTTTCGCTTTCTCCAAGTCCTCCCTCTCCTTTCTATGGCCTTCATCCTGTTTCTTCTTCTTCTTCGTTGCTTTTTTCTTAGTCTCCTTAACCTGCTTTTTGCTCTTCTGCTCTTCCCCTTCTTCCTCTGTCTCCGTCCTATCACTAGACCTGTCCTAGTGTTGATGGGGCGGTGATTGGTCGGGTGTTTCTCCCTCCCCCTCTTCTGCTTCCTTTACGGCCTCTTGAATAAGCGTCGTTAAAATGCCCCCGTATGCGATGAATGAGGCTTTGGAGGAAGCCCTTTTTCTTTCTGCGGCCTTTGACATCGGTGATTCTCCTCCTACTGGCAGGCTTCCTAAGGCTAGTGCTCGAGCTGCCTGGTCGATAGTCTTGCATATGTAGCCGTTCCAGTCGACTTCGTGCAGGGTCTGGGCCGCTATATTTTCCAAGATTGGTACACTGATCCGGTGCATCAGCACGTTATAGCACTAGCTGGAGAAGAGCGCATGTACGAGCTTCGCCTGTAGCCTGGTCTCTGCAGTGGGGATGTCCTGGATATTGATGCCATCATTCGTCAGCACATCCTCCTTTCTCATCCCCAACATGGCATACACGTCCCTCTTTTGCTTCTTTTCCACCTTTGGTTCTAGCCCTAGTGCCTTCTCCACCAAGGCCGGGGTTAGATGAACCAGCACCTGCTTAGCATTTTGTCCTCTCCCCACTATGACAGTGCTGCACTCGATGTCAGGATTGTAGATCCTGAGAAATTCCACACAGCTCTGTGCTCAGGTTCTCGTGCGAAGCTTTCCAGGTACTTCTTGAGGTTGCAGCTTTCCACGATACTCCTGGCCGCCACTAATTCTTCCAAATTGTGGATAGTTTGGAATTTCAACTGATTATAGGCGCAGCTCTCCAAGTTGATGTTGTACCGCATTCTCTCTTCCTCTGTGAAGGGAAGTCGGTGGGCTCGGTCTTGCTGCAACATTTTTTGTTCCTGTCATAACCGTAATTTTCATTAGTGCTTACGACATTGTAATCGCTAAAACAGAAAAAAATTTATGCTTTTGAATGGATTCATTAAAGTCTAGTGCATGTTCGCTTTTTAGACTTTGACTTTTGCCTTTTAATTCAAAGTTTTTGTGCCCTCTTTTCTACCCCATCCATTTTTCACAGTGTATGTCTATGTACTTCACTGACTTTGATTTGCTTTATTACTTCTTTGATTTGCTTTATTACTTCTGATCTAATTCACCTTACTGATCTGATTCACCTTTTCTACCCCATCCATTTTTCACAATGCATGTCTACGTACTTCACTAACTTTGATTAGCTTTATTACTTCTGATCTGATTCATCTTACCCCCTCCCCTTTTAGTTTGAGAAGAATCCTTCCTAGGATGAGGGTTAGAAGGTGTAGGTCTTTCGGCATGGATGGCTACTCGTGAAGGAGCCAAGTATAGAAATTGGGGTTGTATTCCAAATGGGCGTCGCAGTCCAGGTCGGAGGGTTTAATCTCCACTTGGGTGATGTATGTGAGAACATCAGTTAGAAAGTCGTCCGAGTTGACTCGGCTAGCAATGTGTAACTCTTCTTTGGTCAACAGGCGGTCGAGGTAGGGGTGTCCCTTGATGTGGTCTTCTATAGGACGGCCCCGCAGCGTGGTTAACACCCGATATGATGTCAGTGCGACGTATGTGGGGTCGTACTCTGTCGTTTTGATAGCGCGTCGCTGCTCGGCGTTGGTCATTACTCGACATCCCTCAACTTCCCATTGCAGTCTAAGATCGTACCAATGCCTTAAGAACTGGGATTTCGTCTCAGCAAGTTTTGACCACTTCTTGGTCAGTGATGGCAGAGGTGGTTCGTTGATCGTATGACGTGATGAGGCACTGTTTGTTTGCTTGCTCTTTTGAGATCTCACCGCTGAGCAACTTAGCAGCGGATGTAGGGGCTTTTGCAAATGCAAATTCAAACCTTTCCCAAGAACAAGGCATCGTTTGAACTTCGGCTACGAAGGATTCATCCAATAGGCCTAAGTCAAGGTGATCGTAGCTCAGAGCTAACGACACAAAAGTAGCGTCCAGTCACTTAATGCAATCCACCACATCATCCCCTGTTTCCTCAGCTAAATCAGCTGCTAGTGAGAGAAAGGATTTCCTCTCGTAAGAGGGCCTAAGGCTTGCGGGTGGTTGGTGGGGTTTGGTAGGACTTGAGCCTTTGATGAGACAGAGAGTTGCTGTGGTAGGACTTCAGGAGCTTGCGATTGGGTCGTTGGGACGGAGGCTAGGTTAGTAGCAGCCTCGAGTGATGGCCTCTTGCTTTCAGGATGGATTTGGAAACCCAGATCGTTTCTTGCTTGTGATGATGCTCGAGCTGGCAGTTGTTGATTGGTCCGACAGGCTTGGGCGATTCGCATAGGTTCACGCATGGCTGGACTCGATGGTTGCAGGTCGGGGGAGCTCTGCGGCTTGTGGTTGCGAGGTCCTATGATTTTGGGGATGATCGAGCTTGAGGTTGGCGTACGAGTGATATTTCTGGCCGTGTGGGCCTTAGGTATCCATAGCCAAGCGTTGCCCTCATAGTAGCCTTGTGTGCGCAAGAGAGCCTTGGGGACCCATCTTTGACTGAGTACACATCTATTCTTATGACTGCGTTTGGGCCTCCCAGGTTTAGAGTTTCTAGCCTTATGAGGGTAGGAGCGTTGACTCCTAGGCAGTTGTTGCGGTTGTTTAGGCACCCATTGGAGGCGAGGTTGTGGGGCCTTAACTTTGACTGGTATGGGTTGTGGGCGATGAGACTCGGGGAATGGCAGCCGCGCACTACCCCCCTCCTTAGAATTGCCTACAGGTGTTTCTATTGGTGGATGGGTGGCCCGGGATGAGGTTGCGCAGCCCGTGCTGAAAGCTGTAACAATGCGAACGTTGCCTATTGCTAGGTGGATGCGCTACGACGCGTAGTCGACATTGCAGTGGGTCTACTTTTTGAAGGTGCGCCCCAACAGTGACTCTGTGTGTTAACCCCAACACGAAGAAAGAAAAAGGAAATAAAAAAGATGTAGGGCAAAGGTAAAAAAGATGTAGCTCAATTGAAGAAAGGAGAGGAGAAAAGGCAGAGAAAGAATTGGCTTGTTACATCTCATGCTTGAGATCTGATAGTGGTGGAGAATATGTCTTTAAAGACTTTGATCACTTCTTGGCAGCCCCTAGGATAAAGAGCCAATTGACATACAGGTACACACCACAACAAAATGGTGTGGCGGAAAGGAAAAACAGGGTGATCATGGAATCGGCTAGAGCCATGTTGAATGATAAGAGCCTACCAAATGCATATTGGATAGTGGCTGCAATGACTGCTGTGTATGTCATGAATCATACACCAACAACAAGGATACATGAGGTGACTCATCATGAGAGGCCTTATGGGATAAAGGATTACATTAGCCATCTTAAGGTCTTTGGATGTTGGGCATACGTACAAGTTCCAGGTGAGAAGAGGAAGAAGATCCAAAGGTAGAAAAGGCCATCTTTATTGGGTATGCACAAGATAGGAAGGCTTACAAATGCTACAATTCTTCTACTCATGAGATATTGATCTCAAGAGATGTAGTATTTGATGAGTTGAATTCATGGCATGAGAAGAAGACCATCTTGATGGATGATGATGATGTTTGTTAGGAGACTTATGTACATGCAGGTACAAATGAGAGTGAAAAAATTTTTGGGCCTTCTAAAGATGCTACTATATCATCAGTTAGTCCTTGGACGGTAGAGTGAGGAGTTTAGCACCTTTATCCACTGACACAGATATGTCAGTGAGGGGGAGAAATGTGGATAAAGGCAAAGGCAAACTTGATGATGTTACAAGGCTACTCACTTCTGGTTATGATTCACCTAGCACTGACAGCTTGGATAGTGAGTTTGGCATCCCATCAATTGTGACGCCTAATGTGAGACATAGATATGTACCACCTCATGAGAGAGGAGACTCTCATATTGCACTTCACTTGAGGAGACTAGAAAGAGTCAAAAAGCCTATGGATAGGCTTACATACAATGGCTATGCAGTGAGACACTATGCATATATGGAAAAAGTCAATAGCTTCAAGGAACCCACAAAGTTTTCTAAAGCTATTTTGGATAATCATTAGTGTAAGGCAATGGATGAGGAATATTCAACATTGGCTGAAAGTGACACTTGGGATTTGGTTGATTTGCGTGAAGGAAAAATGCCTATTGTTTGCAAATGGGTATACAAGGTGAAGTGTTAATCAGATGGCACATTGGAAAGATACAAGGCAAGGCTTGCGGCAAAAGGGTATGCACAACAATATGGTCTTGATTATGAGGAGACATTCAGCCCTGTTGCTAAAATGGAAATCATGAGAACATTGATTGCATTGGCAGCATCTAGAGGATGGAGTATGTATCAAATAGATGTGAAGAATGCTTTCCTCGATGGTGATTTGGTTGAGGAAGTATACATGGATCAGCCCGAGGGCTATGTACATCTTGATTTTCCTACATGTGTGTGCAGATTGAAGAAAGCGTTGTATGGGTTGAAGCAAGCACCTAGAGCTTGGAATGCTAAGATAAGTGCATGCTTATAGAAGCTCGGTTTCACTATGGGCAAGGCTTATCATAGCCTATTCACAAAGAAGACAAGGGCTGGTTATGTGATATTAGTCATCTATGTGGATGATCTGATCATTATAGGTGATGATGCCATGGGAATTGGAGAGATCAAGGAAATGTTACATGCTAAATTTTAGGTCAAAGATTTGGGTGAACTAAAGTATTTCCTTGGGATTGAGGTTGTTTCTACACCTCATGGTACTTGGTTGTTGCAAAAGCAATATGCACAAGACATGTTAACCAAGTATGGTATGTTGGATTGCAAGCCTTTGAGCACTCCATTGGAGCAAAAAATTAAGCTACTTGCAAATGTTGGGCATGGGATTGAGAATGTCACTATGTATAGACAAATAGTGGGTCGCCTAATTTACATTACCATTACTGGACTAGACCTTAGCTATTCAAATGGACTGACTAGCCAATTCATGCAGAAGCCTAGAAAGCCTCACTTGGATGCAATGAGGAGGATCTTGCGATATGTGAAGGCTACATCAGATATGGTCTATTCTATGAGCATGGTAAGCATTTGGAGCTTATAGGATATACGTATGTTGATTGGGCAGGAAGTGCCTATGATAGGAGATCTACTAGTGGGTATGCATTTTCCCTTGGTGGTAGTATGGCCAATTGGAGTAGTAAGAAGAAACCTACAGTTGCACTCTCTAATACTGAGGTAGAGTATAGAGGTGCTACACTTGCTGCATGTGAGGCAGCATGGATCATGAAGCATTTTGATGATTTGGGCATGTAGGAAGTCATGCTTGTCACACTCTATTGTGACAACATGAGTAGTGTGCTCCTAGCCAGTAATCTTGTCTATCATGCTAAGACTAAGCACATGGAGGTACATTATCACTTTATCAAAGAAAAAGTGATTGCAGGTGACATTGATTTAGTCCATGTGAGGATAGAAGACCAAGTTGCATATATCTTTACCAAGTCATTGGGTAAAGATAATTTTATGCATTTCAGAGAGCTACTTGGAGTGAAGTACTACACTTGAGCTTGAGGGGGAGTATTGAGATTCAAGCTCATGTACCTTTGGTTTGGTTATCTTAGTTGAATAAGGTTTGGGTCACACTGACTCAACCACGGTTACATCCAGGTCACTTTACTTGTGTATGTTTGGTTGTAAGTACACAGTTAATGTGTGGAAGATAATGGAAGTTGGATAGGGATCATGGCTACTCTCCTTCTTGCCTAACCTTTGTCCCTTTCTCTCTCTTTTTTGTTTCAAATATTCATTTGACACTTTTATGATTAGTTAGTTAGCTGAACTTCTTTCTAAGCAAGTAATGTCTCCATAATTTGAGAGCACAGATCATGACTAACAATTTTAAATCAAGTACCATAATTTCTTTTGTAAGGTTTTAGCTTCTTTGAGGAGTAGGCCAATGGATGTCCCTTCTACAAAAGTACACAACCTAATGCAATAGAGCTTACATTTGTCACAATCTCAAATTCTTGGTTTAGATTGGGGTGCTTTAGGATGGGGGATATTACTAGACTTTGTTTGAGTTTATCAAAGTTAGATTGCTTAATTGAGGTCCACATCATGTAAGTTTGGTTCTTGAGTAAGCAATGAGAGGTGTGGCAACCAATCAAGATGCAATCCTTGATAAAGACTTGGTATCTTTTGGTCAATTCCAAAACGATGCACACTTCCTTGGGTAACTTTGGAGGTGGCCATTCTTGTATATCTTTGTGGGTCTATTGCAATTCCTTCCTCAAATACTATGAATCTACAGTACTCAATCCACCTCTTGAAACATGCACACTTGCCCCTTTTGGCATAGAGTTTGTGGATTCTCAATGTTTCTAGAATGACCCAAAGCTATCCTTTATGTTCTTCTTCTTCTTCTTTGTTGGAGCAAGTTAGGATGTCATTACCTCCATAGTCTTAGGTTTACCCTAATATTAGTTGGAACCTTTGTCTCTAACTAGGAGTGTATAACACTCTTCTCTAGACAACATAAGCATGCACACACATTAATGTAAGTTAGATAGATATGAGAGAGAACCACTAATAAGGATAGGGCACTATTGCACTAACCATAGGCATTTATTAGTGCACACCAAGTGGACTAGGTACTCCTTGTTTGTAAAGCAGACCTCCATGGGATTCACAAGCTAGGACCTAACCTACGGTAAATTCACCCACACTACATTAGCACACGCTATGTCAGTTAACCTAGGCACAAATACTATTCACTATAATACATACACATAGTTTCTTAGCCTTTCCTTCGGGACAACAGGTGCATGACTTTGGGAGCACATAAACATTACTTTATGTAGGAAATCACCACACATGAGTAGACTCACCTAGGGACGTCATCTCTTAGGGTTTAGCTATAGTCATTTAGGTGAATCTTAGTAGTTCTTTTTTGCAAGTTCAATCATTAGTGTTATCCCCTAAGGCTAAGCCAAAACAACCTAGTCTCTTGTCATATAGTTTAGGTTACCACATGTCATTTACACTTCAAGGCTTACCATCAATAACAATTGCGATCATATGCATCAACTTGCATAATATCTAGGGATTAGGTCATTTGTCATTAGGAAATAAGGATAAGAGTATCTAGGTTGCACATAGCACCCATCTCGTCACAACAAAAGTACAAGAAAAACTAAGACCAAGAAGCATATTGTTGGAACCCTAAGAAGAAATTCAACATTTCATCACACTTTTTATTTTGGAGGAGTGAAAGCCTAGTTGAGCACAATGGTCACTTCAAGCACATTTACTCACACTATGTTTGCAAAAGATAAAATTTGATTGTGCACAAGGATTACCATTGCACCAGTTGTATCACTAAGGAGAAATTTTTTTATCTCAAGCAATCAATTAAAACATCACCTCACTTTAAGGGTCAAGCCAACAAGGAATGACAAACTATAAACAAATATGCATTAGAAGAACCAAACCAAAACTATTGGAAAAAACAATTAGAAATGTGGGCCCTACCATGGTAAACATGGCTAAAAGAGCTTAGAAACACTACAAATGCATGCACTTAAGAAGCAATCGTGTGATTGTGGCCCTTAAAAATGAAAGAAGTTTCAAGTCAAAGAAGCCAAATGGGAGTTTAATCATTAAAACTACTCTAATCCCTGGCCTTAATAATGAATTCATAGTTGGAGTAAGCAAAGAAATGTCAAACCGAACCCCATTCAAGAAGCATGGATACTCCTATCTACCCAACTAGCCTTCCTAAAGAAGCTCAAGATTCCTTGGAGAGTATTAACAAGAATGCACAATTTAACATCTTGGTGTTCACAAATGAGGGAATGGAATAGAAGCTCCAAGCATAAAAGATCAAGGCATTAGTGCCCTTAGCAACCTTCTCAACCACACGTGGACACTCATGAACAATTGGGGGCCATGTATGTAGAACTAGATGGAACATAGAATATGTTCATGAACGTAGGTCAAGGAGGATCATCTAATGATACCCTGATGGACCTTGTTCAATGAAAACTCTTTAACCA